>NW_004567118.1:10157240-10217868 GCF_000260355.1 Condylura cristata | reverse complement strand
TTACCTGTGAATTAATCTCTTTACATATGAGTATTTCCAGTGGGAAAAATACTGTCCACTGTCGATCATTTTGTGAATTATCCATGCAGTGTGTGGTGAAAATATTGATATGTACGGTGATATCACTGAGTCACTGTGGTCTTCCTGCAGAGACTCACTTACCTTGAATTAAAATAAAAAATTAAAAGGATTATAAATAGGGTTTTTCTCATTCAGTAACTATTTTTGAGTGTATACTGTGTGCTGGGTTAAGTAGTTAAGACATATACTGCAGGGAACATAACGATCTGATCTGAGTGTATATTGGAGGTTTCTCACTTTCCAACTCCAACCCACCTTCCTTGTCTAGAAATGCTGAGTGTTGAAAGCAGAAGTCCTTCCTCAGGGGGACGCTGAGTGGGGCATAGTAGCAGTTTGCTCCTTACTATTCTTATTTTAACATTGAAAATCCCACTCAGCAGGAAACTTCTCCATGCTGGGCAATCATGGACAGTGTGCAATTGAAGTAAGGAGCATTGAGCAGACTTTTCCCATTATTTTTCAGCTTGGAACTTGGGGAACAGTGCCGTCTGGAGGAGGCTCTGAGTAGGTACACTGAAGGAACCTGGTCTACAGAGATGACTCTATCTCCAAAGGTAAGAGAGATATGTTTAATTTCATAAAAATTAAAAGCAATTTTTCATGGTGAAAATATCATATACAATGTTAAATGACAAATGTCAGACTTAAGAAAACTGTGTTTTCAGGTGCTAGATGATTACATGGTTAACTCTTGGAATACAATATTTACCATGTAGCTTCTGACTAGAAAGAGAGAGTGAAACAGTCATGTAATACTAAGTCATGAATTCACGACTCTCAAAAACAATATGAATAGAACATTAGGTAGTTATGCGACTAGCTTGCTAAACTTGAGTGCTCAGAGTTTCTCTGAAGAGTTCACCATGTCTGCTGGCCTGAAGGGTAAGTCAGACGGATTCTGAAAATTTTAGGAGTGGGATGGAGATGGGTACAAATAAGAAGGAAAGAAGTTGAGAATGATGTAAAATCATAATGTGAGGACCAAAGAATCTGATGCTTAATAATAGAATACATGAAAGAATATCATTTGGTTACACAAATGTCTAAATATTTTGAAAACATCAAATTAGATACTTTAAATGCACACAGTTTATTATAGATCAACTATACCTGAATGAAGTTGTAAAGCACCTCATTTGTACTGGATTATATGATATTAGGGAAAATGACTATGCTGAGGCTTTGGGTTTTCTACCAAGAACACTGGGAAGCCACTGGAGGCTTTTAAGTAGAAGGCAGACCTAATTACATCTGTGAACATTTAACACATATCCTCATAATGATAACTGTCTTTCGCCAGGGCTAATTATCTGTCAGAGACTATTGCAAGCACTCGGTTAATTCCTTTAATTCTCACAACTCTCTGAGGTTCTGTTGTCTCCATTTTACTATTCCAGAAAGTGTAAAGTGAGGCAAATTGTGATGATGCTGTTTACTGAGGTTCACTCTGATTTCAGAGCCCACAACCTGCGCATATCCCTTCTGCCCCTCAGCTCTGCAGGAGGCATGCCAGGCAGGATGTGCAAAGCACAGTCTTTTTAGAACATGATGTTATTGAATGCTCCTGATGTCATAACATGGTAGGACTTTGTAAATGCTTCTTTTACAGTTGAATAAATTGAAAATCAGAAATAATTGATGGTTTTCTTGGAGGTCACAGGTTTTGAACCTTGGGATTATGATTTTAAACACAGTACTACTTGCGAACCACACATGACCTGAGACAAGAGGTAGGAGAGTTTTTAAGTGAGGCTAGTGGACTAGTATTAGAAGAAATTTAGGGGAGAGGGCAGTCATTATAATTAAGCCATCTGAGTTTGCTAATGAGAAGTTAGACTCATTCCCTCCCCCCAAAGACTGAGAGATTGAGGCCCCTCTCTCCATAAAGTGTACTTTACGGGAATGACTTCAAAGACATTGCTATGTAGGGAAACTGTCAGGTGACTGGGGGGCCTACATAGTAAGAGGGAAAAAATGCTCTAAGAAATGGAGGTGAAAGGCCAGAAAGAAACCTGGATAAATGTTAGTTAAGCTACAGGGAGTATGAAGGTCCTCTTGGTCACTAACTGTATTGCCTTCAGTCAGTAGTGAAAAAACTGCAGGGAAGGTGGAGCTAGACAACACAAGAGAAACATAAGTGTTTAGGAGTCTCTTCCTTCATGTTCTAGGGACTGCCTGTTTCCAACAGGAAGCCTTCCAGACTCACATTGTAAAATGTTCTTAGAATAGCCTCACTGCTTTCAAAACACTTACTACAACTGCAGTTTGGTGTTTTATGACAGTCTTGTTAGGTTGGCAGCTCTCACGGTGGGAACCGAGGAAGATTGTATACTATGCTATACTCCTGGTGCTTAGAATGGTATGTCTCTTAGTAACTGAGCCAATCCTATTTCTTTAATGAATAGGTGAGTCAGAGAGGGCTAAATGTGAGAAAAAGCACAAGAAAATTCTTAAGGTATTTCAGACTTTCCCTTAAATCATTAAGAATTTCTTTATGTTCAAGTTTCTTTCCACAAACCTGTGCCACTTTGTATCCTGTTATTGCTGGCTGACTGAGGGCTCTACAGAGGTAGAAGCTACTTCTTTTCCACCAAGAACAGAGGTCTTATCCTTTCTTGTCAGATGCTGGGAAGACAGTCTATAAATTTGGACAGGAATAGCTGACTAGGTCTATTATAGCTCCTTGTATCATTTATTAGGTTGCCCATTCAGCCCTTTTGAAAAATCTTAGTTCTTTATGAAGTAGTCTCCATTAGAGATAATATAAATTCAAATATTTGTGTTGGGTTATTCTATAAAGAAAACTTCTGGGAAAGAAAAACTCTTATAGAGATGAAATCAAAAGCTCCCATTCCTACTCAGTTTTTATTTGATTAATACAGTGACATCAATTATTAGTGACAGGAAAAATCATATCATGTACCATGATAGCAAGTACTTCTTTACAGTATGGCCAAAGCATTATGCTGTTAATGACGGCATGGCACAGTAGTAAGATCAGGTCCGATTAAAAAGCTGGAGTTTTTCCAAATGTTCTTTGAGGCGAGAGGACTTAAGACTTCTGCAAACTTTTCTACTGTGCTACTGGCACGTGGCGTGATACCTTGGTTCAAGCAATTCAGAGCTGCATGTACTTTACTTTTACCATTTTCCTCCTCGTCACCACCACAACAGTCAGCAGTCAAACAATTCAACACTTCTTCATAGCCACAATGCTTCTTCAGTATTTTACATGATATGAAGGTTTTAATGAAATTAAAAACAGCTAATTAAGTAAAATTATGACAAAAACTATACAACAGTTGATATTTAACATTTTAATGGTTGACAGGTGTCAACTAAGGCAAAGGAGTTTTACATCTGGCTTTAAAAATAGCAAGAATGGACATCTCTTTTACTGGTTCCGCAAAGATACTTTACCTAAAACTACCTGATTCTTCTCCCCACTATTCTAACACTAAATGAATCATCAGGAATGACACCATAATACAGTGACCAGACATGAGGGGAGAAGCCCTATATTGTGAATAGAAATGACTGGAAGCGATATTTTTCAGGTTTGTGCTCTGTTTTTGCAAGAATGCATGTGGCTGTTCAGTATATAGTTTGCGATTTGGGGCTTCTGAAATTAGAATCTCCAGCTGACCTTGACTTTAAAACTATGGGCACTCATCATCTAACAATCACTGTGGTAGCAGATGACCTGAGATGCTTGGATGTGAGGTGACGTGGTATGGCGGCGACTGGTCCACTTGTCTGCCAGAACCTTGGCTTTTGCCTTCATTGTTGCAAGTTGGCAGTCATGACACCAGCCCTCTTGATTTAAATCACAGGAGCCAAAGGTGAGAATGACTGTGTAATGTTACCCAAGCTGCATTTATTGGGGAAGAAATATGTTTGTGGAAGTCTCCAAAACATTTTCCCTCCTTCCAGCCACCAGGTTCATAGCACATACTCACTGGAGAAGGAGAGAAGGCTCACGACTGGCTGGGCGGAGCCATCATTGTTCACTTCTAAGGGCTGTAAAAGCCTTACCTTCCTTGATCATATTGAAATAAATTGGGTTTCTATTATTCAGACAGGAGGGATGAGGAATACTAGCTATTAGATAGGCAAGCAGAGCAGGTACTTGGAGCAGCAAATGAGATGGTACATGTGGAGCTATGTGTTGTAATGAAAATCCACTTACAAATGCATTGCCCTATTATTAATGACCTGAACCAGGGAACGGAATTCTGACAATTGGAATCAGTGTTTTACTAGGTATGTGCGGACACATAACTAAGTTATATCAAATTGTGCTGCCCAGTTCTCACGGGGTATGAAAATCCTCCCCAAGTGATTTCAGTGTGAATCCTTCCTTAATAACTATTGATTTAGATGATAGTGATAGATATAAGAAGACAGAGAAGGCATGGATTCTAGCTACCTACAGAAGATTAAATATATATTCTTATTTTTCTGTTCCTTTCTAAACCCACTTCCACTTGCAATTTAACTTACAGCTTGTCTTAAAGTTTTGTCTTGAAATTTTGTGAGCTCAATAATCTGGATTACTGAGAATATTAATTCACATAAATATAGTTTAGTTTATAAACACATAGATTTTTGTCCTTGTGTTTCAAGGCATGTGAAGGATTAAGAATTACATATATACTATGTTTCCCAACTTGAGGGAGTTTGAGGTCATAATTTCTAGCTAAAGAAATGTAACCTAATAGTCATCCCAGACTTATCAGCCGTAATTCATGAATTTTCATGTTACCCTTGCTATTATCCTATTGATTATCATAAAAAGCCACATATCTTCCATAATGAGAACTTTTTGCCACAGTCATATTTCTCTAACTTTATTTCTTACAAACTCAGATAAATTTATACTCACGTAAAGAATAATTAAGAACTTAGATTTACAAGTGACATTCAGATAAATATCTGTCATGCCCAAATAAATTAATCCCCTTTAGCAGAAGCCAAAATAATGGATCTAATTTTGGTTATTGAAGTTTCAGTGCTAAATATTAAAGAAATATAAAGTACTAATTCATTGAGTTACTACTGTTTGGATCTTTTGGAATATTTTCCCATAAATAAATAACTTTAATTAGCATTCTGCCTTTATCCATAAGTTTAGATTTTAAAAAAGTGTATCATTTCACTTAGCTCAGGCTGATAGATGGTGCAATTAATTTACAAACATTCATTGCACAGGATGTGAAAAAGAAATCATTGTTGCCATATAGCAAAGGAATGTTTACAGGCTTCCCAATTGCAAGACCACATCTAACATGGACAGTGAAAAGATTACATTGGAAAACCCATACACTGAAATTCTGGGTTTTCAGTGACTATGTAATATAAGCATCCATTAATTCCTACTCAATTCTCCTTTTTATTTCTCCTTTTCACCCCATTTTTTCTCCTTCCTCCTCCTCCTCTTTTAATATTTAATGTAGTAGCAGTCACCTAGGAAGGCATATTTGAGATCTTCCTTTCTTCCTGAAAGCCATACCTACCACTGTCATTGCAACTAGAGGCAGAGGTGAAAGAAGAAAAGAACGGAAAGCCATTTTTGATCTTTAAGAGATAATTGTAGCAGGCAATTTTGTATTACACATTTTTTAAAGAAAATGAGTCATAAGAGCTGTATGTAACTGAAATAGAACAAAGTAAATGTAGCAGGAATACAAACTCAGTTTACACAAACTCAGGTTTTCAGTAAAATAATCCTTTATTACTTTTAAAAGACATACTTTAACAGTAGTGATTTTTTTTTCAGAAAAACTGACTAGAAGTAGTTTAAATACTGATGAACTTATTGTCTCCCATATCAAGAAGTCCACAGGTAGTTGGTGCCAAAGTTAGTTAATTGAGACTGAATGATGTGTTCATGTTCATTCTTTTTTCCATTATATTAAAAGTTGGCTATTGTCTTTAGACCTTCCTGTCATTGTCACTAAACATAGAGCCCTCCAGTAGTTGAAATAGAAAAAGAGCAGTTTCTTCTCATTGTTTTTTATGGGGAGGTAAACAATTCTCAGATTCTTAATCACTTGGGTGTATTCTTTGTAATTTACATATCAGTATAATCTTTGTAAGGAAAGAGACCCCATGGGACACTTGAGCACCAAACGTGGAATTGGAGATTAGAGTTCAATATTTGGTGGTGCCTGAAGGGAAATGATCATACCAGTTTGTCTAATTTCAGCCCTTTTCATCAGCTTGTTAAGTGTCCCCCTCTACATAGCACAGAAAAATATTACTGACAAATTACATTCATACAAGGAATACATTGTAATAAAATAAAATCATAATTGCAATTATAATAATGTTAACATTTTAAAGTTATTACAATTATAAATCTATTTTTATTATCATAGAGATGATCAGTGGGAAAAAGGAACAGAACTTAGTCCTTGCATCTGCCACTTGAATTAAAATTCTTTAAAGGATTTAGAGACATTAACCCTTTCAAATGCCAGCTCCAAATGAGCTGAGATAGTATTTACCCACCATCTCATTTATAGCTCTTTGGGAACTTAAACAGATAATAATAAGTTTGGTTTGAATTTCATAGTTAGAAAAAGAATAGGTCATGCATTCCTCTAGGATGTGTTTCACGAAACGGAGAGCTTGTGTCAATGCTATGATTTTAGAAAATTTAGGAAGATAAAGGCTTACTCTAATTATTAAAGACATATACCTGTTGTCCATGCATTTGGTAGATCTGAAATGACAAGTTCATATTTTTTAGTTCCCTCAAAAAAAACTTTGCAACAGTCAAGTAGAAATCATTAGACCTAGCAAATTCTGCCATAATCTCTCCCTAACTTTTCAGTGTCCTCTAATTCTGAATTCCAAGTCAAACAAATAACTGGGTTGGGCTTAGAGTAAGTTATACACATGCAGAGGAGTCACCTTTACTGATAATGGTTTAGTTCCCTGAAGGCACATCCTGACTGCAGTCCACAAAGTGGGACCTAAAATGGGGGAATTTACACTTTTATTCTTGACAATAGAAAATTTCCATAGATGGCCATCTGGAAAATAAAATAAAAAAAAAAATAGTGAAGACTCCTGCCTAGTGTAGCTGTTTGCCTTCCATGTAGGCCAGCTTTGCCCCTCAAATAAACCTAATAATAAAAAATGTATAATACATAAAAATTTAGACCAAGAATATAAACTTGTATCTAAGTTCTCATAAGGTCTGAAACTGGAGACACATAAAGGTGGATCATGCTATCAGACAAATGTATGAGAGTCACTAATAACATCAAAGGAAGGGAAGCTGGGAAACATATCCTTTTGGGTGGAATTTTTAGGTATGTGTTTGTGGAACAGGATTAATTATGAAAATGTATGATGATTATTTTTGAGATATGGAATATTAACAAAGCAATACATTTTAAATGCATATAGTTGTAGTCTAAGTATAAATGAGACACATAATAAATGTATAGTAGTGATATCTTTTGAAGAAAGAAGAGGTTAGAAAAGTGATCAAAGAGATTTTCAACTTGATGTGTATTTTATGTAAAGAGCATGGGAAACATATTTTTCTTTGAGTCTCTAGAGGAGATGATAAAAATTATTCCTTTCTATGGTCCTTTTATTTTAGAAGATGATTTAAAGTTCCAGGCCTTTTCTTTCTTTTTTTAAAGATTGATTTATTTATGCATATAGGAGCTGGTATTGGCCATGTGTGTGTGGGTGGGGGTTTGGGGTGAGAGGATCCACCAGAGACAGGTGGGAAGCAATGTGGAGCTACTGACATTGCTGAGAGGAGCAGCAGGGGAGACAGGAGAGGTTTGCTGGTCCATGTGGGTCAGCTCTCAGGCCAGTGGTCAGTGAATGGCTATAGGTTGATAACGCCTGGGCTTAACCCCTGCATCACCAGGGGTCATATGTCAAATCTTAGAGGATAAGCTTTTAGTCTCTCACTATTGAGTATTATTTTGACTGTGGATCTGTCATATCTGGCCCTTAATACATTCATCTCCACTTTTTAGGGGTTTTCATTATAAATGGTTGTTGAATCTTATCAAATGTTTGATACATTTTTTTGCTATGGTCATATGATTTCCCTCTTTCCTGTTGTTGAGGTGAATTACATTGATTGGTTTTCAGATGTTGCACCATCCCTTTGTCCCTGGAAGAAATCCCACTTGGTCATGATGTATGATACTTTTGATGTGTTGTTGAATTGATTTGCTAAGATTCTGTTGCAGACTTTTTTTTGCATCTGTGTTCATTAGAAATAGTAGTCTGTTATGACCTTTATTTGTGATGTCTTTGTCAGGTTTTGGTATCAGAGTTACATTGGCCATATCATATGTGTTTGGAAGCATTTCCTTCTCAACATTTTGGTAGCGTTTAAGACAGATAAGTAGTAATTCACATTTGAAGATTTGGTAAAATCCAAACGTCTGCTAAGCACTGTGATTTCCTTGGTGGTCTGTGTGGTTGGCAGCAAACATCTGAAGAGGAGCTTAGCTAGAATGCCATTTGACATACTGAAGTGAGCAAAATTAGGACATTTGAACACATCCCATGTCTCTTTCTATAGATACTATTATGCTAATTGGGAGATTGTTTTATTTAGTTGTAGATTTCTTGGTTTTCCTCATGGCCAGAAGTCCTGTAAATTCACATGACCAGCAGAGCTGTGTTAATTAAACCATTAGGTGACTGGAAATAGGAAAAGTTTAATGTGCAAAAAGATAAACTGTTTCCAACATTATTATAACACTGTATTTCAGACTCAAAGTCAATTGGCTTTTTGTAAACACATAATTTATTTTTATACATTTTAACTGCTAATGAACCTTAAAAATAAATTGTTAAAATGTCTGCTGTAAAACTGTGATTTTTTTCAAATTAAATAGGATCATCCCATTACACTAAGTGTTGAAATGTGTCATGTCCAGGAAAAACTATATATGACTATGCTATCTATTAGTTAAACATAATGCTCAAAGGCAAAAGGACTATTTGATGCACTGAGTTGCAGTTGCTTTAGCAGTTTATATTATAATGACCTAAAATGTGCTTATTGGCATTTTAGAAGATTTGTGTTTGTGCAAAAAATAAAAACAAAACAAAACTGTAGCTTTTCTTTCTTTCTTTCTTTTTTTTTTTGCCATGTGTAAAAATAAGGAATTAATAGTAGTGTGAGCATGGTGAATCATGAGGAGAGTTGGTGGAGAGGCATGAAAAAAATGTATGTTTGATGAATGACAGAAAAAGAGAAGTGTGAATCCAAGCTTCAGTAATGACTTTCAATATTTCTTGGCTGCTAAAAGTCCCTGCATCATCCCTCAATTTGGTTTTGAAACTATTAACACTATGGAAGCATATTTGTCCGCTGATAGATATTTTTTAATCTACTTGCAAGGTCACCCAACTATTTCACAGGTACTCAGGAATTTTCAGATTCATTGGTCTGGGTATGATATGAAAAAGCAATATTTTTCCCCCTCAAGAATTTAGTATTCCATCTTTCCATTCTCATCAAAATCAGTTTGGAAAAAAAAGTGGAGAGGAAACATTTAAAATTTCTATAAAACTGGTTTAAAAAACTGGGTAGAATTTACAGCCGTTTCCAAATTCTCGTTATATAGATAATCTGCTCCCAGGAAAACTACTTAAACCCAACATTCCTTTTTCTTGCTTACTTCAGTAGCTCAAAATGTATCATGATCTGTCATTGTCTTGACTTACAATATTTTTAACAAAGTACATTGCATGCTACCAATGTCTAACTATTAAATTGTAGGCAAGCTGTTAAATATTTAGTAAAAAATGTCATCATGTACTAGAATGTACTGGGTTGTACTGCAAAATTCAGTATGGGTGTCTTTGAAAACCATTATGTATGTGCTAGAATCCTGCCCATAAATTAAAAGAAATGATACTCTGGAACTTCACTATAATTTCAGTCTGCTTTTTTCCTTGGGTCTTGTGCCTTAGAGATAGTCAGAGTTATTTGGAATAACTTCAGTCCTGCAAAAAGCAGTAGTTCTCCAGAATAAATATTCTATCCCAAGACCCACCACTTTTAAAATACTTAGCTAAATCCCTGACAATTTCTTTAGCAAAATTGAGCATAATAAAGGCATGGTTGAAAAGACCCTAAAGAAGGAGTAAAATGATATCTCTTAGTAAGTCAGAATAGCATTTCATTAAAACCACTTTCAGGGAGATGTATTTGAATAGGACAGCCAAGAAACCTTTTGTTAGCTTGGAGACAGTGTAAAGTCAGGCTCAGAGAGAAAAATTGGTTAAATGAGATAAGCCTCTTCATTACAGGTAGACTAAAAGAGCATGTTTGTTTATTATCAAGGAATTTGCAATAGTGAAATTTCTGGCATCAGAGTAGAAGTGGAGAACGAAACACAAATCTTGGGAATATCCACAGAGCCTTTGTGCCTCCTGCTCAGTTATGCTCACCACTAGTTATGAGCTAGTGGTGGAGAGTTTAGGATCTGGGGTTCATGGACAGCAATATACATGAAAACACTAAAGGTTCCCAAATGAGCGTGCATTTCTTTTAACATTTGTTCTGCTCAAGGGAAGGAGATTCCCCACTAGATAAATCTAATGATTCCCAGTTTTCACTACCTTATTTACTGCCTCATTGGTCTCTTGTTAGCTACTGTGGTTTAAACCCAGAATCTGTTTGCACCTTTAGTTTTTCTACTTTTGCGTTCAACTAAGCTTTGGATTCCTGTCTGCAGTCACTTAGCATTCAAATCACTGCCTATGCATGTTCCCCCACAAGCGAAAGGAGAATATTCCTATTTGGGATGATATAATAGGTTATTTTAAGGGAGGGGGTCTGAG
Source organism: Condylura cristata (assembly GCF_000260355.1). Taxonomy (NCBI): domain Eukaryota; kingdom Metazoa; phylum Chordata; class Mammalia; order Eulipotyphla; family Talpidae; genus Condylura; species Condylura cristata. The sequence continues at coordinate 10,206,945 of NW_004567118.1, read as the reverse complement.
GATGCTAAAGCATTTTTTTTTTTTTTTTGCCTTTAAAGGTAACATCATTTTTAGAGCAAAAAATAACCTATCAAATCATACCAAATGAGAACATTTTAGACACACCTTATAAAATATTTAGCTAGGCCCTCTCTGGTGGTGCAGCAGGTTAAAGCGCAGCATTAAGAAGCTAAAGCCACTTCAGCATGAGTTCGATCCCTGCCCCAAGAAGTGACCACATGGCGCAGCATATCTCTCCTGACCTGCCCGCTGCTCCCCTCAGCAGTGTACTTCAGTCTGCCTGTTCTGCTCCCCACTCTGTCTCTGGTAAATCCTCTCACTGCCCCTGCACATCTGGCTTATACACCAGTTCTGTATGCACAAATAAATAGATCTTAAAAAAAATATTTAGCTAAATTGGTGACAATTTCTTTAGCAAAGGTTAGCATAATAAAGGCATCATTGAAAATTACCCTACCTGAGAAATGTATTATTATTTCTTAATTATTAAGAATATCTCTTAATAAACCACAATAATGTTTCCTTGACAACTTTTTGTTTGTTTGCCTTCATCTTCCTTCTCTTACCTCCAAACAAACTTAAATGGAGACATTGATAAGGAGCACTTTTCATGGATACTTGGGGGAAGCAAGGGGTTTCAGGGTTTGCATTAATCGTCTTGAGAATTTCTGCTGGGGCAACATACATCTAAGCAAGCACTTGTAACAGGAAGTTTTCATAATGTAATGAACAGAGCATACATATGTCAGTGTATTTTTTGAAATTGAAGCATAAATACAGAGCTTCATCTCTAAAATGCAAACCAGATATATTGTGAAATTATTCTGAGTGCTGATTATGTTTTAAAGGTATCCAGTCTCTAATTACTGACTTTTAGCTAAAATAACTTCAAACTTTTGACATCTTATTTAATTTCAGTCTATCCAGTTTGATGACTGGATCTAACAGCACAATGAAATAACAGGAAAAAATAGACCATTTCAAGAGAAGTGTGTTTTCCTTTATATTTGAAAATTGGCTCCTATGTTAATGATCTTGAAATTTAACTCTTTAATGGTAATTAATGGCTGTTGCTTTTTTGCTACGTGTTTCCATCTTTAAAAAAAATTCTATTGGTTGACAATATATGTATATTTCAACAGTATAGTTTTATGCCTTCCTAGGATTTTTTTTGAGGTAACATACGAGTATAGCTTAGGGTAGTAGGTTCATATCACCTTAGACCTATGTCATTACCCAACCACAGGTACAGCCAAAGCACACATAATCAGGTTTTCTGCCTTTCCTGATTCAGTATTGGAAGGCTTTATGCATTGGAAGGCTTTATGCATCTAATAACTTTTCCATTTCTCCCAATATTTTGGCATAAAGATTTTTATAGAAGTCTCATGATCATCTGTATTTGAGTTATCTGTTGTAACTTTTTCATTTCTGTTTCTATTTATTAGTTTTCCTTTTTTCTTAGTGTAGAGATTTTAGTATTTGTTTTTTTCTCCCAAATATTCAACTTTGGATTCATCGATCTTTCCAACTGTCAATTTGATCTCTACTTCATTTATGTATACATTAATATTTATTATTTTCCTTCCACTGACTCTTGGCCATCTGCTCTTTTTCTAGTTCCTTAAGATATGATGTTAGATCATTTACTTGGGATTTTTTTTTTTATAGCCCAATATATTCCCCACTTTATTTTTGCCCCCCCTTTTGTGTGTGTGTGTGTGTGTGTGTGTGTGTGTGTGTTAGAACTCAGTTGTAAGGCAGAGGGATGGGAAGATGAGAGCATTCGCCAGAGACAGAGGGGAGTAGAACAGGTGGATTTACTGAACTATATTGCTAAGGGACTCAGAGGGCAAGGCAGGAGAGGTCTGCTACATTGTATCTGGATTAGCTCCTTGGGTAGGGATTGAACTCAGGTCTTAGCAGTGGTAGTTCTGAGACTTAATCCATAGGTTACCAAGAAGACCCTGCTTTTGCCTTGTCCCATAGGATCTGGTATGTCATGCTTTCATTTTTGTTTGTCTCCAGGTATATTTCACTTTCTTCTTTGATTTCCTTATTGGCACAATAGTCATTCAGTAGTGTGCTGTCCACTCTTCACACATTAGAGGTTTTTCCAACTATTTTAGTGCTTGATTCTTAGTTTTGCACCAATCAGATTGGAAAAAAATTCTGTTGTTTGAACCTACCACATTTGTAATCTGTTACAACAACCCTAAGAAGTTAATGCACTAAGCAAGGGCTGCCTGAATATAAAAGGGAAGGGAAAAGTTCTCATTTAAAATGAAGGGGTGATCTTTCTGTTGCCTTAGATCTGCTTGTCTAATTATGGAAGAAATGTGGGAAAGTGTTCTAAGCGTGTCTCAAGGGTTTGGGCAGGTGGAGAAGAGTAGATGGCTTTTAGACTTTTGGGGTCAGTTTGTACTAGTGATTTCACAGCAAAGGCTAAAACTGTCTTTAAAATTGGTTGGTTCTATACTGTCAACTTTATCCTAGTTCATATTTCCTACCTCAGCTCAGAATGTAAGAAACAGTTATAGCATATCTCTCACATTCTGGACTGAGATAGATCTAACTCACAGTGAGATTTTTTACTTTTTTATTAGAATCTTTATAAATAACATACTTTTTTTCTACCCAAGTTTGGACTACAGTGTAGTAAACCTTGTAATTTCCATTAAAACTAAATTAAAATATTAACTATGCTTTATGAATACTAAATGTTAATGAATTTGTTTTACCTTTGAATTTTTAATTCAAACTAACGAATAATTCCATAATACAACTTTCATTTGAGCAAAAAGACTCCCTGGTGGCCTGGAAGAATAAAGGCTTTCCCTCTTGGACCATAAGCTGAATTTGAATACATAACTATGAGATATCAAACAAGTTTAGAAGGGAGCAGGGATGAGAATGGGAGTTTTATCTAGATTCATGTACTTTCTTTTTTGTTCAAACTCAAAACTGTTAGGATACAGTTGTTACCACACATTAACGACGTTGTGACAGATCACCACCTTTTCTAGTGTTAAAGGTTCCATTCACATATATTGAGTTCCAGTCAAACTTGGTTTTTTACTCATTTACTCAGTTATTGATTTTTATCAAGATTCTACTTAGGAATGAAAATTATATTTGTTATGCCCAGAGACCTCATGGTTTAAGAATGAGTGAGGTTTGCAAACTTTTAGCACTTGGTGAAAAAGCTATCCTCTAGGAACTTGCTCAGTAAGCATCATTACATTTTTAAAAAGAAATTCACATATTTCACTGGGAAATTAAGGCAGTGCCATAGCAGTTAGGAAAGGCGGCTATTGTTTGGTATGAAAATAAAGGAAAAATAAATGGCTTCCAGTGGCATTAATAACTCAATACCATTTCCAATGGTATTAAGTTTTCCAGATATAGGGAATGAGATTTCCAAAGGACTGTCATGGAAAGGATTCATTTCATAAATATTATTAATTTAGTATGACTGAGACTAAGGTGTATGTGGGAGACAGTGATGGCAAGTGAGTTAATCTTATTGGCAACGGTGGAGCTGGAGAAGCTTTTCAAACAAGGACTTGCTATGACCACATTTGCTTTTTGAAAGTTTGTTCTATGTTAAGTGTGAGTAAACTAATTGTGTAATCATAAACTTGGTTTTGATGATTATTTTAATATATATTTTGCAAAGTAGAATATAAACGCATTCATATATATGAATATATTTTGTACTTAGAACTTACCCCAGTGTCTTGTACACAGCAGGGGCACAGCCATTTGCTGAGTTAATGAAAATTAGAGGAAAGGGCTAGAGGTGGTAGGAAAAAGAATATAAGAAAAGATGAAATCAATTAGAACATTGTTTACAAACTGAATTGAAGGGATGACATTGCTGTGGTGGCTAAAGAGAAAGGGTGATTCTCTCTGGATCTCTAGACATATTAAATTTGAGCTGTTTATGATGACTACCTGTAAGGGTAATTTTACCCTTAAATTTTTAATCTTATATGTTTAAGGCTTACCTCATTTCCTACCTAGGCTGTAAACTTTTCAAAGTCAGTGGCCTTGTGTTGTATCATTTTGAAACTCTAGCACACATACACACACAAAAATATAGTAGGCAGATCCTCCTCATTGTACTTTGGCAAATAAAGGAAACACAGATTGAATTCACTTTAGTCACTAGCGTGGGATGGGGTGGGAAGAGGAGAGAGAACATCATTGCTTTCATGTTTAAGTCAAAATGCAAGATCCTGAATAATAGAAAGGAAGAGAATGTGTATTCATTCTTTCATTTTGCTGCTATTGAAGATGCTTTCTCTCTATCTCTCTCACTTTTTCTGCAGTATGCCCTAAGTAAGCAAGTTCAAGAACTAAAGTAAAAAAGGGCTACTTAAGAGTAGTAGACATATGGTGAGTTTCCAGTTTCACAGATTTCATTCTTTACAGACTAAAGTGTGAGGCTTCCCCAAAATCAGTTTCCATTAACAAAATGTAAGGAACAGATGTTTATCTAGACTAGGCCATATGGCCAAATGTGATTCATTTACACAAATCTACATTTTTCACAATCACAGTAGGCGTGGAAGGTATGCCACTATTTCTCAGGTGAGACCGCCTATCTAATGATAATTCAATTAATTCTTTTATTGGCAGTGTCCAAGGACAGAGCTCCATTCCCTGGACTATCTAGGTGCAAACCTACAGAATGAGTAGGGAATTGCTAGAGATGGAAATGCTATGAGAAGACTTTATGTGGTTCCCGTTTCCAGGGCAACAACACCCTTTGTTTCTATTCAAAGTTGAAGAATTATTTGAAGTCTCGTTCTCAGGTACACTGGAAGCAGTTACTATATCAGAAAGAAAAAAAAGCAGGTAGACTTTGAACATTTTTTTAAAACTGAAACTTTGACTTCAGTAGCCCCTTTTTTTCAATTTCTTCACAGAAAACTTCAATTTCTTTTTCCTCCAAATATATTTACAGCAGAAAGACTAGAAACTATTCTGCATTACATACAACCTGTTTTTCCCTATATTGCTAAGCAATATAATAAATTTTTCATGCAGTCACAGGGAAGATTGTGAATCCTTGTGAAACTTCAAAATATTGTTCATAGACCTCAAAATGTTGAATTTTGAAATTTAAGGGAAGATGAAATTATCCAGATTCATTGGCTGCCAATAGGATGCCAGAAAAAACATAATGAAGATGGTGCTCCTTAAAGACAGCTGATTAAAAAGTGGCACACTGCCATGCACAGGGTTGGGCAGAGGTGGATTCTGAGTGTTAGGAACACCTGTCAGTCACTCCCTTTGAGCCTCTCTGAATGAGATAGTTTTTGTAGCTGGCATTTTTCTTTTCTAGAAGTGATCTTGGATAAGGTCATGTGTTTTGGGCTCCAAAGAGGTGTATTCATACAGTTATACTTAGTTGGTTAGTTGAATTTGAGAAAAGACAACTGAAATGTTCCATAATGTCTCATATTGTGCATATATATATATATGTGTGTGTGTGTGTGTATACATATATAATATATATATGTATATATATAAATTCTCATAAGAATGTGAAGTAAGCATTATAATTTTTAGTTAAAGAAATAAATGAACACAAGCTAAGTAATCATCTCAGTTTCACAAAATTATTGGAAAAAAAAAAACTACCCTGGGATTCCAAGTCATTTTAGTTCTAGCATTTATGGTCTTTTAGACTATTGTGCTGTATTTCTCTTCAGGGTAAAATAGATTTCTTCATTATAAGGTTTCTCATTCTTTTGATATGACCACTGTTATATAAATCTCTAATATGGAGAAGTATAAAATGCTAAGTTTCTCAAATATATTAGCAACTGGATAGTATTCAGAGATTATCACAATGGACAGTGGAATTGACTTTGAAAAACTGCTAGCTGGACAATTCATGTCACTAAATCTTTAACAGAAATTAATCCTGAGAATAAGCAAAGGATTTCATACTTTATATTGCTCAAAATGGTAGTGGTAACATTAAGACTTTTAAGGAATATTAAATAGAGAAGTTTCCACTTTATAAATGATTAATAATGGCCTTATTCCCATAGCTATTAAATTTTTTAGAATTTTTCAGGGCTTTTTACACAGAAAGTTTTTATTAATGTCAAATTTCCAACTTATTTCAATTCTGAATCAGTAAAAAGAAAAATATCAATTCATTCTATCAGAAACATATTTTGTAGACAAATATGTTTAATTGATCTACTTGTTTCTGTTGAATGCAGAGGTGTTTACTACCATTGCATCTGTTGACTAAGAATGGTTAAGAATAACTTAGATGGAATGACAATAGGAAAGTTTAGGAGATAAATTCATAATGTAACTTAAAAATATATATTAGAAAATGTTCATAGTTTTAAGATTGTGGTTTTCTTGATCTCTAGTCTTACAAATGAGCTATTCAGTGCTTTCTTCTGCATGTATGTGACCTATATGTGTGTTGCCTCAGTCTAGTTTCTGTTGATGAAAAGAGGTTGCCTAAGATTAGAGTATAAAATATTGAAGTGTGCTGTAGGTTGACATGACTTAGTATGTGAGGTATTAGGTATGCACTTAGAGTTAATGAGGGACTATGTCCTATTGTGTCCCTTGACTAGTGATGCAAATAACTATTGATCTTGAAGTCAAATACAATTCAGTTTAATAGTTGTCTTTCTATTATCTAAGCCCTTTTCTATGCCTTATTTAGACCATAGACACTAATTCACCATTGTCCCCACCGCATGGAATTCAGCACATTTTCTCTATTAGCGAAATGTTGACCCTTAGGAGGATGTATTCAATGATGTCTATGGATCAAGTCATCATTATATCAATCTTCTTATCTAAAAACAAAAGTGGTGAAATTGCTAACCTCAAGAAATATACAGGCTTAGATTGTGAAGTATAAATTGTCTGTGAATGATGCCCCCATGAACACAATTATCTGAGAATTTTGTTAAAATTAGAAGTACCTCTCAGACCCTGGCTAAGCTGTACTTTAACATTCATCTGATTGAGACAGAAGTTTCTAGAGTTTCAGGACATCAAGAGAATGAAATCAGTCATTTTTTTTTTAATTTAAAAATTTCTCTACTCATTCCAATACAATGAAATAATAAAGGCTCTTTGTATAATACTTACACTATTCAGTTCTCAATGGAAGTTTGGGTTTCTTTGAAATATCTCAATAGTCCGGAACCTCACATTTCTAAGTATCACTTTGTGATGCAGTCAGAACAGAGATTCTGTTCCCTGCAGAGAGGCAAGCTTTGCAAGAGTGTGTGAGCCAGGGGCTCAGGGTTTGGGGGAGGGTTGAATGGCACAGCCATTTATTACTTGCTGACAAGGAAAGTTGTGGGACATACATGACTGATTCTCCTAATTCAATAGCAGTAAGGTCAGTAATGACATGTAACCAAACATTCTGTATTCCATTTAGAGGACTACAGAGTAGTATTTTGTCTAATCTCGAATTGTAAATTTCAAAAACAAGTCAGTATAAATCTCAGAGATTTTGAGCAAAGGATTATTCATTTTTTCTTCCTTTAATGTGATTTTTCTTTAGGATACACAGATCTTGTTATATTTGTTCATTCGTGAGAAGGGCAATTTGTTTTGTTTCACTGAAGTACTGTCCGATAATTCTGGTGGTGCCTTTAAAGATGTAACTCTTGGACATGTTAAGATGGGTGCTACAAATGAGGACAATCTGGACTAATGAAATAAGAACACCCAAAATTAGAAATTCTTAATTATTTATCTGAGTAATAAAGGTGGTCAATCTGAAACTTAAGACAGTGAATAGCTAATAAGAGAAGACAAAAACTCTAATTTGACCATTCATTTATTCAAGACAATAATTTAATGTAAGATAGCACCAAAGTTGACTAGTTATTTAAATTTCAGCAACAGCAAAAGCATTTGCTCACCAAATATTTTTGTATGTTCACTAGTAATTACAGTATGTGGGAAATAAATGGAAAAAGCCTGATGTTAGGGAAGCCAGTTCAAGAGTAATTGCTATCAATGCACATGACAAACATACATGATCTGACGGTCACTGTGAAAATGCCTTTGAAGCACCAATTCCTGGTAATATTTATATCACATAGTATAACTTTACAAAAGCTAAATTTGCCATTACTGATTTGTTGACAGTTTTACTTAGTAACTCTATTAAGTTCATCATCACTTTAATACTGTGAAACATGAGATTGGATTTTTCGTTCACTGTCAATTGACTTTATAGCAAAGATACTTGGTCTTTGATGTGATCAATTAAGTTCTTTCAGTCTCTTACTTTTCTTTCATTGATTCAGATTAGTGTCATATTCATGGCATGCCTGTCTAATGGGACTAGACAATGAATCGAGGACAGTGCTTTCCTAAATGAAGGAAGCTGTTGCAAAAAGAAACCATCTCCTGCAAATTGACTTAAATGATAAGCTTGACCCCAGTGCAGTTTCTAAGTACACAGTTGTCAAAACCTTAGAGCCCTGACATAAATAAGTCAATTTCAGGTTAATGGAACTTGAATAAATTACCATGACTGCAGTGTTGGATCTCTTATTTTAAACTATGCTTTATAATATTGCTTAAATATATAAAAACAATAAATTGAATCAAAGAGTAAGTTTTTTCTGAAATACAGAACTCAGTGAGCTACTTTTTCTTTTCTATAGAGCAATAATGTGTTAGGAAAGCCATACAAGCGTGCCTTTGGTTTATGGCCAAATAGATAAAGCCGCTGAATAAATGAGTTCAAAAATTGATAAGGAAATTAGTTAATATTGGGGTGGAATATTTTAAAAGAAAAATAATATATTCTCAGGGAAAATTATCATGTTTGCATCTTCTTACCTCATGTCATCTCTGAGCGATAGTTGAAGAACATCAACCTTTCCCATTTTAAGTATCAGTCTCACAGAAGGAGAAACTGATTCAGTGAGAGTGAATCAACAAGGGTTTTGTGGTAATTCCTTTAAAGTTCTAAGCTTGATGTATGATAGTTAATTTAGTTTGCCCTGTTTAGGTGATGTGTATTAATTTTTCATTTTATGCTGTGAGTTTTTTAATCTGTAGACTGGAAATAGATTAAGTTACTAAGCAGGTTATATATAGGAGTGTGTGTGCATGTGTATCTCATATCTGATATCTCAAATAATGATTTCAGTGTTCTCTCTCCATAGTGTCACCAACTATCAATTTGTTTCCTCTCCCTGCTATTTCTTCTACAATTTATTTTCTTTACCTCTATTCCCTGCCACATTCTTGAAGTGTTTCCCAAGTATTAGCCATCTTCATTTCTTATTTGGTTGCCTTTAGAGTCAAATCAAACATTAGTGTTTAAAAGTTCATTTTGAATTCCAACATAGCACTTTTGTTTGTTTTCTTGCCTTTTATATTACTTTTTTCTCTGATCTTGACCTTCTTTATCCCTGTTGTATGGCCATCCTTTGTGTCCTGCTCATTTTAGTAGACCCATGCTGTTTGGGCTTTGCTTAATTGAACACTTTCTTTAGAAGGGAAAAAAAAAAAAGGTTAGTCTTTCTTTTTAAACCACTTATTTTAATTGCTTAAACATGAGGGTTCTCCCCATCAGGTATTACCAATAAATCACCCATAGTCCACCAATGTAGTTATTTGTGCTTCCTTCCCTCTTGGTTCCCACTGACCCTCGACTCCCCTCCACCATATGGATGCTTCAGTTCCACCATCAGTGTTCAGGAGTTAGTCGTGAAGGTTGTCTTTCTCTGGTTCCTGGTTTGAGTTCTCCATATCCACATTCTAATGACACAATCCAATATTTAGTTCTCTCCATTTGACTTACTTCACTAGGCATTATCTCTTCTAACTCCATCCATATTTTGCATGGTGTTTCAGGCTTTGCAGTATTTAAAAATCAAAAATCTAAATATACTTGTGCATTTATTTCCTTCTGTAATACTATTGAAACTTTTGGTAGGATATGAGTAAGAGCTGCAGTGGGTCCATGTTTGCTGCAAAGATGGTTGAAATTGTTACCGTATTACCAAATTCCTCAGGTTCTTGACTTGAGGCCCCTCAGACAATGAAGTTTATTACCTGTATCTAATCAGGGCAGAGACTGTGAATTACTTCACAGAATGTGTCCCCTCTGGGAAGCCCCTTTAAGAAGAAAAGAGGCAGAAGGGAGACACAAGAGCTCCTGTGTTTTGTGTGGCCATATAGGCCATTGCTGGTCATCATATGGTCATCCACAGGTCCTCCAAGCTTGCTTACCTGAGGTTCATGCATATTCTGAAAAGTGTGGCTCATCTTCTCCCCGAGTTGGAGATTTTAGTATAATGAATTTGGTGTGAGTTAGGGGTCAGGCTTTTAACCCTGGATATGTACCATCTCCTTTATACACTGGTAAGCAGCTGACACTTGTTAAGGAAGGTTGGGATCGGGCTATCTAGCCAGGCTGAAGTGCATGGTTACTAAGACAATTTGCCTCTGTATAAATCAAATTGGGGTAGCTTAGATGGAGATGACTTTCTTGAATAAACCAGTGGACACACAACTTGCTTTTAAGGAGCTTATACAAAGTAGTCAAATGCTGTTAACACTTAGTAAATCCTAACTGCCCTGCTGTGATGTAACAGCTGGAGACCATATTCTCTTTTTCTAGGACTCTCAAATCATCAAATTAACTGTTTAGCTACTTTTCCCCTGTGTTCCAAGCCTCTGATATGACAAGTGTCACCTCCAGTTCCAACAACAATGGAAGGGCAGGTTTCTAGTGGATGTTGCTGATGGTGTACAGACAATTGACTGGCAGATTTGCACGTGATGATGCAGGTGTGAGCTTGTGCATAGTGCAGGAGTATTCTGGGGCTGGTGGTGAGGTTAATAGCTAACTGTGGGTGAGACCCCCAGATTGTTGGTATGCACTTGTGCAGCCATAGGGAGTAGCTGAGGGTGGGCCTCGAGGTACAGGCAGGTCTGTGACAGACTGGACTGGCACCCAGTACGGGAGCAACACTCATTGCCTTGACTGTTAGAATGTCCTTCTGTGGCTGAAGAGCCCTGGCACAGGTATGTGCCATGTGGTGGAAGCAAAGGTCAGGAACTGGGGCTGTTGGCAGCAGGCTCACGGCTAGGGGACAGCTGCGGTGTGCTGGGCAATATTGGCCAATGTTGGGAGTCAAGGTAGACCCTGGGTGGTTGAGTGGCTGTGGGGTCAATTTTGTGCTCTGAGTGAATCTCTGTAAATCATCTTGCATTTTTTCCCCCTGCTGTTGAACTCAATTTTTTAACTTCTCTGAGAGAAAAATTCAACAAAAAAAGCAGAGGATCATGCATCCAGATGAGGCTTATTAGACTTAGGCTTGAACACAGGGGAGAAAAAGAAAACTTCAAGGTTTTCTTCAACAAGCAAATGATACCTTGGTCATGCTAAGTCACATTCTTTTACCATCTCATGTATGGGGCCCTCAGCCACACCATCCTTAGAAATTGTAGAACAGTCATTCCTCAGTTATAGCACCACTGGGCAGTCTGGTGGATTTAAACAACACATTAGGCTCAACCTGCTGCCTCTCAAGTTAGCCCCCACCTTCCTGTTATTTAGTCTGTAGAAACAGGAAGTTGTGCAGCGCCATCCTGCCGGCTCACAATTTAATTCACTTCAGCTATGTCATTTCATCCCTTCTTTCGTGCATTCTAATTTTCATTTTCCCACCTAGGCTCTTCTCTTTCTAAATATTGATCTTCCTTGAAGTCTTTTCTCTCATTATTGGATTTGTTCCAACAGTGGGTTGGCATGGGAGCCACTTTGTGGGAGCCATTAGTACTGGCTTACTTGCAGCTACTTCGTCGAAGCTTCTGCTGGGAGCCCTGCTGTACATGGAGGTTGTTGGGTGTCTGTTCTCTTCATTATCCCTTTGGTCTCCTTGTAGTCTCTGAGGTAGATTAAATTCTTGCTGCCGATTATTTTTCCTTCCTTCTATCAGAATAATACTCTTTCCCTTTTGACTTTGCACTGACTACAAAGAAATCTTAATACTATCTTAAAAGGAATAAAGAAATTCAAATGAAGTATCACAATTATCAAAAGGCGGAAGAAAAGGTGAATCTGTATGGTCACTGCTCTGGAACCTATGTATCGCTCCATGGTATAAGGATTGTGCCACAGACAATGTAACTAGAAAGCCTTGGGTGATGGCACCACGGCTGATAGGCTGGCTGTTTGGTAAGGTGGTGTGGCAAGCTGAGGTAGATGTGTACTGTCTCTCAGGGTAGATGTGTACTGTCTCTCTTTGTTTTCATTCATAGGGGATCTGGTTTTTGAGTTTTTATAGAGCAATGCTACCCAATAGATAGAAATGTCCTTTGGCATTGATGCATTAGCGACTAATCCCATGTGTACTTGAGATATGACTAGGGGTCTGAGGAACATAATCTTCATTATGTTCATTATGGCATAGCTCTGCTTTTCATTATTATCCTTGCCTGGCAGGGAATACTTTAAATTGTACTCAGTTTAGCCAAAAATGGTTAAAGAATGCCAGGTTAGAGGTATAGCCCCGAAGTGTGCTTTATAGATTAATCAGCCAAGTTCCTTGATGAACTTAGAAAAGTCTGGGAACTGCCTCAGACCATGATAGATAAATAAGACGCATACCATGACATGTTTGAGGTTATCTGGCAGTCCAACCCTCTCAAACCCAAATTTAAATGTAAGAAGATTTCATTGCATGATTTTCAGTTGACACACCACAAATTACAAAATATTGCTAACCATAACCTTTCATGGCAATACTTTCTACCTCATTCACTCTTTGAAATAGTAAGAGACCTGGGACTTTGCCTGTATCCTTAGGGCCCTGGAGTAAGAGCTTTTCTTTTCACCGCTGCTTCTGCCCTGATTGGAACGCTGACAAAGAGTTGATCTGCTCTCAGCCCCTAGGCTGCTCCCATTTCTGTCAATGCTTTTCATCAGTACCTCTGCCTGCCAGGGGGTTCTTGGGAGATAAATGCTGATTTTAAACTTTGCCAGTACTTGTATTCTCTTGGTATCTGCATCTCTGAATATTCTGTCCTTTTAGAAGCAGGAGAGGACTTTGCTCATGTAATTTGGTGCATTTAAATACTGACATCACTTGTTCTGAGATCTCACTGGCAACAGTCTGAAAATGGTTCTCTTGCTCTTCTCTTTCTATGTTTAGGAGTGCTAGCTTCTTTCCCATAGAAAGAGTGCTTGTTCCACCAGACTCCAGCCTCTGGCATCTAAGGCTAAGCTTCTGCTGTAATGAACCCAGTTATGAGTCCTTCGGCTAATAGATGGTGGTCTTAAATACTCTACTGTTTTAAGCAGAAATTCCGTAGGGTGTATCTTCTTGTCTTTCACTTGGACTCACTTTCTAGTCACTTTACCAATCTCTTTCCTTTTACTTCTAAACTCCTTGAACAGTCTTGATTCAAAGGACATATCTGCCTTGTAAAGTCACTCCCGTTGCTTTCTATTAAATATAAATAAACTCAAAGTATCTCAATATTGTCTTCAAGGTCTAGATGACCTGGCTTCTGAACACCTCTCTGACTTCACCTCCTAACCTCTGCCATTTCTCTCATTGCTCACACTCTCTGACCCACAGTCCTTGCTCTTTCCTCAACTTAACAAATCATTATTTTCTCAGGAACACGTTCCTTTGTGCTTGCTCTTTCTTTGGAACAATTATCCCCAGATTTTTCAAGGCTCCCTTCATTGGGGTCTCTCTTCAAATATTATATATCTCTGTCTGTTTCACCACACTACCCTCTGTAACATAGAAGCTATCTCCCAGTCTATTCCTTTATCCCTGACTTTGCAGTCTGTGAGACATGAAAGTTAAGAGCTGCAAGTACTGATCCCCTTACTTCAGGGTGTTTGGGGAGCCTGTATGCACCTGTCTCCAAGTTTCTTCCAGTTCCCTTTGACTAGGCACAGCCTGGGCTCATTTAACTCAATCCTTGACAAGATATTGAGTATTGTTACGTATTGTTGGTCATTGCATGAATGATGGAAGCACACTGTTGTAACCTGCCTTATTTCTTCAGTCATTAGTACAGATGAATCTGCCAAATGGAATTGTATGTCAACCAAATGAAATTAGGTGTTTATGCATGCACGTTTCTATTGTCAGCCTTCCCCAGTAATATTTGCACCCTTGGTCGATAGGGACCGTGTCTGCCTTGTTTATTTCTGTAGTTCAAATGTGAATTGCTTTTTGTTTTTAGTTGGTTGCACTGAGGTATAAATATACAGTGAAGAACACTCTTTTTTGGTATACAGTTCTTTGTGTTTTGATAAATACACGAGTCCTGTAACAAAGACTGCAATCAAGCTTTATATCCTTTCTCTACTTCAAACCTGCAGTAACAAAGTTTTCATTTGCTATAGTTCTGTTTGTGCACACACACACACACACACACACATGCATACACACCAAGTCTTCTTTCTTGTGTCTATTTTTCAACCATCCTTTTATCTGTTGCTGGTTCTTTGTGTGTATGTGTACGTACATGTACCACACATACCGGCAGTGCCTGCCTTATCCCCTCCTATTTGGAATACTGTGGCAGTTGTTTGTCTATACTAAATTCTCAAGATTTGGGGAGAAAAAATATAGTTGAGAAACTATAAACAGAGATCTCTACATCCTGCGGTGATACAAGAATAGGACTACTATAATCTTCTTTCGTTCTATGGCTTTAATACATGAATGACTTAAATAACTTTTGTTAGATTGCAGTTTCTGGGGATCAGAGTCCAAAATGGGTCAGCCTCCTTTTCAGGTGGCCACAGAGGAGACTGTCGCCTCCTGCCTTCAGCTTCTAGGGGTAGGCACATCACTGGGCCTGCCCAGCACCCTGCAGCCTCTGCGTATGTTATCACACACCATCTCTCTGACTCTAACTTCCATTTCCCTTTCATCAATACCCTGAGATGACAGTGGGTTCACCTGAATAGTACATGAGCAAATTTCCTTTGCTTTGTCAGTTGTGTATTCTAAGGTTTCAGGGCTGAGGATATGGCCATCTCTGAACAGCTCTCATTCAGCCCTCCACATCTTTCAACATAAGCAGCTTAACACTCTGTAAGGCATGTGGTGGAGTCTCTGCAGATATAGAGAGGAAGTAAGGCAGGACTGAGACTTCTGTCAAAGGAATCATATAAAGGTAGCCCTACTAATGTCCTAAGTCTCCTGCCGGATGTCTTTGGACAGTGGTATAGGGAGAAGGAATTGAGTCAAGTTCATTTGAGAGGGAACAAGATTTAGGAGGCAGGGGCCTTTCATGTACTTCTTATCTTTCTTTCAGTTTTTCTTTATCTGTTGATGGTTCTTTGCTTAACTGTGTTTTTCTCTCCATCTGGCTCTAGATTCCTCCATTCTTTTTCAGCCTCGGGTTGATGTCGAACTGAAATATATATTCTTGCACTTGTTGATTGATTACTTAAACGATGGTGTCACATTCTCTGTGTCCCAGCTAAGTCCAGTGAAGACTTTATAAGTTTTTAAAATCGAAATGAATCTCATTTTAACTTTGTTGTAGCCCTCAATGCATATTCCTCTTCTTTGTTCTATAGGAGAACAAACAGAAATATACCTAGTGAAAAGATTTCAAATAAACACGTGGGCCTAATTTGGTTTCAACGAGT
The DNA here is from genome assembly GCF_000260355.1 of Condylura cristata. Lineage (NCBI taxonomy): Eukaryota > Metazoa > Chordata > Mammalia > Eulipotyphla > Talpidae > Condylura > Condylura cristata. Next base: position 10,191,278 of record NW_004567118.1, on the reverse strand, counting down.
GGTTAATTTTTGCCAGATAATAAAATGACTTCCATCAGGTCAGTCTGTGTTTAATGTGTCATACGGAAATCTGCCTATAAATACATGCCAGGGTTAATATTAAACATAAATTTCAGAAAATAAACCCTATTGATTAAATTTATTCTCCCATCAATTAAAATAAAAAGGTAATTTGTTAGGATATGCCCAATTGCTGATAGTATACTGCCTTTTGGGTGATATGCCTTTAATGATTCTGGTTTTTGGGGTTCACGTAAAAGGAATGACTTTGAATTATCCTTCCCTTAGCAAATTTTGCCACCTAAGCAAGAAGTGCCAGTTAGAAATCATTCACAAATCCCATAGCTGTTCACCAATGGAGTCTTCATTAACATGCTCAATTTCCTGTGAATCTTTCCCGACCCCCAAATAGTTGCCATTCACTTAACAATAATAATGGCTACATAAGCACTCTGCTGCCAGACTGCCTGCGTTTTAATGCCCACTCCACACCTTTCTAGCTCGGCAATCTCCAAAACTAGTTAAATTCATTCTGTCTGTTTCCTCATCTGTTTCACAAAATAGATATGATTGGGCCGGTGGCTGTGTAATGAAATGACTAACACTTGTAAGGCATTTAGATCATATATAATTAATAGTCCATAAATGTCAGATATTGCTGTGGCTATGTGGCAACTACCAAGGCCACCACTCTCCTTTGTCCCTTATTCCAAAACACCACTACTGTCTTTCCAAGATTGTTTATTGCCACTGGAAGAGGGGGCAGCTTGGATCCAGGACAGTAACCACACATTTAGGGGTTGACATTTGAATCCATCTCTTGATGTCTCTTCAATGTGATTGAAAGGATAGCTGTACTTAACAAATTTCCTTGGTGCTCAGGGAGTTTGAAGGGGGCCTGGTGCTCAGACAGCCGTAGGCGTGGCTTCCCATTCAGGAGAAACCCCCTGACTGACTGATAGCAGTTGCTTCTTGAAGCCTGGAAGCTCTTGGCAGAGTTTGGTGACTGCAGGTGGGACAAGTGTACAGCAGCTGTTTTGACAGTCTGGTGAAAAAATCTGGTGCCATATGCCAAAACTTGGGGCCTCTTTGGTTGCCTGTATTCATAGCCATCTGCTATAAGTGGCATTTTGCCGAATCATAATGAGGAAACCAACCAAACAGGATTTTCTGAAAAAGGTTTGTTTTTTTTTGGTCTCACAGAATGTGGCCATCTGCCTCAGGCTTGGAGGTACCCTTATTTTATAGAATCTATCTACTAAGTCACATTGAACCCTTTATTTCACAGAAATCACTGCAGAGTATTTCTGGAGCATATATAACTTTAATTTTCAGGTGCTTGAAAATACTGCTTTAAAAATAGAAAGGCAAGGGATGAACATATTTAAAGTCTACAAAGCTCTGCGCATATATTATCTTATTTAATCTTCACAACAGGTTTAAGAGTCGGGGGCTAATATTTGCTGCGTACAAGGAATGGTCCCTTAGTCTTCGGTATATCCATGAAGAACAATCTCTCATATTTTTTCTAAAACCTTGTTTCTTATGTTTTCTTCCATTGCTTGCTTTTCTTACAAACTCAATTTCCTATATGATTTGCTAGCATTTGTAGCTATTTTGGAAGATAAGTTTTCTGAAGAGAAGTTCGTCTTGCTTATAATAGCTGGTCCAGCAGGAGTGAAAACCCTGAGTACTGAGGTATCATAAAGCATCTTTTGAAGTTCATAGGTTTTTTTTTTTGACATTAAACATTAGGGCTTGTTACATCTTGTTTTTCATCAGCATGTTGGGAAGATGGAAAGAGATGTGTGTGTATGTGTGTGTGTGTGTATGCATGTGTGTGTGTGTATGTGTGTCTGTGTCTGTAAGGTAAAAATAAATCTCTATCACCCCCTCATCTGTTTTGTCCCTACTACTGCCCTGCCCCCAGATCCTATTTGGGTTCACAAGTCAACACAATGGTGAAGAATTGTCCTGAGAAATACTGGCTTGAATAATTTGGGAGTTCCTAGACAGAGGTAGACACCAATAAGACTATAAAACTGCTCTGGCTCAAACCAGGTAGGTGTTTTTAAATACAAATTAACTTAATTGAACTGCAACTTGAAAACATTTCCTCAGCTTCACTAGCCATAATACAAATGATTCCTAGCCCTCTGTTGGGGTGAGGAGGATACTGCAGAACTTTCCAAGGACTGTGCTGCTCTACAGTGTCAGACTATTAAGACTTTATGCAGTAAGTGCAACAGCTTCTTGGTGGTTATGGAGGAGGATGTTAGAAGGATGGTCATGTTTAGTGCAAAAGTAGAGTTTCCACATAAACATCATTTTGCCTTAAACATTTTCAAGGGTAATTCTCTGCCATCCTACTCTTAATCTGAGAGATGTTAAGGACCGATTTCCTCATCCTTTATTAGCTAAATAAGATTAACATGACGAAAGTGTGCAATATAACATGATAGATTCATTTATCTGTTTCCTGAAGACAAATATTTATCATGTCTTTTAAATGAGATCTACAAACTAATGGAACCCAATTTTGTCTCACTTTGGACTGCTAAAACAAATTACACTAGACTGGACCAAACAACAATCATGTATTTTCACAGGTCTGGGGGTGGAGCTGTCTGAGATCATTGTGCTGGGTCAGCAGGCCCAGTGTCTGTCTGGTGAGGGTGCTATCTGCTTTGCAGCAACCATCTTTTCCTCGCTGTCTGGCAGGGTAGAGAGTGGAGCATGCAAGCAAATCTGTGTGGTCTCTTTGTATGAGGACACAAGTTCCAAGATGAGGACTTTACCCTCATGACCTAATTACCTCCCACAGACTGTTCGCTGAATTTCATCACTGTGGGAATTAGAATTTCAACCTGTGGATTTGGGGAGGACACAGACATTCAGTTTCTAACAAGTGGATCACTGCACAAAAATCCTTTGGCAACGTCTGGCAAGCTTCTGGAATTACTTCAGACGACTTCCACTTTCTTACTTGGGCACCATTTCTACACGAGTCCCACACCTTGGTTCCTGTAGTCTGCTCAAATCTTTTGTATTGGTGAGGGGATATTTTACCTCTTGAACGTTGACAGTGGTAATGCTACTTGGTCCTAAATTGAGAACAAAAGAAGTGTACTCTGTAGCATGCACATGCCCACCCTTGTCCACCCTTCCTCTAGCCCCCATTCAACATGGGAGATACATGGGCCACATAATGGAGAAGAGAAGAAAGAGGACTTAATTTTGGGAGAGACAACGATGTCAGTGGCGTGGTAACATGGACCTAATATTTCTCTGAAGTCCTCTGCCTGGACTTTACTCAAGGCAGCTCTTCCTTCACCTGTCTAGTTAGGCTGCTTCCAAATTAGATAGCTAACCCCCCACCCCCCCACCCCCGCCTCCAGGCTCTGTAGGCATTAAATGAAGGCAGGGATGCTAAAGACACCTTGCAAAACTAGCCTGAAAACAAAACTTTAGCATCTTAACTTTATAAGGAAAGGGTGTCTGCTATGCAGTCAGTTTTTAGGTTGCTATTTCCAAGGATGATTTCTCTCAACTGAATTTCAGATTGGTTGAGCACTTGAAATATACATTTTCTTGAGAGCATTGCATCTAATAAAGAAGCTGGAATTCAAAATTATGTTGGTCCAGGAGTGAGAGCAATGAGGGCTTCAAATAACATGACTTCTTTATCTATTACCACTAGGTAATGTTTTCCCACATCTATATAAGCATCACTGAAAAACTTAAGACAGGCATGTGGTCCTGTTAGACTGTTGAACCGTACCATTCAGTAGATCTTTTAACTGTGCTACTTCCTTTCCTTGGGTACCTGAGCTAAAATGGCATTCTGTTCATCATCACAGACTTAAAAGACTATTGCAACTGTGAGAAACAAACTCATGGACTGCAAAGCACTGGCTACAGCAATGCAAATTAAAAAAAAAATTTTTTTTCTAGAAATACTGCCTCTTGGGTAGGAAATAAGAGTCAAATTGGGATGAGTCTTTGTGGTAAATCTCATGGTATGTACTTGTGTGTCATTTATTATGACGCATGGACATACCATTGCTAAACACAGCCAATCTGGTTTAAAAAAAACCACAGAATTAATGAAAAATTAATTTATGGAGTTAATAACCAAAACAGCTTGTTCAGATGAGACTTGGCATATGGCAGCTTTGGATTCAAGCTCTCCTTAAAGGTATCTTCAATGTGTTTCCAGCATCTCCATAAGAAAAGTCTAGGTTGAAGAGTAGCTTGACACTTTGTTCCTTTTGCAAACTTTTTGCTCCTTTGTATAAAAGCTCAGTACTCCCATGGCCTTGAGCCTACTCCGACTTTGGCAGGAATTATTAGCAACCAATGAAACAATATCTGTTTATGAAAGCAATGTTGGAGAGCTACATGAATAACTCACAGGTTAGACAGCTCCAGAGTTGCAATCAGTTGCAAGGGTGATTTAGTATTTGTTCAAAATGCTCTTACTGCATTAATCTTTGCTTGGAACTGAGTTACTGCAGAAAGTGACACAGGATATAAGTAGCTTCAGTGTGACACTAGAATAGAGTACTGTCAGACAACTTCCAGAGGCTATGATGAATCATCCTGCTACTTATTTTGAGCAGCCCCACAAATACAACAGGAAGGTAAGAAGCAATTTGGTGCCTTGGTGGCAGGTACTAGGACAGGACTCATTTAGATTTTTGTTCTTTGTGCTTGTGTTTACAAAACTGTCATCTGAAAAATAAAGACAGGTCAAGGAAGAGAAGAAGACTGGGCTTACCTCAGAGCTATGCTAGGGCTACCGAAAGTCCAGAGGCCTCACTGCTGCTGGGTTGGGCAACCACAGGTGACCCTGTTGCTGTTGCATTCTAGCACCATGCCACAGCTTGTCACTGAAGGTGATCTCCATTAGCAGACCTCCCTGGATGCCAAATCTCTCCTACTGCATTACCTTTCATTGTTATGAGTGTATGTGCCTTGCATGTGTTTGTGCATATGTGTGAAAAGTTTGAGAAGGGATACTCAGCTCTCCCTCCTCAAAATTGTACTCTTGAGAGGAGGGAAGTATAAAGAAGAAACACTTGACCTATCTTCTGCCTCTCACCCTTCTTTTGTTGCTGAAGGTGAGAGCCTTCTTTTCTTGCTGAAGGTGAGGAACTGTTGTGCAGATTGGCATGGATGCTGTAACTGAACCAGCACAGACTGTGGAATAGATTGTATGGGAAGAAAGGGCATCTCATCAGCCAGAGGCAACAGCTCAGAGCCAGATGCTGTTCTCAGTTTCTCCATTAGCCCAAGGAAACAATGATAACCTGGAATAGGTTCTGCTCTGGAACGATTTCTCTACTCCACCCTAATCCTACACACAGATCTTATGAGAGAAATGACCTTTTTAGTGGAGAACACATGGGCTTCTTGGCACTGTGCCCTCTGGATGTTCAGTGCTTGTTATGATGCATGTTTTTATTGTCTACCATTGGTTAAGTTATTTACAGTGTTTTCTGAAGCAAGCACCTTGCATGGGGGAAATTGAGACCTCTAGCCTAGGGTCGCTTCCTAGACCATGAAGAGAATAGTTCCAGTCCTATAGGAATGTAAGCTTGAAGGTTTCTCCTTTAGTTGAGAGAAAGGTGAGTGACTATATTAACTTGTTATCTAAGCAACATAAAGTCACATTGGGATAGTTCTGCTCCTTGAGCGGCATGCTCCAGGGGAAGAAGGAACTGGAAAGTAAAAGCAGAGTGTTCAGCTTAGTGTCTTCTGTTTCCTTACTTAGTCAATCTTGGTAATAGCGCCTTTTCAGGTGAGATGTGCTCCCTTGGGTTTTATTAGTTAACTATTCATAGCTAAATAATTACCCCTAGGTTTACTGACTTAATGCCTATTTGTTATCTCTGTGTTGTGGTCAAGTATTACAGGATTCACTTATTCTCTCTGTCAGGATTTTTCAAAGTGTGGAGTGAAGGTATAGGCTAAGATATGATCATGTGAGGCCCCACTGGGGAAGGCATCCCTTCGCTGCTTGCTGATGCCATTTTGGTTGTTGGTCAGGAGCTACCGCTCTTGGGTCTTTCTTGTGTTCTCTCCAAAACAAGTCCTGACAGCTTGTTTCATTAGAGCAAGCAAGCAGAGCAGAATGAGGAAAAGAAAGAGAGAAAAAAAAAAAAGGCAAGTCAGAGCTTCTTATAACTCAGTGTTGGAAGTGACATCCTGTACAACTAATTGTATTCTGTTCCTCAGAGGAAAGTCACTATGTCCAGCCCACTCTCACGAGGTGATCACACACCAGGAGTAGACTGGATGGATACAGCTGTCACTGGGAGTCCTGGCACAGGTTGACTATCTTGTGTGGCTATCAGGAGTGTCTCCGAGCCACTCACCTAGCTCCTATCAGTTTAGCCTTCACAGGAATAAAACTGATATTTTTATCTCCATCATCCTGTCTTCTAGTTTTTCTCTCAGTTGGATTTGAATTCAGAGTGGGTGAAAGCTTCTGGTTTAGTACCTTATCTCATCCTACATCTTTTCTCTTTTCTTCCTCACCACATAGATTTAAAAAAAAAAAAAGATTTCAGTCTCAATATTTTTGCCTTTAAGAAAATTTTACTAATTGGGCCCTCCCTGGTGGCGCAGCGGGTTAAAGCACTGCACTAAGAAGCTAAAGCCACTTCTGCATGAGTTCGATCCCCGCCTGTCCCAGAGGTGATCCACTTGGCTCAGCAGACCTCTGCTGACCTGCCCTCTACTCCCCTCAGCGGTGTACCTCATTTATCTGCCTGTCCTGCTTCCCTCTCTGTGTGTGGTGAATCCTCTCACCGTCCCTGCTCCACTGCCCTGTCCCCTGTTCTGTATCCATAAATAAATATATCTAAAAAAAAAAAAAAAAAAGAAAATTTTACTAAGCTCCGATGAACCATTACTGACACATACCTTGGCTAATGGAGGTTTACCCAGCATGAAAGAAAAGATAATGAGGATTATTTTCCTTGAACTTCAAAAGAGAAAACACTCAGAGACTCAGGGGATAGCCTTTTAGTAAACTGCCCTCCTAATGCAGTCCTTAATGGTGAAATTCCAGCCATTCTCTTGTTTACATGTCTTTTTGGGGTGACTTATCTTTTTTTTCAACTTTATAGAGTTGCAGTTTACATTTAACATTGGGTAAGTTTAAGGTATACAACATAATACTTTGATGTGAATGTATGTTCTGAAATGGTTACCACAGTAGAGTTAGTAAGCACATTCATCACCTTCTGCAGTTGCCTTTTATGTGTTGTGAGGATTGTAAGATCTAGAAAATTTTGAGTACATTAACTACTATAGGCATCATGCAGACATCAGATTCCCAGAACTCAGATTCTTAGACACCTAGATTAACGGGTCAACTTAAGGAAACCATCATTGAAGAAAATTACACAAGCCATTTGATTAAATAACTAGAGAAATAACTTAAAGTACTATTACACAGTAATATTACACAGTTATCTTGCACAGTTTTATTGCTATATTTCAATCAAACCTATGAGGAACTGTTGATTTTTATAATGAAACAATTCGAGCATCGAAAAAGAAATAAAAATCACTAAATTATTGGCTGTAGGTTATATTGCATGCATACCAAATCATATATAAGTAGAATACTTATGGAAAAAAACAGAGGAAAGAAGATTCCCAGTTGACAGGAGAGTACATTATGAACAGAACTTGTTACTATGATGTTATGTTTTAATTGTCTAGCCAGAAGTGAATGTGTAGACTCTCTGGATTTTGGCTAAGAAGATGATTATTCAAACTTTGTGATGTTGAAAATGAAAGTGCTATGTAATTATATGGGTAGATATATTATTTTCTGACTGTTAATTCATTTTATAAAGGACATTATTCATTTAAATCAGTGCTTTTAATTCCACCAGATAAGAAAAGTTGTTATTGACCAATAGTGCATCTTACAACAGAGGATATCTAAGAAACTAAGAAAAATGGCATCAGAAGTGGTAAAGTAAAAATAAAAAAAGAAAGAAAAAACAGCCCTTAGAGAATTAATTAAAATATCACAAACATAACTGAAGTAAAACTTAAATTGGGAATGTTTCCTTAAAGGAAGGCTTGAAGGATTAATTAAAAACTAAGTAAATGGATAAAATATAACTTAAATTAGGGATGAATGGCATAGATTACCAGGCTGTAAAAGGATAGGACTTTAGCCTAAGGGACACTAAGAGAGAACCAGGAGGAACAGTAACACAAGAAACAGAAACCAACTTGAAGAAAGGATAATTATTTCATGTAAAGCATTGGGCTTTAGTCTTTCATATTATGAAATGAAGAAAGGCATAACAGAATGTATGTTTTCATAATATATGTACATGGAAAGATGCACCATTGGAGAGGGGCAAATATCATGAATATAAATAAGGTTGAAGTAATGGTCTACACTCCTGAAACTTAAATACTGTAGACAGAGATGGAAAAGTGTAGACCTTTTGATAGCATAGGGTACTCACTGAAGAAGATACTGCCATGTAGTTTTGACATGAACTTTCTTAATGTGGAAAGCTTAATGAAATTACACAGGGAAGGGGAAGAGGAAACTCAAAATAATTTTGAAATTACATTTTCAAAGTTCTTCAAGGTCTGAAGCAAATCTTTAAAAAAAAAAAAAGCAAACCTTTTAAAATTTATGAGATGTTTTAATGTGGAAGGTGACCTTGACTTAGGGAAGCAGGTGAAAGTATTTTTGAGTCAGATTGCTAAATAAGTCAGTGATCAAAATGAGCACACTATTTTTGATTATTATCCATTGGTAAACAATCAAGATGGAGATGTAGCTTCAGGAAAAAAAAAAAAAAACAATTATTTACTTCTATTAAATGCTTCCCAGAAACAGGCTCTGGGTTAAGCTTGCTATTATTTCATTTATTAGCTTCAGTAAAACCTGGGTTTTTAGTGTTAGATAGTGTTATTATTAGATAGTGTTATTATTACCCCATGTTTGATAGTGTTAGTGTTATTATTACCCCATGGGTTAGATAGTGTTATTATTACCCCATGTTTGTTGTAGATGAAAATAAACTCTCAGGAGGCCAGTGTGTTTGAGAGACATATTAGTAGAAAAAAAAATGATAGAGGGGTCGATAAAGAGGTACAAGGGTTATGTTTTATAGGGCTTTTGCCATTGTAGGATTCTGGCTTTCCCTTTGAGAAGGAGCCTTGCTGTGACTTGTTTTTAGGAAGATAAATTTGACTACTACGTTGAGGGCAGCCTCTAGCAATACAGAAACAGGGACATAATGAGATCCTATTGCAGTGCTTACTATGAGAGACAGCAGCAGCTTACATTGGAGTGACAGCAGGAGGAAAGTGGTGGAAGATGGTGATGGAATGTGGTCAAATTATCAATATTTTGAAAGGAGAGATGACAAAATTAACAGAGTTGATTGTAATGACTGAGAGAAAATGAGAGATTGAGGATGATATGACATATTTTGCATAAGCAAATAGAAGAATGAAGTTGGAGTTAGCGAACTGGAATATTGCACGAGGCTATTTATACAGGGAGCAACTCACCTGGAGCTTATCTGGGGGCATGTTGAGTCTGTCAAGTCTAAATGTCCTAATGGAAGTGTGAAGCAGGCAACTATGTACAGAACTGTAGGTCAGAGATGTGGTTTGGGCTAAAAGTGTAAAACTATGAATCATCAGCATGTAGATTATACATATTTTCATTTTAGGTATCCAGTACCTTGTCCAAGCCCATGTAGTAGAGTTGACCCTGAAGCTCCATTAAACCATGCTACTAATATAATCTTCTTCTTCTTTTTTTTTTTTTATAAGAGTTCACCCACAAATCATTTACTCAAGGAATATTTATTGGACCCTCTCATGGTCACTTTTTAAGTTTCTAAGAATAGTGATTAAGACGAGCTGTATGTGAGTTCTTGTATCAAAACTAACACAATCTAGTTGAAAGGCCATTCTTGGGCAATCTGACATCTTTCTGATGGTTTCTATATCTCTCTGACATATTATCATAGAAATTATTTTTTTTTAGCATTTCTTCCTTCCTGGAACTGTAAAATGCTTCAGGTTCATAGGACACCTACCTGAGTCCTAAAATCAATCACTTCTCCAGGGAGTTCTGGATTAGAAAATAGTAGTAGAAACTATGATCTGGACACTACGTGTGCTTATTGATACCAGGGCGTTTTTGCTTCTTGGTCTTCAAAGAAGACATCTGTATGAGTACTGGCAAAAGTATATAAACATATTTATGACTATATCTATATATATTGGTCTGCATCTACATTACGCTGAATGATCTGATGTATTCTTGCTCTCATCCACTCATTTTCTTCCTTAACTTCTTGCCCCATGCACTTCAATGTCTAACATCAGATGGGAAGATAATAGAATTACAGGGGCTGTTAAACTAGTTTTCACAATTGAGCAAGACTCAGTAACTATAACAAAATCTCTCTCTCACTCACTTTTTGACCAATGACTGCAGGAAAAACATGAAGCTTAAGATGTCTATTACTCATTGTTATTGGGTTATTACATGATTTGGATTTTGAATAATTTGGGGAATAACCTTTGTTTCTAAAGACGCAGAGGTTTGGGATAAAATTTGGTGTTATTGAAAAACAGGTATTTATATGATGCAATATTTTAATCAATTTTATCCATAAGAAGAGAGTACAAAAGCAGCAATGAAGCTGTGGTTGGTAAAAAAAAGTCATAGTTAACTTATTTAGTGAGGAGGTTTCGTATTTCATGTTTCATGAGACCTTATTTGAGGTAATAATTCTGTGAGATGTTTATTTCCAACAATAGAAGAATATGATTTAATTGTAAGCATCAGGCCAGTTAATAACATTGAGGCTTATCTATGAACATTAGATCATTTCTAAGACATCAAATTGCTTAAAGAAGAAACAACACACCTGTATCAGTCTATCTACTCTCTACTGGTTTTGCTTCTTTAATTGGACCCTGGCTGACAGAATATGAAAAGTGAAATCTCCAAACACCTAGATATTATGCTCTTCAGCTTTCCTGAACTTTCTGCATTACCTTGATAGAGAACAAAACCAACCACAGAATAACATGGAGGAATATCCCAGTAATATCTGCTTACTGCAAGAAGTTCTCACCCAGCTCCCAAGCTTACCAGCCAGTGTCCAAGATGGGGAAGTGGTCCCAGCAGTCACTCCTTGACAGCCACAATGTGACCCTCACAGGGCATAGCACATTCTGCTACATGGCCAATGTTGAGAACATGTGTTGTCTTGTTCAGACAGAGAGGGAACTAAAAGCATCCATTTCTATAATTCTGAAAGCATTGATCTTGAGGTTCCTGCTGGGTATCATATGAGAAATTTTGTGCATGCAATGAGGAAGGACGAGTATTTTTAATTGTTGTGGGACCATGTAGCAAATCAAGTTTTGTTGAAAACAGAATGCTATTCAGCAGGAAGGACTGGCTGTGAAATGGGAGAGATAGAGAGTAGCCTTCACTGTCTCTAACACACTGCATGAGTACAGATGAATGATTTAACCCCTGTGCACTTTTGTTTTCCTCACCTCGAAAATGAAGAAGCTAGAATCATTTGTTTCTCATGGCCTTTCTGACTCTAATTTTGTGTGTGCTTTTTACAATGCAGCAACTTATCAACTATCAAAGGAAAGCAAATGTTACAAAAATCATTATATCTGTAGAGGTAGAAGTTGGTTACTTAGAATTTTTAGGTTAAAAACAAAAATCTCCAAGTCAGGGTCAATCTGACATACTTTCCTGGAAACTCAAAATTCCCATATTCCTGATAAAAAGCATTTGGGATTTCTAGCAAAATCTCTATCACATAAATCATTGTTGGCTTTATAGAAGATAGGAAAAAGGAGTGGTAAGTAAGGAGAGGACTATTTATCTTCATTTTTGTTTAAAAATAATGGATATGTTTATTAAAATTAGAATGTACATATAAATTTAAAATACATTTAAAAAATACCTTTTTAATCAACCTGACAAATTACCACTTTTTAGAATATATGCTTACATGTACATAAAGTGTAGATCTTTACACATATAAACATAATATTTTTATAAAATAGATTCTACATGAGCATTATGATTGCCTGCTTTTTTCTCAAGCTATATGGTAGTTTTCTTCCCACATCAATAGAGAATTGTATCATATTTTTAATGGTGGCTTAACATTCAATCATACAGATATGTGTGAGGAACTGGGTTCACACCTGATCTTCATTTGTTAGTATCTATGATACCTTGGACAAATTTATTAACCTCTCAGAGGCTCAGTCATCTCACCTGCTAAAATAGAAGTAACTACTTTTATGAAGAACTGTTGTAAGAATTAAATGAGTTCTTGTCAAATATGTGTACTTCCCAAACTGGTGTTTAGGAAAACAGTAGGGAAACTGTTAAGAATTTCAGTGGATACACTAAGGCAAAACCAACAAATAAGAAATCTACCCAATTTCAAATTAAGTAGACCTTAATTGTTTATAATTCACTGTAGGGTTTCTCAGAAATTCTATTATGCCAATATAATTTAGTAATGAGGGCTTCCAAGCTTGCTTACTAGGGAATTGATTTATTTTTTTAAAGATTTATTTATTTGTGCATACAGAACTGGGGTACAGGCCAGAGGCTCAGGGGTGGCGAGAGGCTTCACCAGAGACAGAGTGGGGAGTAGAACAGGCAGATTGACGAAGTACACTGCTGAGAGGAGCAGCGGGAGGGCCAGGAGAGGTCGGGCAGGCTGGAATCGAACTTATGCGGAAGTGGCCTTAGCTTCTTAGTGCAGTGCTTTAACCCGTTGCGCCACTAGGGAGGGCCGGGAATTGATTGATTTTTTTTTTTAGACACCATTGTTGAAATAATTCATATTCTCTATAGTGCAGTCATTTCAATTCACTGGCTCTTAGTGGTTTTTTTTGTTGTTGTTGTTTGTTTTTTTAAGATTTTATTTATTGGGCCCTCCCTGGTGGTACACTGGGTTAAAGCACAGCACTACCAAACTAGCAGAGCCACTTCAGCACAAGTTAGATCCTGGGCCCAGGAGGTGACCTACATGGCATGGCAGATCTCTTTCGTTTCTCCTTCTGCTCCCCTAGGCAGTGCACTTAGTCAATCTGCCTGTTCTGCTCTTCACTCTCTCTGGTGAATCCTCTCACCTCCCCTGCACCTCTGGTCTGTACCCCAGTTCTGTATGCACAAACAAAATCGTTTTTGAAACAGAATGGAGAGCATACCTGGCAGATCAATGATGTACAATGCTGAGGGGAGCAGAGGGCAGGTCAGGAGAGGTCTTCCGCGCCATGTGGATCACCTCCAGGTCCCAGGAATTAACTCTTACTGAAGTGGCCACCAGCACCTTCGTAATGCTGCACTTTAACCAGTTCTGCACTAGGGAGGACCCTCTTAATGATTTTTAAAGCATTAAAATCATATGATTGCTATTAGAACATACTCATTTCCTAAGAAGAACCTTGCACACTTAACCCAGTGTTCCCATCTCACTTTGGCCCCTGGAAACCATCAGTCCGTTTTCCTTACCTATAGATATGCTAGTTCTGAAAATTTCAAATCTTGCAATATGTGGGCTAGGCTTTTTTTTTTTTTTTTTTAAAACACTGAGTGCAAATGAAAGCCTATCAGTTGTTGTTAACCAGAATTACCTCAATACAAATAAGACGAATAATCAGGTAGTTCATCTACGTGATGAAACAGAGCTGGGCAGGACAGTAGAAAACTGGGAGTACATGCAGTATGTGAAGGAGAGATCATCTGCTCAGTTCCTGTAATGGACAGTTTCACAAATGCAGACTAAATCTTCTAGATCTTCTGATTTATATGGCAAGTCAGAAAATAACTTCACAAGTTTATGAATGTTAACTTCATAATTAAAATGATATCTAAGCAATAAAAAGTTATAAGAATAGTGAGGACAGAACTTGTTTTCATAAACACTGCCTTAGCATGTTTCATGTCTGGGATGGTGTCAGCATTCAATAAACAAGAACTTATGAAATGTTAGAGACTCAAATGATCAGATAATGACCAACAGTTGAAATTCCAAATTGCTCTTGTCTCTGAAAAACATGAGAAGAGAGATCATTGTAAATGGACAGGTAAGAAAGGAAAGAGAGACCCAAAATAACCTTTCTTGAGAACTTACTAGGCAAGGTGTATGACAGAGAAGGAACATCTATACTGGTGCTCTTGAAGCATACAAGAACCTACACTTTCAAGAAGGGCTTGTTAAAGGGAAGAATTAGCATCCCTTATGAGCAGGCCAACCTGGCCTATTTTAAGCTTTCAAAAGCATACCAATATGCAATCTAGGCAATTTACAGGAGGAATCTTTCTGCACAAATTTGGACCAGCAAGCACATTCCAACATGAGCTAGCAGTATCTTTTTTTTTTTTTTTTTTGAAAAGGCCTATCTTCCCAAAGGTAGTACATTTGTGAGAATGAATGGGAGTCTCTCTGTCTGCCTTGCATTTGGGTATGTCATTAGACTGAAGAACGCCAAAAGGGAGAGACTGGACAATTTGCTAATAAAAGCAGATAGATAGTTAATCAACTAACTGGGAGAATAGAAACAGAAGAGATTAAATTTTTATGGTGGCATGATTTGGTGATCACTGCTAAATTCTTTCAGTACATTTTGTCATTTTGTAAATCATTTACTACACAAATATTGTTGACTACCTATAGAATATGGCAGTCATTGCTCTAGGTGCTCAGAAGACATCATAAACCAAAGAGATACTTATTTTTACCTTCAAGGAGAGTATATTCCAACAGAGTCCTCTGGGACTTCTTACTTTTAAGGTTTTAGATTAGATAGGTATCATGGATCCATTATCAAGAGAAAAAGATAAATCAAAGTTACTTCACCTGATCATTGGTACAAATTACCTTTGAAACCTTATCAAGTATATTAACCAGGCCCTCTCTCTGGGGAGTATGATTGAAGTGTTACTTGGGTGAATTTGAAACATTCATTTCTTAGAATTCCCCGAAGTATTCTGAAGTGTAGCTAAAGGAGGAATTAATGTAATAAACATTACTACTGGCTCACTTACAAAGTCAGAAAGGAATGGGGCTGCTAATTCTTTTATTCCTAAATATCACAGGCATCGCTGTTCAAACTGGGCTATATTATCAATGTGTACTTAGAGATAGGTTCTTAGACACTCCTTAAATAGTGTACACAAACATGATTTAATTCATCTAACTTCGAATTTTGATTTAATAATTTTTAGAAATTCTTGACTTTTTTTGTTCTACCAATGTCAGAAGCAATGCAGATTTTTCTAATAGAAGATAAGTATCAGTTTCATTCTCCACCCAGGCTTCTAAAATTTCTGATAATAGGGTCATTATAGCAAAATAACACCATAATATCTCCCCTGCATATAGATAGATGATTATGCTGATCCAGGTCCAACATTTCCACCCAGTTCTGTACACTGGGAGGATGATGCCTGAGAACTATATCAATAGTTATATGCCCTGGACTGTGCTGACCTCTGGTATTGGATTGAATTTGGCCAGCCAGTAGCAAGGAGATAAAGGAAGAGGGTGTGAACCAGCTCTAGCCAATCTGCAGACGTGTTTATCGTAGCTCTGTTCCTAAAATGAAAGGGTTCCTGTCAAGTACTATGCACAGAAGCCATTTCTGAATCTGGGTTCCTGTAACTAACTGCTCACTCATTTTGCCTGTTTGGGTCTAGGGTTGGTGACACGACCTCATGATTTTACTAACTCCTGGAACTTCATTAATCCCTTGTAAATAGTCATTTTATTAACCTTTCCTTAAGTGGCCAGTTTTAAGTGTGCCATCTCTTTCATGGCAGTACTGGGACTGATCTGGCAATTCCTCTGGCTCTAGATTCCACTAACTTTCACGGGGCATACAAAAGCAGACCAGAGGAAGGTCTCTGGGATAGAGAGCACTTTTTGGATTCCTGGGTCTGGCAATCACTAGACGTGACCTCTGCTGTATTGTTTAATCTTTGACAAGAGGAGCTGCTCCGTAAAAGTGAGATAATGATGGGCTAGCACCCACCAGTTTATTGCAGCTATAAAATGAGATAACAGGGCAGAGGGGATTATAGGTGAATAAGATCAGCTGTATTTAATAATGGTTGATAGTAGGGAATAGATACATAAGAGGTCATTCTTCTCTCTACTTGTATCTATTTTGAAATTACTCATATATTTAAAAGGAGCAATGTAGTCATTTTTACTGAGAATATTGGGGCACTATAAGAGTTAAAATTGATTAATTACAGAAAATTGGTCAGCAAAGCTTTGGTTCAGTCTCCAGGTAGCCAGAAGGTGTCCATCAAAGCAGTGGTGTTTTTTTCTGCTTGAACATGTGTAGGCCTCTGAACACTATGTGGCATCAATGAGATGGCAAAACAACAAACAAATAAACAAAAAAATCATGGTGAGCTTTGCTTACCTTATAGGGCAACACTCCAGTTAAACAGCTTGATTTTTGCTGTTCACATTGCAAGAGGGACTCTGTAAGGTTATGCTGTATTGGGGAAACTGTTTCTCTTCCATGGTATAAAATTGTTACAAAATATTTTAATATTCTGGGTCTGGAACATTTTGTTAATATAAATCATTATATTGATCAACTCCAGGATTTTGGAAAGATCGGCTCTAAGTCCAATCAAATTAACACATGACCTAGGAAAACATGGATTTATCTGTCCATGAAGCCAGCTCATCTTCTTTAGTTGATTTCTTAGGTCTTTCCCTATGTTAGCCTTCTACCAGGGACTTCCCAATTAATAAATCATTTAAGTAAGCCTCAGAGAATTTAAGTCCCACTTCCAAAGTCCTTCAATTGGTAAGTGGGAAAGCAAAAAATGCTTGCATTACTAGAGACTATCACTAGAAACAAATCACTTGACTGTGCACATCTATTTGACAATGATGAGATAGTTAAGGGATAGCAATATTTAAAGAGAACATTTATTTATTTACAGTGAATCAAAGGTTAGAGTTTAATATCTTCACTATTATCAAAATGTTGGGAGAACAAAAAATTCTAACCACCTGGAATGGACAATATCCATGATGGGTAATATGGAAGATGCTGCTGTCTTCGTGTCCAGTAAAGTATAGCTCTCAATACTGTCATTTTATTGCAAATTACAGCATGAAATATTAAGCAGAGAATTACTCATGAGCTAAAAATGATGGCTTCTTATTTACACTCAACTTGTTCAAGCATGTAGTGATATTTTAGAACGAAGTCCCTCATATTGTTATTAATGTCACTATAATTATGCCATTATTGATAATATTACCATAGCATAATTTTACTAAGAGTTTTCCCTTCAGATCCACTGATGTTCTAGTGTAACAGAGAATAATAGCTCAGTGTAATGACTTTGGAACATAATTTCTGTTAATATGCTTCATTAAAATGTCAAGAATGTGCTGAATACAATGACCTCATTTATTTCATGATATTTAAAAATCCACACCTGCATGTCCATGTACGTTGTGTGCCTTTAGATTGAATTGTTAATACCTTGAAGTTGGAAAGCCCACCTCAATGAGGGATAAGCAACAAAAATCACCGTGTGATATAATCCATTCACTCTTGTAGTTGACAACATAGCACCAAAAAAATGTACTGTGGTGCGACTGAGAGAGAGATGAACAGTCAGGACGGAGCCCCGGACTTACGCCTTGCTGACTCTTCTGGTCGTATAAGTGCCGGAGTTCCCTTTGCCTCACCCTAACAACTGGCCAGCAAAAGTCATAACAGTCTGGTGGCCTGAGCCTGAATTCATTAGGGACATCTGCATTATTCATTTTCCAGATTTGATTCTGAGTAACTGTATGTGGCGTGGCTCTCTACAATTAATTATATTTCCTACCACTGCTTTTTCTCCAACCCTTGAAAGCATTTAATGTTTGTGAGCTCTGGAATGCCTCTGGCTCTTCATCTTGTACAACCATGGGGATATAAGAATTCTGGTTCCTGTTGGAGCAACATAATTTCCTCCACTTCAATATCTAAACTTTAAAGACCTGGACACCCTCTGTTCTCTTCTGTTGGCTTTGTTAAGGAGTTTACCTGAAGGAAGGTGATTCATGTTCTATATGAGAATATTTACCGAGTTTGTTCTCATGATACCTACTGCTCTTCTTTTATGTAATGAAACTAGCATAATATATGCTTTAAAATCAATAATACATATAAAAACTTAACAATGGATTCATGCCCATCATATCTCCCACTGCTGCTTCTGTTAATTACTTTGTCACAGGTACATGTTTAGACTTTCCTACAAATGAAAAGTTTTGTCTATACAAAAATATCATTTTTGTTGGTTTTGGTCTCTTGACTCAGATTACCCATAATCACCACCACAAACTATTGTTCTCAACAGATCACATCCATGCAGGTGTCACTTCTCTACAGAATCTTCAAGCACACATAATTATTGTGGGGCTTTCTTTCCATTAAGCTGATTAAACATCCCATATCATATAACAATTACAGTGTCAAATAATTGTATGAGATTATATAGCACTTTTGTCTATGATGTCCTTCCTACCCTTCATGAGTCCAAACCCTTGCTTTCTGATGTATATATAGAAATAACATTTCCATTGCAAAGTCTTTCTTAGATCTGTCTTTAAAAAAATCCTTTAAATATAGGGTAATAATTGGTACATGCGAGTCATTTAAATGATAATTGTAAAGCATAAAGATTAATTAGAAGTCACTCATGTGTCTGCCACCTAGCTTATGTAGAATTATCCTGCATTGTGTGTAAAGCCTCCCTGTGCCTGTCCCAGGGCATGACCTTGGTGAGAACCATTCTTTTGCTTTCATGTATAGTTCTTCCATGTATGTCCTGCAAACTGTTTAATTTGGCCTCTTTGGAAATATTATATCACTGAATTCATTTTGTGTATATTTTTTCCATCTGCTTTAATATTTGTTTGTGAGCTGCAATGATACTAAATGTAGTTATAGTGCAACCATTCAAAGTAACTATATAGTAACCCATTCCATGGATACATCCCACTTTTTATATCACTTTTTATTAGTGACAATTAAGTTGTCCAGTTTGGGCTTATTGCAAACGATGCTTCTACAAGTATATTTATGTCTTTCCTGGCACAGATCTGTAAAAGTGTTCCTCAGGGATATCCTAGAGAGGAACTGTAGTGCCCAAGGTTGTGTACACCCCCAGTTTTGCTAGAGAGTGATGTACTGATTCAGCAAAACGTCTCTTGTTTTCCATGTCCTCTAATTTAGCAGAAACAGACTTTAAAACTTTTGCCAATATGGCCAGCATGAAAGAATATGTACTGGTACTTTCATTTGGCTTTTTTTTTTTTTTAATTAACTGATCTGCACATCTCAGATCCCTTATCCAGTTGGAAATTATCTTAGAACTTGGGCAATGCATGTTATACATTGTGCAGTTTTGGTGAATTATATTTACTGGCACTATGAACTGTCTGATTCCTAAAAATGGAATGCAGGTTTTACTCCTCTTTGTATCCTTTGTTGTTTCTAGCACAGGATGCCACTCCTGAAAGTTGCTCCAGTATTATCTAGTAAGTGTATCAATGGGTGTCTGAAGGTGTACATTGCAGAGAAAACACAGGTAGTGTTAACATCTCATGTTTGAAAGTCAATTTGGAAATGAAGACTCGTTCATTCACTTCCTAGCTGTCTGAACGGAGAAAATGTATCCGTAAATACAGTTTTCTACACTGCAAATTAAAGATAATATTAATAGCAGTCTCCAGATTATTGCAAATGTCAGATGAGATGTTTTATGTAAGTCAATGTGAGATGAGATATAACATTACCTACTTAATCTCTAGTAGCTATCATCATTATGTAAGTTGGGTAAGGTGTGTGGCAGGCAGTGATAAAACAGGAAAATGGGCAGGGGAGAGGAACTAGGGTAACTTGTATCAACGCTTTCCTATTAATATACCTGAGTGATACTGAAGATGCCGCCCACTTTAACTTGTGAGCCCACAGGATCAAAATTCCTAGTGTACTTCCTGAAAGGTGGCAGTTATTGGCACATCTTAGAATCCAGTTAGGGGAGAAGTACCCCAAATGTATGTGGGAACCTAAAAATACATTGAAGGCAGGCAGTGTGTTGAAGAAAATAAATAAAGACACTCAAATGAATATGAAAAAAGAAATAATTAGGCAGAGCAATGACAGCTTAAAGAAGCAATCTACATAATTCTAACAGCATTTTAGGAAGAAATGTAAACTAAAGCCTCTAGTGCCTTGTTAAGCCAATGTCAGTAAAGTATAAGCCTCAGTAAATGAGCTATGTGTTTGCCAGTGATGAAATCATTGCAAACACTCAGAAAGTGGTTAACATTTAGGAATCTGGATTTCAGTGTAAACTTAGATGTTTTAAAATTCCACAGCAGTATTTGCAAAATGTTTTCAGAGTACTTTCATTTATAGCATGGTCTCATACAATTTACATGTACTTTTCCATTAAAAAAAAAACAACTCTTGATGTGCAAATGTAAATAATAAATTAGAACTGGAGATTCACCCAAACAAACCATTTTGAGACATATGTAAAAATAAGTAGAATTGGTGAAGGTAGATCACTTCTCAGCTTAAAACGTTCTTTTAACTTGCAGAATAAAGTCCAAATACTTTAGCATTAGCATAAACTCCTTCCAAGACACATTCTTCAACCAGGTTCTCAGACATTCTACATGGAATTCACATGTGATTTTTTAGTAACAAACTAGTTTTTCCTGCTTTGTAGTTGATGCTGTTACTGCAGTTGGGGTAGCCCCTTCCAGCTTTCTTACTTAGGCTAACTCTAATTTAGTTTTCATTAAAAATGTTTGTTTCCATGAGATCTACCTAAAGAATCTACATTTAGCTAAGGATGCTGTATACTTCATAATCCCTCATTGTTTATCTTTGTATTTACTGCACTGCATTTTTAGTAACTGTTTTGTCAAGTTTCCATGCTTATTGAGGTCAATGACTGTTTAGCTGTATAACCTGTGAGCCCATCACATACAAGGCATATCACAAATACCCATTGCACTGCCTCCACAAATCATTCCTGATTCATGTGTGTAACGTGCTTTCTTCCCCATTATCAGTATAGGGTGGCTAGACTCAAAACTGGACACTTTGACATTAAAACCTTCAGGGGGAGGAACTAAGGGTAGTGATTACTGCTCATGAGAAGGGCAATTTGAGCAGGATGCTGAAGAATTCATTCCAAAGAAAACTGCATGCTTGCTTGTATTATTTAAGGAAGGACTGACTGCTGTACTCTGATTTTTGTTCAGAGGTTAGGATGGTTCCTGAGAAATCTGTCCTAAACATCCATATTCCCAGTGTAGGCATGTGGTTATTTTCTAAGCCCTGCCTGAGGAATGCAGAGGAAATGGTTACTATGAATATATGTTTTACCTCTGCTGAAGGCTGAGATCAACATTTGGTCAGGGAAAACAGTCTAGTGTAAGGATATGACCAGGAAAGTCTGGGCTCTTTTATGAACACTTTACTGGTACAAGGGCAATGGAAATCAAGCCAGGACTGACAATAAAGAGGAATGAAGGCGAGTCCTCTTTACAAGCTGAGAAAATTTAAACCGATGTTTTAAGACATCCAAGGCCACTCAGCTTGATATTCTCTCATTTTATAAAACACACGGACACCTATTATCTTATTTGAGCCCAACAATCTTATGAATTAAAGCATTTTGAGCTCGATGTGACCCCAGAGTTTATGTAGCTCAGTGCTTGAAAAATGTACTTGGCTTCAGAAGAATCTCACATGAAAATCCAATATGCAGAAGTAAGATGCTGTGGCTGAAGCAGGGAAGTCAAGAGGGGATTTTGTTGTATGTTATTGAACTCTTTGGCCCAGGGTGACACCCTTACCCCCACCCCCAGCCTCTGTCCTTTAGGAATTAGGTTCAGGATAGAGATTGAAAGACACTGATCCAGGACACTGATCCAGTGTCCACAATCCAGAATTTAAAGATGAAGACACTGAGGACCCAAAGGTGAAGTTGTTCATCTGGGGCCCATATAGTAGAGATGTCCAAGACAGTGAATCTTCTGAGTTGAAGTGACTGTGAGACAGAAGCAACAGATTAGGGATCACGTTTCGTCAATGAAAAACATAAATCTGAGGCAACATTATGACTGCTCAATGCCATATGGCCATTTAGTTCTGGGATCTGAAACAAAACCCAAATGATCTGATATTACATGTAATAGACCTACAGCACCATTGATATTTGTAACTTTATAATGGTGTCACACTACAATTCATCACTTACTCATCAGAGACAATTGGAGGTTTTTCTTTCAACATGTGCAGGATAAGATTCCAGCATATTTCTGCAAAGTCAAACTTCCCAGTTTTGAAACTTTGATAAGGGAATTTTGAAAGCTCTTCAAAACCTGAGCAGAAAACCCAGTTGAGAGGTTTAATGTCCGCTGTACCAGGAAACCCTGGCTCAGCAGTACAGCCATCACTGGTGGACGGACAGTGCTTTCTGGAGCGCTCTTCTGAGCAGTGGTTTGAAAGCACATGTCATCTCGGTGATGTCTAACTTGGGCATAGAAATGAACAGATGAAGATTACGCAGCATGTTTCTACCCTTCTTCCCCACCCTTTTACAGCCCCTCCCCCCACCTCAGCTTCCATCAGTTGAACAGCCAGGTTATGAAATCGTCACTCAGGTCACTGTTGGTCAATTGGCATTAGAAAAAAAAAAATTTATGATTGAAGTCAATTATATTCAAGTTTGATCTATTCCTATTCTTGAAAAAGATCTTACAGTCGCATTTCCACCATTGGAAATTGTACTTTATGGTTTACCCCCAGAAGTTTCTATGCTATAATATGTAAAAGATACACTAAGTTCACATTAACATGTGCATATAAAATTAATGACTGCACATTTAAAATTGGAAATTATACAAAATTAAAATAGTAAAGGATAAGTGAAATTTACTATACCACTTAACCTCAATTCCACTCCATTTCCTAGACTTGACCTCTGTTACCAGTGAAGCATAACATCATTCCAGATGTTTCTGTGCATTTACAGATGTGTGGCATTTAGTGGTCACAGTCATCTAAAATGGATGACTCCCTTTTAGCAGCTATGGCCAATCAAATATATATATATATATATAATTTTTTTTTTTTCATAAGTTCCCCTTCAATTGATCTATGTACTAATATTCTATGTCACGTTTCTGGAAACACTCAAAAGCGTACATTTTTGAAGGGGTAAGACTGGGGCTCAGCTACAGTTGGAAGCCTTTGCTTGAGGGTTGGAGCATTGAGAGACCTCCTGCTGATCCTTCCCCTTCCAAGTCCAGAGAGCAGGTTGATGGCATGCTGACCGTGGAGGGTAAAGGTAGAAGGGCCATAGCCTGGGCCTTCCCACCTGAGATGAGAGTAATGGCTTGGTCTATTTTGCTGAATAAAAAGTTTGAAGGCAAAAGGAGAAATTCGAAATGGTTCTCTTTCAAATGTTGAAAATCCTATTAGATTGACCACTTTTCTGAGTTTTTTAAAAAGAAGGATATCAATGACTATTACTAGTTAGCCTGAGTGTCTCTGAGGAGTCAGCCAGGGGAAAATTTTGTTTTTTTGTGAAGAGGAGAAAAAATTAATTGAAAACATTTGTTGCCACTCTCTGAACCATCACTATAGGAAAATAATTTTTTTTTAAATGAGGATATTTTATAGGCCTTTGGATTATTTTTTGACCATGCATAATTCAGATAGTTCAGCTTATATTTAATCCTCCATCCTGCTCAAACATATTTTTCAGGGATTGCCTGCATGTCAATGGCGATTTTGCACATTTTACAGTCACTTTCATAAAGTGGAAAATGGAAAAAAAAATTCCATTTCCTGGCAGGTTTTATTTTTTAACCTTCACTTGTAAAAATGTCCAAATCCAAAATTCACACTTTAGAAGTGCAATTTTTGGTTCTAGCTTTATTTTTAAAAATTACAGATAGAATTGATTGCTCATTCTATTACTTTATTTTATCGAAAGCAATATAGCCTTGGAGTCTGAGAACGATTGGAGAGGATTGGTGCTAGAAATAAATTCAGTTGAATTTTCTCCTTGATTATAAATTATATATTGTGATTCCAGTATTCTAATATTATCACAATAATGTATAACTCTAAAGCTACATGTACCTCTGCTCTTTTACTTTAACACCTTCTAAAAGAGAAACTTGCTAGTTGATAGTCTAGAGACCTGCAGGTCTCTATGTTGGCTACTCATCAAATTTACAATGGAGCTTTTAAAACATAAATGCTAGGCTTTATCTTCAAGTTTCTGGCTTGGTTATCTAATGTTTACAATCATGCCTAGTGATTAGAATACAAAAAGTAGTATTTGATTGGTTATACCAGGGCATTAAAAATATCTACATTGGCCATTTGTAGAAGAAATATTATTTGATGGTAAGAGACACAATTTGATAAGAAATAAAATAATCCCTAATTTTAAATACTTTTGATAATAGTCTAAAGTACATGTAACTCATAGTTCCCTCCTAATTTAATAGTTTCAATTTATGTCTGTCAAATAGCATCACCTGTACCCAACAACTACAATGTTAATCAAGAAAAGTCCAGGAACCTAGTCTTGTGAATTAAATATCTTCTTTAATTGAAATGCTTTCAAGGTATTTGGAATATATGAGAGTCTATGAATCACTAAGAATATTTAAAATGGAAAATAAATCTGTCTTTCCTTTCTCTAGAATAATGCCTGTGGATATATATTAATGCATCGAGTTGCATAAACATGACAAAGTTATTATAATTATTTTCTTACTTATCTCCTGACTCTTCCTTTATGAATATATTACACTATGGTAATTCTATTTAATAGTAACCTAGCAACAGCATGCCTGGAGGAGGTTGTTATTTCACTGAAGATGGAAAGCTTTGCCATAGATAGACTGTGTAAGACTGACTTCCATGGGCTAGGAGAATTCATAGAATTCCCTCCGACCCCTGCCCCACAAAAGTTAGGTTAGCTGTGAAAAAGATCCTTTTTTTTTTTTAATTATATTTTTGTCAGTGATTATGAGACATTTTTGATAATATCCCTTGCTTAAAAAAAATTACAACGAACAATTCTTATAAATTCTGTTTTTAATTGTTAAAACTGGATGCATTTGTCAAGATGTGCAGAAACTTAGTATGTAAATTTTGGTTACTTTTCTTGCATCAGGATTTCTCTGACTCAGGCTCTGATTGACAAGGTACATGAAAAGAGCATGGCTTTGAAAAGACCATAGTCTTTCTTGAGATTTTGACTTTCTATCCTGTATCCTTGAACCCTGAAGCTGGGTGGGTGTAAATATAGTTATTGTCTTCCATTCTTGAGACAGTTTGCTGAGACAAGAGGTTGAATAATTCCTGCACTTATTATCAGCTGGAACATTTTATTGATCTTTATGATGAAATGTGCAATAAGAATGTAAAGTGTTATTGAAATAATGCATCATTTTTTTTCTTTTGTGACTTTGTTTATGAGCTTGCATGTGATTCTTCTTGATAACATTGGTATTGCCTTACTTTCTCACAAGATAAACATAATTTGATATCACCTTTAAAATATAGTGCCCTAGGTAGGAAATCATCTCCAGAGAAACTTTGTTATTAGCATACATATGGGGTATGCAAATATAAAAGATATTTATACAAAACTTTCTTTAAGGATTTAAAGAGTCTTTCTACCACTTATTTATGGAATCTTTAACAAAATTTTTGGGTGAGAGTCAGTATTACATCTTTGTTTTTCATTTGAAAGATTCTTATTATTCAGTTTCAATTGAGGAACCTATGACTTATAAGCTACTACTTCTCTAGGTTTTAAATGGAGTTATATATACAAACATGAATACATACATTCTATGAATGTGTGTTGGTATTGCACAGATATACTTAGACATTATATCATCATTTATATCATCTCTAGGTCAACTAAATGATGCAAAAGAATATGCTAAGTGATATCTAACACAGAGCATTTGAAAAGAATGTTTGAATCATAGGTTAGTTGATGAAAGCATATGAACCCGAATTATAGTTAAAACACATACTGATGCTAGGATAGAAAGCTTTTTGAATGTGGACATGATTTCCTCAAGACAAGTATATAATCAATAGTCACACTTGGGCTGTTGTCCATATGAGGATTCTCTTCTTTACTGCCCCAAAAAGGCCTGGATGATTTGGATAGGTCTCAGGATGTCAACTACAACAATCATGGTTGTAGACAGAACTAAAGCCCCTACCCTGGTTATGCATATAATGCAGACAGATGCATCTCCAGCACAGTTTTTCATATATCAAAATTGTCAGACTTATCAAAATTGTCTGAAAGGTTGAGAAGAAGGCAAGGGTATTTGTGTTCTCCACTTTTTTTCAAGATAAGATGTTGGCCTTAACCAGTGTAATGAGGCAAAGAAAAAAAGACACACAAATTAAAAAGGAAGCAATACAACCATTTTTAATTATAGTCAACATGCTTGTATGTATAGGACAACAGTATAGTTTTAAATACCACCTAGAAATAACAGGTTTAATAAGGTATAGTAGGATACAGAATCACACAAAGTTAACTCTACTTCTATATACTATGATTAGAAATGAAGATTTGAAAGACAAGAGAATGAATTACCATAACTCCAGAAGTGAAATTATTATGTATATATTTCACATAGTAACAGAACCTGTATGCTAAAAACTAAAATATTATGAAAGAAATCAAATAACTAAATGAAGATGCCTATGGTGTTCATGTAGTTGAATATTCAATACAGTAAAATGTTAATTCTTTTCAAATTTATCCACATATTTAACATAATACTAAAACAAATCCCAGCAGATGTTTTTGTAGAAATTTATATGGAAATTTATATGGAAAGGAAATTGCAAGTTACAATAATTTAAAAAAAATAATAAAGTGAGAGGAGTAATGCTATCCAATTTTGAGACTTATAATAAAGCACTAAATAATCAAAGCCCAGTGGTATTGCCAAAGACATGGAGACATAGATTAATGGAGAAGAAATAGAAGTTCACAAATACACCTGAACTTTATTTTTTTTTTTTAAGATTTATTTATGTATACAGAACTGGGGTGCAGGCCAGTGGCACAGGGGCTGTGAGAGGACTCACCAGAGACAGAGTGGGGAGCAGAACAGACAGACTGACTGAAATACACTGCTGAGGGGAGCAGCAGGTGGGTCAGGAGAGGTCTGCTGTGCCATGTGGGTTACCTCTGGGGCTGGGGGTCAAACTCGCACTGAAATAGCTGGCTCCGCTTGCAGTGCTGTGCTTTAACCACTGTGCCTCTAGGGAAGGCCACAAATAACTTATTAACAGATAAAATGTACAAATTGATGACAAGTACAGATTTTTAAAGAAATGTTGTTGAAACATTTGAATGTACACATGTGAGAGAATAAACCAACCTATTAGTCTTCTTGCCCTGCTGTGGCTATGCAGGTGCTTCTCTTTTTCTTTCTTTCTCCTAATCTGTCCTTTTAAAGTGGAGAGACAGAGAAAGAGAGCAAAAGAGAGAGCGCAAGGAAGAGAGAGAGAATAAGCCTAAAATTAAATGCTATACATATACAAAAGTTAACTAAAAACTAGAAAAAAAAAATAGGAGAAAATCTCTGTGACCTAGGGCAAGGAAAAACATTGTTCTATAATTGTTAAGTACAAACTGTCTATCAGTGAAGGAAGGGATGAATAAAATGAGGTATATATAACAACGAAACCATAATAACGGAAATCTTGCCATTTGTGATGACATGGATGGACTTTGAGGGCATTGTGCACAGTTAAATAGGTTAGACAGAGAGAGACAATACTGTATGATCTTACGTGTGAAATCTAAAACAAAAACAATCTTTTCAGTGCAAAGAACAGAATAATGGTTGTACAAAATGGGTCAAAGAGGCCAAAGGGTAGAAGTGTTGTTACAAAATCAAGGGTATAATCTGCAGCATAGTGGCCATAGTTAAGACTACTTTTGTGTACCTTCAAGTTCTAAGCAAGCAGATCTTTTTTCATCAGAAAAAAATGGAAAGTCTGTGTGGTAATAGGTCAGGGTGGGTCTGCCATGCCATTACCTCCCTGGCCAGGAATTGAACTCATGCTACAGTGGCTGCGATAGGTTCGTAATGCTGTGCTCTAACCCATTGTGCCACCAGGGAGGGCCTCTACCGAGTGACTCTAAATATCTACATGCAATTGTGTGTGTGTGAGTGAATATGCTTTGATCACTGTAAGATAAATGTCAAGGATCGTATAAGGGTGTCTTTAAATTTATAAATTGACTAAATATTTTCCAAGGTGACTACAGTGTCCTGTCCTCACAAGCAATGTATTAGAGAGCGAGCGATTTCCTCGTCTTACTAGATTTTATCCTCAGTATTTGTTCTTAATGTTAGCAATTCTAATAGGAATGGCTTATGATTTTAATTTGCACTTTCTTAAAGTGAATGATGTTAAATGTCGTTCATATGTTTATTTTGTTACTCTTATAATCTCTACGGTGAACTTTTTGCTCACATTTTTAGTGAAAAGAAAGACAATTTTATTGTTGGGTTTTAGTTTTTTTATTTCTTTGCAAATCTTTGGGATTTAAAAATAGTTTTTCTGATTAGGAAGGCTGTCTTTTCATTCTTTAAAAATATTTTTGGCAGTCAGTTTTTAAAATTCGCATTAAACCCTCCAGTCCCATCCATATGGTTGCAAATGACACAAGTTTATCTATTTTGATGGTTGAATAATGTTCCATTGTATACATACCATGTCTTCTTGATCTCTTAGTCTGTTTTGGGACACTTAGGTTGTTTTCATAGTTTGACTATTGTAAATAATTAAATAATGCTGCAGCGAACAGGGGCATTTTCCCTTCAAATGGGGATAGCTGTTTCTTTGGATAGATGCCTAGGAGTGCACTCACTGGGTTGTATGGTAGATCAATTTTTAATCCTGTGAGAAATTTCCATACTGTTTTTCATAGGGGTGGAACTAATTTACATTATCACTGTAATTCACAGGAATTGAATTTCTAGAATATTTCCTTTCTGGTGTTTCATAAATACGTGCAAACATCTACCATAAAAGCAGAACAGAGTAACAGTGAAAAGCAGAGCAGCAACGACGAAGAAGCACTTACAGATGAAATACACAAACAGTGTACTGTTGGAATTCAGTAATCGCGGCACACAATGTGGATCTTTTTTGAAATCTTTCTCGTAAGGTTATTGTTGAAAAACAAAACAAAATCTTGGTTCCATCTATTTGACCTTCCTTTCTTTGGTGTTGATATTTTGATAAGTTCTTGTTCCAGTCAGTTACTTCTTTCTTTGTATTATACAGACTACCCATCTGTACAGTGAAAGTTGAATTTTAATGTACTCTCAGTACTGTGCCCAAAAACACTTAATGAATACCCTGGTTCATGTTATAAGATATTATTATGCACATCTCGGGATTCAGGGAACATACATATTGAATAGGAATTAATATTTATGCTTATTCCCATAATTATAGTAAAGCACGGAGAAAGCTATGATGGTATCCTGATTATTGACCTAACCAATTCCAGCTCCAGGTTTACAGAAATAACAGGGAAGATGCAACTTGCAGATTCTTCACATATCTGACACAACTAAGAATACACACTATAGTTCTAAGGATGTACAATACTGTACATCTGACTCTTTGAAATCACATTTCAGTGCTTAATCTCAACACTTTTCTGCTGTTCTGACTGAAAAGTGTATTAGTTTATCCCTCCTTTCCCTCCTTGGGCTGTTCAGTTTAAAGAAATTTGCCTGAGTGTTTCAGAGAAGATGTGGTTAATATGTAAAAGCCAAAATCACTGTATTTTTTACTAGAAGTATAGCTTTTTTTTTTTTAAAGATTTATTATTTGTGTATACAGAACTGGGGTACAGGCCAGAGGCTCAGGGGTGGCGAGAGGCTTCACCAGAGACAGAGTGGGGAGCAGAACAGGCAGATGGATGAAGTACACTGCTGAGGGGAGCAGCGGGCGGGTCAGGAGAGGTCTGCCGCGCCATGTGGTCACCTCCGGGGCAGGCGGGAATTGAACTCATGCGGAAGCGGCTTTAGA
The DNA here is from genome assembly GCF_000260355.1 of Condylura cristata. Classification (NCBI taxonomy): domain Eukaryota; kingdom Metazoa; phylum Chordata; class Mammalia; order Eulipotyphla; family Talpidae; genus Condylura; species Condylura cristata. The sequence continues at coordinate 10,161,032 of NW_004567118.1, read as the reverse complement.
TTCTCACTGCTGTGCTTTAACCCGCTGCGCCACCAGGGAGGGCCTAGAAGTATAGCTTTTTAAAGGCTGTTTTGGAAGGTTTCATCAAAAGAAGTTTGTTTCTCATTCCTTTTAATTAAAAAGGACATGTACACTAAATTATTCATTTATTTTACAAATATCTTCTCAGATGTAAATGCATCTGTTGTATACCAAGTTCTGAGAAACACATAATGGTGTTATGGGCTAAACTCAAAGTCCTACCCTCCAGTTCTTCAAGAGATTACTGTATTTGAAGATAGTATCTTTAAAGAGGCAATTAATTTAAAATGAGGGATTTACAGGTGAGCCCTAATCCAGTGTGACTAGTAGCTTCATAAAAAAGAAATAAGGGGCCCTCCCTGGTGGCGAAGCGGGTTAAAGCACTGCACTCAGAAGCTAAAGCCACTGACGCATCAGTTAGGTTCCCACCTGCCTCGGAGGTGACCACATGGCGTGGCAGACCTCTCCTGTCTCTCCCGCTGCTCCCCTCAGCAGTGTACTTCGTAGATCTGCCTGTCCTGCTCCCCACTCTGTCTCTGGTGAAGCCTCTCACCGCCCTTGAGCCTCTGGCCTGTACTCCAGTTCTGTATGTACAAATAAATAAATCTTTAAAAAATAATAAAAAAAAAAATAAGGGCACAAACACACACAGCAGATCCTATGCTGATATAGGGATAAGCCGGTCACCCTCAAGCCCACAGAATGTCTGGAAAGAAACCAAACTTGCAGACACCTTGATGTCAGATTTCTAGTCTCCATTACTGCAGAAATAACTGTTCTGCTGTTCCAGTCAGCTAATCTCTGGTACTTTGTTACAGAAGACCTAAGAAATTAAGACAAATGGTGAAGGAAATAATGCAAATATGTCCTGCAAATAAATCAAGTAAGGTGGCAGAAACCAAGCCACTGCTGGGACATTCAATCAAAGAAAGTTATGGCTAGTACAATAGAATGAAACAGGGGCACTTGATTTATTTGCTCAGGAACATGAAAGTGATATTTTAAGCTGAGGTTTATAGGCTGTTAGTTGCCTAGCTAAATAAAAGTTATTCCAGACCATGAAAGTAGGAACAACTTCTTGAGACAAAAAGTGCTTGTATCCCTGAAATAACTGGAAAAAATGTGTCTACGTTCACTGAAGGAACTCCCCGAGTGAGCAGAGAAGGCAACTGTGCGTGGAGAGGCGGGCAGGCTATGTCCATCATTTAAGGATTGACTTTGGAGTCTGTGGCTCTTGTTTTGTTTAACTTCTAACCTCACCTTTAGCCTCTGACATACTTCTGGAAGACAACTGCTTGTTTTTCTCTTTGGAATTTATTTTTTATGACTGCTGCTTAGAAGTGCCTTGTTCCTTGGTCCAAAATATTGTCTAGATTTACCTGCCACAGAGCTCTAGAAAACTAAAGAGTAGAAAATGCCCTTTTAAATACCCTTTGACCTTAATATTCTGTGGCTCTGAACTTTGTTTTTAGTAATCATGTATTATTTTGAACTCAGAGGCAAGACAGGTTGGACAAATTTTATAAGATTCATACAGAAGAGCTTTTGAAGTGTGGCATAGTAGTAATAGGTTGTTATACGTATTTTACTTGGTTTTTCACTTAAAAGTGTTTATGACTGTGTCCTATGTTCTAACTTCCTGTTATAGGCCTGGTGATGTGTAAACACTGACCCTCCTTTCTTGGTTCTTAACCTCAAGAGAGGGACATTATAGACATTTAAAAGCCCAATAAGGGCCCTTGCTGGTGGCACAAGGGGTTAAAGTGAAGCACTATGAAGCTGTCTGCAGCCACTGCAACAAGAATTTGATTTGCAGCCAGGGAGGCGACCCACATGGTGCAGCAGACATCTCTTGTCTCACCAGCCGCTTCCCTCAGTGTATTTCAATCTGCCTGTTCTGCTCCCCACTCTGCCTCTGGTGTCTCCTCTCACCTCCCATACCTCTGGCCCGTACTGCTGCTCTTATATGTATAAATAAATAAATCTTTTTTTTTTTTACAAAAAAAAGCCCAATAAGTAAATCTGCAATTAAAAATTGTGACGGCTATTTAGAAACAAGCTGTGGAGAGATGAAAATTTAATGAATGGATTCCATATTAAAGGGGAACATACTTTGTCCATGAAAGAGCAAAACGAGTTCACAATGGAGTCAAGATATACTTGGTATAAAGAATTGCATATTCAAAGACCTTGAAGTGAGATGACTCTTCCAGAAACTAGAAAACAGAAAGGCAGGATGTAATAGGTGAAGCTAGGAAGATGAGCGTGAAACTGTGTTTGGCTTTGGGAGGCATGACAAGGCATTTGGAATTTATTTAAGGAGCAGAGGGAAGTCAAAATGTGCTAGCAGGGTGGTTAGTGAATTAATTGAAAGTTAAGCAAAATGTATTCAGTGGTCGAGATTCCGTTTCTTTTGTCCTTAATAAGGAATATATTAAGCTGGTGCATCCCTGCCTGTATTTTCTGAACTTTCATTCAGTGCATAATGAATTATCTGTCAGGGTAATTTTTATTAAGAAAAATTAAACTTTTTCATTTAGTTTAAGGAATAGTAGAGCAGTGTTGCATATTAACTGGGAACAGGAAGCATATGTCCTTTCACAGAAATGCTTTCAGTCAAAGAATAAGAATAAAAGTCAGAGAGCCACTGCATATGTGCCTTATTATCTAAAAAGCTGTCGTGACTGACTGCCTTCCTAGCAAATCTGGCTCTGGAAGCTTGAGCTGAAACTTTGTTGTAGGGCAAGGTTCAATAAAACTCAACTCTATTTTGGTTTCTTTACATGGTAGGTAAAGAAAATTTCTTTTAAGAAGTAAAATTAAACTGAAGAAGAATAAATCCATTGTGCTGAGGCTTTCTTTTGAAGTTTCAACAGTGGTATAATTAAAGTAGGATTTCAGTAGGCAGCATGAGGCAGAGAGGAGCAAATCAGCTGATATGAAAGGGAGTACCTTTGAAAAACAGCAACAATATTAAGATTAAAGTTATTTAAGAAGAACAAACCTTTACTGCGTATAGAGAGGTTGACTTCTTGTAGCTTTTGAAATTACCTTTCAAAGGCCAGGGGATGATATTAATAAAAATGTAGGATAAAGAGTAGAAATAGTTCCTTGATATTGCCATGTTTAAAAGGAAAAAAAAAAAAAAAGAAGAAGAAGAAACCCTGGAAACTCGTCTCTAGGGACTATACCTGAGAGGAGAAAGGAAGAAGAATGAACAATGATGTAAAATATAAGTATTATATATAAAAAAGAAACAATCATAAGACATAAGATAGCCTATAAGACTGAAAACAATCCTTCCTGATCACAGTCTTAGTAACATTTTTCTCTACTACAAGCATAGTACACACTCATTTTGGTAACTCTTGAACTTGTAACAAGATAGGATATAAATTTGCTTAGCACTTTTGCTACTCAAAGACAATATGTAATGTTCATCCTTCAGCTCTTTTTCTAATATTCAGTAGTTTGTTGGGACCATGCTCTGTTCTCAGTTCTGTATTCTGTCTGCATTTACAGTCCTCATAACCCTCACAATAATCAGAAACTGCCGGTCACTTAGTCCCTCTGATAGATGCTCAACCATCTGCTTAAAGGACTTTTCTGTAGAGGCAGCCAGGCTATTAATAATTTTTTAAATAGGAATAATCTACTTTTGTTACTTCCATTTAATATATATTAAAGGAAGTGTATTCACACACACACACACACACACACACACATAATAGGAGTAACAAAAAACAAGTTATTCCTAATCTGGATATTTTT
>NW_004567118.1:10145874-10156742 GCF_000260355.1 Condylura cristata | reverse complement strand
AACCATTTTTAAACTATTGTAACATCTGCTGGTTGACATTCCCACCAATGGCAGTTGGGAAAGTCTTGGTCACTAGAGAGGTTAAAATGGCATCTTGTAATGTTTGTCATTTTATTGATGATGATTCCAGATGAAGTCTTCTTTACTACTTTTTAATGTTTTTCTCCTGTGTTGTAAGATCTCTTTGTATGAAGGTTTTTAATGCTATGCCCAATGCAATGCTTTTTAAATTTTCTTGTTGATTAATTTTTAATTTGCTTTTTGTGTTTTCGTAAGGAAAATATTTTACTTTTACATAATCAGATTTCTCATGCTTTTATTTTATGCTTCCTTTCCACATTTAAAAATCTACTAAATATTCAATATTTGGGTCTCCTAGGTCTTTGTTTTCACTTTTTTTTTTTTTTTAAATTCAAGATACATGCTAGGAAATCCATGTCCTAGGATGTGACTTTTGGTTCCCAATCAGCATGAAGGTGGACAGTCCTTCACCGTACTCAGTATTTGCTGCCACTGACAGAAGATCAACACCTCACCCCTCCACCACCACCAGAATAGGAGATGGTACAGTGAATGCAGGGTTACCAAACTTGTCTACCTAAAAGAGTGAGACATATAGATATTTTAATTTTATTTTGAGTGGCTGTAAAAAGCTATACTAAGGTATGATGTAGCTGTTAACTAACTGTACACATTTAAAGCACAGTGGCTGGAAGCCTCCCTGGTGGCCAAGGGGTTAAGTCTCAGCACTAGCACCACTATGACCTGAGTTCCATCCCCACCAGGGAGCTCACCCTCATGGCCAGCAGACCTCTCCTGTCTTGCCTGCTGCTCCCCTCATCAGAGTATCTCAATCAATCCACCTGTTCTGCTCCCCACTCTGTCTCTGGTGACTCCACTCACACCTCTGGTCTATACCCTAGTTCTTCTATATAAAATTAAAACCCATTAAAAGATAATAAAGTGTAGTAGTGATGTCTTCACAAACATAAGATTCCCATGGGCCTGTCATTGCAGGAGTGACACTGATCTTTCACTGCTTCATTACCTTATGTCTTTTTCCAGTTTCTTTTCTCCCTGCTCTTCCCAGCCTTCCAAGCAATCATGGATTCCTCTCCCTTATATTAGGTAGCAGCATTTTTTATAATTTATGATTGGGATAAAAAATGTTTATACAATTTTTTTGCTTGTTTTTATGATGCTTGTTTTTTATGACGCTTAATTACTTAGGGATTAATCAGTGATATATGAGTTTGTTTGTTTTTGCTAAGAAATATTCATATCCTAGGATATGGAACTACTTGTTTATCCATTCACATGTTGATGAACATTTGGGTGATTTCTAGTTTTTGACTATTGAAAATAAAACTCGTACAAACAAGTTAGGGTTTTTTAAAGATATCACTGCTTATTTATTGCTGCTTATTTATGAACATATTCATAAATATACTGTTAATGAGAAAGTTGCAAGAAAAGTCTAAATCTTGAGAAAATATGAGACTTTCCCCTTCCCTTGATTTTCTTTTACCTTTCAAAGTCATAAGCAAAGTTAACAGGTTGGTCTATGTAGTCTTTTTTCCTAAGTATACATATATACGCATTGTCACAGCTTTTTCATACAAAATAACTATTTTCCAAATGAAAAATATTTTTTTGTCCCTTCCACATTTAAACATTGACTATTAAGAGACGTTTCCTTAAACAATGTTCTTTTTTTCTCATTTAAGAGTTATTACCAAGGTAGCTATGTTAGTTTTATATAACACTTCCACAGCCTTTGAAAAATTATTTAATTTTTACCACTAATCTCTTGACATATTGTTTTCAGATTTGAAGCTAACTAAATTCTTTTTATGGGGGTTATTTTTCTGGGTTTTGATTCTTCTGAGATTTGGATGCAATTGTTTTCATCTGTAGTTACAAAGATGGTTATCATTGTTTGTTTTGTAACATCTTGGTAATTTTCAGTGTCAAACTTATTTGATGGCAGTAAACTTAAGAAATGAAATTGTATGTATAGCAGTCTTTGTGCGGTGCCCTTATTGAAGGTGTTTATTTTTCATTTGCATTAGTGATTAGTGGTTATGTTTCATAAACAATGTTTTTTAAATGTTTACTTTTCAGAAAAAAATCTGTAGTCAGATTATAAACCTCTTCCTCTAGGTAGTGTTTATTTGCAAACATTTTTATATTTAACTATGCAATATACAAACTGATTTTTTCTCCTGTCTTTTAAAAGTAAATGTGAATTAGTAGCTAAGTTATTACTGGTACCACATTTCAACATGATCGCCTAATTTTTCTTACCCTCTGTTCTTTGTTCAACTAGATCTGCAGGTCCTCTAACTTTTGATAGGGCTTGTTTGTTTGTTTGTGTGTTTGTTTTTCCTGAAAATATTGCTAGGTTTGGATTTAGTAGTTCTTTTTGCTATATACATTTTTAGTTTTCTTCTCTTGTCTCCTTAGATATCTATCTTCAGTTTGTTGTCAAGATGAATTCCCATTCCATTTTTGTCTTCCTCATTATTGCTATGCTTTAGTCTATAAAACTGAAACAGCAGTATTACAGAATAACATTCTCAATATTTTCCATATTCAAAAAGCCACCAGTTGCTTTCAAGTCTGTGCTTGCTTTATTGTTTTTGTTTGTTGCTAAAGTAAACACAGTATTTCAGATACCGGGGGTACAGGTTCCCGACAAAGTTACACTGTCAGAGTGCAGCTGGGGACCCTGTCTTCATTGGGCTGGTCCACTGCTATGTAAAGTAATAAACACTGAATAATGACAGATCACAGGTAGAAAAGTTATTAACAAAAGCAATAGAGAAGCATAGGTTTCAGCCACTGGTACCGTGGCACTAAGCCTGTGGTCAGATCAGTATAGGGAAAAATATAGTTTCAAAAATTTGTCTCAGCCAGAAAGTTGAAGTTAAGACAATTAAGAGATTCATAATCAAAATGGGGACAAAACTGGAATTTTTACAGGGGCTCAGCTTTTTTGCTGCCATTCCTGGAATAATTCTAAGTAGGAGATGCCTGCCCATAGGAAGCAGGGGAAATCTAAGAAAGCAAGGCAGAGATGTTTAGAAGGACATTCTTGACAGAGTAAGATGGCTTTCAGACCTGTAGGTAGCTGAGTGGTCATGGACATTACCCAAGCCATTTAAAATAGTGGGGTAGAGGGCTTCTTGGTGGCACAGGGGTTAAGTCTCAGCACTATGAAGCTATCAGCAGCCACTGCAGCATGAGTCTGATCCCTGGCCTGGGAGCTGACCCACATGGTTCAACAGGCCTCTCCTGTCTTGCTGGATGTTCTACTTCCCACACTCTCTCTGGTGAATTCTCTAGCCTCTTGCCTACACCCCAGTTCTTGTATGCAGAAATCAATCAATCTTTTTTTAAAAAGATGAAAACAGAAGGGAGGGAGTTAGATTTTTGACTCAAATCCTTGAATTCCCTCTAAAAGGTACCTGCAGTCCTGGCTTATTATATAATTTTATAAAAGTTGTTCATGCGACATTTTTAGGATTTCATGTTTATCACTGAAATAACTTGATAAGATTCATTTAGTTCTTAAATTGTTTATTTGCTTGGTTGGCTTAATGAAATGTGACTGTGCTAAAATATATTTATAATAAACGAATGACTGATTTTCCATACAAATGAGAACAATTTGATTAATAAGAAAATTTTACTTGTGATACTGAAGCTATTCTAAAGAACATTCTGTAGAATGCTCTTACAGGTTAACATAAGACTTAGGGAATAGACTTGTTACTGCAGTATAAAGGACATAGCATTTACTCTTATGCTATTGACATAGGAAACTCTTAATCCATTTTGTTGGTGTTGAAATAAAAGAATCAGGCTTGACTTCCCTACAGTTTATATGACCTGAAAAAGCTGTGAAAGTTGAATCTGGGGGTGGCTCTAATTTCCATAAGTTCTCATTACTTGTATTTCAAAGTGAATCTGCACCTCAGATGACCAGCTACTGCTGAGTTTAGGGACTGTTCAAAGACAGCTGCTTTGTAGTTTTGCTGTAGACCACATTCCTGGCAGATCTACTCTGGGCATAGGGTAGGCTTCAGTGAAACAAATTTGGAAATTATCTTCTGTTCTCACAATAAAAACCTTTGCGAATTTGAGATTCAGACATTGATAGCAGAAACATAAAAATCCCCTTCTCCGGATTTGCCTCCTTGCAAACCAAACTACCATCTTATTTGGCACATAAACACTTTGCCATAGCCCCAGAGACTCCTTTCGACAAATTTATTAAACTTGTCTCCTCCAGAATGTTAATGTTTCTGTAAATCTTTACCATCTGTTGTACCATCTAATTGCAAATACAGAATGAGCGTAACTCATAACTTTATCACAATAAATTTAGATAAGTGATTTAAATGCACTTGAATATTCTTTATTCAAATGAACATGGATTTTGCATCCTTGCCTTCCTTCCTGTGAACTGTTGGGAGGCTGTTCTTCCCAGCACTCTGTGCCACAAAGTGGTTTTCATGAAAAAAAAAAGACTCCCTTCTCCAAGCCTGCTAGACCACCTCCAAGTGTAACAGACAGTAAATGAGATGCCATTAGGTTAGACCCCAGCTGCCTCCTAAGAAACATGAATAATTGAAATGCTCCCATACATATTTATCTCTTTTTTACGGCTTGTCAGTCACACCTCAGTGGTCACTACTCCATACATAGCTGCTTCCCACTCAGAGGCACTGCTTGACCTCCACCTCTGCCCCTTTACTCCAATCTGTAAGAGGATATGAAATAGGAAAAAAAACATTATTATTCTTATAAAAAAGCTTTTAGGTTGATAGTTAAAGATTTCCATGGTGCTACTATAAAATTGATGGCAAACTTTTACTTTGTATATTTCTGAAGTTTTTTCTGTACTTGATTTGATATGGGTGTCATTTAATAGTAAGGCATGACTTAAAAAGTCCTTTCCCTGAAGTGAATGGATTATTGGAAATAAATGGACAGATGGTCTAAACCTTAAAATGCAAATTTAACCATAGCAGTGGTGAGCTTCTAAGCCCTTTTGGAATTCAACATAAAATTCCTGAGCCAGTCTGTGTTCTTAGGCCTTAAGCAGAGTGTGTTTGAGTGGATGGCAAAGTAGGTCAATTGATCACTGTTGAGTCTACCTCATGGGCCATCTGCCCTGGTGGACAGCACCATCAAGCATCAGACTCCAGTTCTCTGGGTTCTCAAACCTTTTTTATGGCTAGTTTCACAGAAGTAATGGCACACTATAAAATTCTTCTTCTCTAGACTATGAACCACCAAAAGTGGCCTGTGCCTTCTCTTGTGTTCTCAGGGTCTAATATAGGCTTAGACATATAGAAGAATGAAGAACAAAGGCTTGTTGAATTAGTGAAGCATAATAGTGTAGCACAAGGAATATATGTGGAGTGAATGAAGACCTAGAAAGTATCTTGGTGAGAAAAGAAAACTGAGGTTTTGAAGTGACTTTTCTTCTTTACTGATAAAGCTAAGACACTATGAACTCATTCAGTTAGAGTAAAAAATAAAAACTTGAAAAAGACTGCTGAAGAAAGGGTAGGAAGGAAATACCTTAAAAATTGAGTGTGTTAGAGATTTCTCACTTGAGATGGCATGCCAGTGGCGTTTTGTGGGTATGAGATCTTGTTCTGAAAGTCATTAGGTGATATATCAGGGTCATTGCAGGTGCTTATGATTCTCTGCACATGCTTTATTTTTTAAGTACTATTCATTGAATTAATTTAATGATACTAAATAACACATACACACATTTAGTGTGTATTTCAACACTATTCATTATAATTGTTATAATATTTTATTAACCCAAGAAAAATTATTCCAGAGTAAATATAATACAATGTTATATTCAAAGTATGTTTATTAACGTAAAGTAGGTTTGCATCTTTGGATTTGCTCTGGGGGTTATAGGTTCAAACCTCTGGAAATGTAGGCTTTTAAACTTTGCCCCAAGCACCCCATAACTCCCCACCATTCTCCACTGGGCCTCTTCCCTTTTCTCCCTCCGGTTGCCTGTTTCACAGTCAGATGCTATGACCATTGGTTTGGGCTTGACTAATCCTTTGTTGTATTTCTCTACATTCCACATATAACTGAGACCATCCAGTGTTTCTTTCTCCTGACTTATTTCACTTCAGTCCTTTCAGTTTCCATCCATGCTGTAACCAGTGGCAGGAGTTCATCCTTTCACTGCTGAATAGCATTCCACTGTGTGTGTGCATGTGTGTGTGTGTGTGTGTGTGTGTGTGTGTGTGTGCAAGCACCCTCCATCATGCTTTCCTGATCTATTCTATCCTAGGGTACCTAGGCTGTTGTCATACTTAGCTGTTGTAAAGAGGGCTGCAGGACTACATATATCCCTTCACTCTCGTGTTTTGTATTCTGTGTGTAGATCCCTAGAAGTGGAACTGCTGGGTTAGGTACATTTGAAAATATTTTGAGTTACCCACACTCTGCCATAGAAGTGGACCAGTTTATAGTGTATGAGGGTATCTTTTCCTCTATATCCTTGTCAGAACTTGCTGTTCCTTGTGTTTTAGTTATAACTCTCCTCACAGGTGTAAGATGACACCTCACTGTGTTTTGATTTACATTTCCCTGGTAAGTGATGAGAAGTATATTCTTTCTTATGCCCGTTTTTTCCATTTATAAATGTCTTCTTTGGAAAAGTTTATTTAGTTCCTCTGCCCATTTTTTGATCGGATTGATTTCTTTGTTGAATTGCATGAGATTTCTGTATTTATTTTGGGTACCGGACCTTTGTACAAAGATTTCTTCCCATTCAGTAGGGTGTCACTCTGGAAGCATTTTAGTTTAATGTAATCCCATTTGTTTATATTTGCTTTTGCTTCTCTCCCCATTGGATATAAATTTCCAGTACATATCTGAAGCTAATATTGTACAGTGTTTTACCTATTTTGTCTTCCATGTATTTACAGTTTAGAATTTTATATGCATGTCTTTAATCCATTTTGAATTGATATGAGGTGTTGGTTTAGTTTTATTCTATTACATGTAGTCTTCCAATTTTTCCAGTACCATATTTTGAAGAGACTCTCCTTTCTCCATTGTACACGCTTGAATCTGTTGTCATTAATTGTCAATACTGTGTAGGTTCATTTATAAACTCAAGTTTAACTTGTTGCTCTTTGTTTTTGTTCTAGTATCAAAGTTTTGACTACTATAGCTTTACACCATAGTTTGTAGACTAGTTTGATGCTGTGGCCACACATTCTTTTTGTTTATATCTTTCATTGATGTACTATTGGTTTAAGTTATTGTTAGTATTTTGGAAGTGTAGAATCTCTCACTGTAGGTGAAGTGACAGTAGTGTACTCAAAACCAAAGGACCCATATTCCATTGTGTTCTTTGTCTACTTTGCTATTATCCTCTCCTATAGATGCCTCAGCCTTATGATTGACTTTAAGGGTTAGTTCTTTTATTATTTAGCTTGTTTTTAATTGTGACAATATCAGGGTTTTCTTCATCAGGTTTCAGCACCATAGGATACCCACCACCAAATCACTCCTAGTCCACCATCATATCCATTGTTCTGCCTTCCCTCTTTGTTCCTACCCACTCCCCAGTAGCCCCCACTTTGGATGCTTCCATTATTCACTTTTCAAGGGCTTGCTTGAAAGATTGCCTTTCTCGGATGGATTTCTGTATATCCCAACGATTAGTGACACCCTGGTATTTCTCCTTCTGACTTTTCACTGAGCATTATCTCTTCCAACTATTTCCCTGTTGCTACAGTTAACATGAGTTCATATTTTCTGATGGCTGTGTAGTATTCTTTATAATCTACTCATTTTTTTTTTAATTTAGGCTGTTTCCATATCTTGGTTAAGATAAACAGTACTACAATGAACTTGTTAGTGCAAGTTTCCTTTTGAAGAAAGCCATTTTAAATTCTTACTGGGTTTACACTGAATCTGTATATTGCTTGCTTTGGTAGGATTGCCAATTAGATAATGTAGATCCTTCCAATTCATGACAAGGGAATATCTGCCTGTTTTTTAAAATGTAATCTTTTAGTTATTTTAACAATGTCTTATTTGTATGGGTCATTTGTTAGGCTTACCTCTGAGGCATTTACTTTTTGAAGTATAATTATGAATTGGATCCTTTTATAAAAAAATCTATCTCGTTGTTTTCATAAATGTAATCAATTGACTTTTATGTATTGATTTTATATCCTGCCTCTTTGCTGAACTGATTTATTGTTTCAATTAGTTTTTCAGTGAAGTCTTTAGGATTCTCTATTTACATTATCATTTCTTTTGCAAATAATTATAGCTTTACTTCTTTCCCAATTCAGATCACTTTTATATCTTTCATTTAACTGCTTTAGTCAGCACTTCCAATATTATGCTGAGTAGTAATGGTAAGAGTGGACATTCTTGCCTTGCACCAGCTATTAGTAGAAACACTTTGTTTTTCACTGAAATAAAGAATAGCCTTTTATTGATTCACATGGCTTTTAGTGTGCTAAGATATGTTACATTTATTCCCAGTTTTTCAAGGGCTTTCATCATAAAGGGATGTTGAATCTTATCAGATGTTTTCTTGACATTTATTGAAATAATCATATGTTCTTTTTTTTAATCTTTATTTTTGTTTGACGTTCTGAATTATGTTTTCAGAAATTGAATTACTCATGTCCCTGGTATAAATCCCATTTGGTCATGGCATAAGATCATTTCAATGCATTGTTAGATTCAGTTTGTTCATATTTTACCAAAGATTTTTTGAAGCTATGTTCATCATGGGAATTGGTGATATCTCTGATTCTGGCTATCATGGTGATGTCTACCTCATAAAAATATGTTTGGAAGTATTTCCTTTCCCAATTAATTTTTTTTATTTCCAAACCAATTTATTTATCGAGTACAAAATATTCTGGTCCAGGTAGTAGATTCAGCTTAAGATTCAAACTCAACTAAAAAAACCAGTGGGTCAAAATAGAGGATAGGGATATAGCTATCTTTACCACTGCTCTAGCTCTTGCTATCAAAATAGAAGGCAACACTGTTGAACCTCCCTGGTGGTACAAGGAAGTAAGTCTCAGCACTATGGAGTTATAGGCATCCACTGCGGCACTAGTTCAACTCTTGGCCAAGGAGCTGACTTACATGCTTCAACAGAACTCTCCTGTTTTACCCCCTACTCCCCTCAGCAATATTTTTCAGTCTGCCTGCCTGTTCTGCTTTCTACTCTATCACTGGTGAAACCTCTCACCCCCTGTACCTCTGGCCTACACACTAACTCTAGAATGCATAAATAAATAAAATGATTCCTCAAAAAGGAAACAAACAAAAAATCTGTTGATTGGTCTGAATAGACTTTCCCAAATTCTTCTTCAAAGACCGAGTGCAATACCCTTCTTCAACTTACCAATTCTCATGGAGGTTATGACTCCCATGGTTTTCTGACCATTTTTAGTACTACATGACCATAGTTGAGAGACAGGGCACCTGAATTAATGGCATGTTCCATCCAGAAGGTCTTATGGTGTTCAATGGCTGTGGAATCAAAGAGCTTGACTGCTTTTCTTGGAAGCAGTGACATCCATGGTCATGTCTCTGGATAACTGAATGTTGTTGATCTGCCAGGAGTACTTCTTAACATTTACAAGTACCTCTCCATATATATCACACTACTCTGAACTCTCCATTTTCATGGCCTGCAATGATGCACTCTCCAACGGTCCCCAAATAGCCACTGTGAACTTGGAGTCATTACAAGGGCCCTTTATGCAGGGCTTGTTGTTCTGCTTTGGATTATACAAGTCAAAAGATCAAAAAGTACTGGTTGCCCATCTCTTGTCCATGGAGAACATGATGATGTTGCCCCAAAGTCAAAGCCAAAGTTCAAACAGCTGAATTGGTCTTGATAGGGACTAGTTGCTTCCCTTTTTCAGAAAATGTTCTGGAGGTAATAGCTGTTGTCATTTGAACCAGTGAGGAAATGCTTGGTTTCCCAGTTAGCATCCATGTATGGCTATATGGGTGCCCAGTCTTGTACCATTCAAGGTACCATTCATTGACAATAAGGTCCATGGCCACTATGAAGAGAGGTCTCCCTTATCATTGTACTTAATCTGTTGTAGGCCACTAATCATATTGCAGCAGGTCTAACTTCATTCCAATGATGAAGGAAAGAGGGAATGTGATGGGACAGGAGGAATGTCTCTGTTTTTTGGAAGAGCTCGGATTGATGAATTCAGTCTGTTTACATTTACCATGGCGATTCATATTGCCATTTTGTTTCTGGGTTTTTGGTTCTATCTAGTTTCTTGTTCCTTTTTTTGTGAAGTTTCTCCTCTTTGATTTAGGTAGGTGAGCCCATTTAAGTATTTCTTGTAGGAGAGGTCTGGTGTTGGCATAATGTTTGTTTGTGAAACCCTTTCTCTTTCATACCTGAAGGTGTGTCTTGCAAGATAAAGTATTTTTAACTGGCAGTTGTTCTCATTTTAGTATTTTGTATGTTGTTCTATTCTATTTATCCATAGGGTATCCTTGGATATCCTTTATCCTTGGAGAAGTCTGATGTCATTCTTAGGGGATTTCCTTTAGATGCTATCTGTTTTGCCCCCTGATCACCTTCAATATTCTTTGTGTTGAATTTTTAGTAATTTCATGACTTTGTATCTTGGTCTATGTCTCATAACATTTAGACAATCAGGTATTCTTTCAGTTTCATGAACTTGTATATCTCCTTCCCCAGGTTTGAGAAATATTCCTGTCTTTCTTTAAACATACTCTGTTCCCTTTTCCCTCTCTTCCTCTTCCAGGATTTCTATTATCCTTATGCTGCTGCTGCT
>NW_004567118.1:10144005-10145774 GCF_000260355.1 Condylura cristata | reverse complement strand
TGCGAATGGGACTTTTTTTTTTTTTTTTTTCTTACAATTACACCTTCTTAGGCAAAGAGAGGCACCTGCATAGTCACAGGTGGGCAGAGAGATGCTATGTTCTTAATGGAGATGGGATGTATCGGCCTTGGAATGTTTTTCATTATTTTTTTTCATTTTTGTCTGATACTTGGGTCCTTTATGTATTACGATTCAAGGCCACTAATTCAGTCACCTTCATTTGGTGTCTGCTTCCATATTTTTTGTATAAAATTTTTGTTCTCTTAATCATTTTGCATCTTGCAACTCCCTTTCTCATTTACATCTTTCATTTTAACTTCTGTTCATTAGTTTTATTTTTCAAGACTTTATTTCCCCCCTGCATTTTCTTACATTTGTTTATATTTCCTTTTCATGGATATTTATAATTTTCTTGTAGGATAAGATTTTCCATATCTTTACATATCTTGCATTCTGGAGAGTTGTTCCTTCCTTTTGTGATGAGTTTCCTTGAGGTGCAGGTTAACTTGTGTTTGTTTTTATCAGCACATTTTGATATCTCTTTTCCCCTGGAACTCTGCATGCACCTGTAGCGAATTGTAAGCTTCAGGGGAAGCTTTAAAGAGCATATCAGCTAAAGGGGAAGGCAACTACTGTTTCTGACACGCCACCAAGGCTATTAGCAACGAGGAAAATGCATTTGCTCACAGACTTTTATTTCCTGTGGTGACCTGTAGTATCTGACTATACACTATGGATAAAATCCAGATGCCCCCTGAAAAATCTGTAAGGGTGGTACAAATATTCTTCCCCCAACCCTGGGGTTAGACAGGATCTCTTGTTTGCAGACTCTTTATGAACACAGTCCAGATGTTTGTGACAGGGAAGGAGAACTGTGAGTATTCTTTCAGTCTCTGGTAAGCCCATGTCCTAAGAGCCCCCTACAGTCTATGTGTGATAAGCTTGTCAGTGCTATGCTTTTGTTACAATGCCACAATGTAGTCAAATAGGCACCCATGCTAGCCATTCCATTCTTAAGCAGCAGAGATGTTATGAGTGGGTATGAGTGGAACAATGTGTGTTCTCCAATCTCTGCTAGCAATAAAGATTCATGTTGGCCCTAAAGACGACACCAAGCCATTATCAGCCTCCTAGAAAATGCAAACTGGAGATGGTTTAGATCAGGAGGGAGAAGAGAGGGAAAGGTATTTTCTTGTGTTCCCCAGGGTGGTCACAAAGTGACCAGAGTTCACATTAGGGCTGACCATGTGACTTTCTCCACTGCCAAACCCAGTTTCTCACCACCCACGCATCCCTTGTCCAATTGTACACTATGCTGTGCTCACAATGAATTACGCCTTCTTCCCAGAAACTTACTGTTTCTTAGTCATTCCTTCCTTGTCCTCTGGGTTCTTGCTGTTCTTTTCACTGCCATTGCTCCTCAATTCTTTGTCACTGTTTTAGATGTGGTATGCCATCTTCTTCCACTTCCCCCTGACTTTCTGCACATTGATCCTTGGGGGATGATTATGTCAGACATAATTGGGTATTCCTTCAACTGAAGATTCTGTTCTTAACTAAAGACTTGTGGCTGCTTTATAATCTCTCACGTTGGTTTGCATTGAACTGAATGTTCCAAATTGACTCAGTTTTAGAGATTATAAAATAACAAGCTAAAAAGTGATTGAGGTTGTTTTTCCTCTTGTTTTTGACCTTGGATATGAGAACAGCACTCAGCATGATCTCTAAAAAATATTTCAATTTTCCAGTGTCATTCCAGCATTCTTCCA
>NW_004567118.1:10122580-10143520 GCF_000260355.1 Condylura cristata | reverse complement strand
ACTCAGCTTTACCTAGTCAGATTTTCTAATCCTAGGTAACTTTCCATTTCTCATGTATGTTGAAACCTGTCAGTTCTTCGGCACTTTCATCATTGTTGATACCCAGTCTTTCCTGATAGTAGGTGAAATGAAATTAAAAACAGTACTTTCTTGGGGCCCTCCCTGGTGGCACATCTGGCTAGGATGCAACACTTCAAGATAACCACTTCAGTGTGAGCTCAATTCCCAGCCTACATGGCACAGCAGACTTCTCTTGTCCCAGCCACTGCTCCTCTCAGCTGTGTATTTCAGTAGATCTGCCTGTTCTGTTCCCCACTCTGTCTCTGGTGAATCCTCTCACTGCCTCTACACCCCTGGCCTGTACCTCAACTCTGTGTGCATAAGAAGTAAATCTTAAAAAAAATGGGTATTACTTAAAAAAAAAAAAAAAGTCCTTTCTTGCCTTTGCTGTAATCAATGGGGGGAAAAAAACATTTTTAAAAAAGTAAAAAATACAGGAGTTTGTTAACTTGTTATCTGAATTTATCACAAGCAATTAGAACTTCAGACTAATTTAAGAATTAAGCATAGTAATTCCATGAAAAAAAAAAAAAACTCACTGTTTCACCTCTTTTATTGTACACAGAAAGCTGAGACTTGACCAATGCATAGTGAAGGTGACACAGGGTTTTTCCTATAGAAAAGATACTTTTAAATCATGCCTAGGTATTTTTTTGTTTGTTTTTTTCCCAGTTCATCCCTGAGGAAAAACTGAAAGGACATCTTTCATCTTTTATAGATTGCTATATATACTTAGCTACACCTCAGTTATAATTGGTGCACTTTTTTCATTGATTTGCATGGA
Source organism: Condylura cristata (assembly GCF_000260355.1). Classification (NCBI taxonomy): domain Eukaryota; kingdom Metazoa; phylum Chordata; class Mammalia; order Eulipotyphla; family Talpidae; genus Condylura; species Condylura cristata. The sequence continues at coordinate 10,142,676 of NW_004567118.1, read as the reverse complement.
CATTTAAATCAGATGTCACTTACCTCACGACTACTAGTTAAAATTTAGAGATAAGAGATAAGTAAATAGTATATATGGGATAGTAATAAATGTGTTTCTTACTATGAGTGGTAATTTTTTGGAAATTTGGACTTATAAGTGTGCATAAACTATCTGTTCTACCTATAACATAGAGCCTTTTCTCTAAGTTAAGATTCAAATATCTTTAAGAGGTGGATTTGTATAAAATACATCAGAAATCTTTATAAAGGACCCATGCTAAATGAAATTAGAAGTTTGTTTCATTTGTAGAAGTACCATCCTAACTACAGTAGATTCACATCTTTACCCAACTCAGAAAATTTTGATTGAATCCAAAAATGAGGATATTAGTCCCAGGTACTTATCTCTTAAACCAGTTCCAGAAAACTCAGGTACTGAAATAATCAGAGGAATTTTAACTTTAATATAAAGTAAAAGAGAGAGGAGAAAGGGGTTATGAAATTATGGGGAAAATACATAGACTATATGGCCTTTCTTTTGAAATTATAAAAGTAGAGGTATTTTACATATTAAGGTAAAAATATTGATTTCCAAAATATAAAACAGCACTGTAACATTAACTAGAATTCTGTCATCATATATTACTAAAAAAATAGAAAAACAAGTCCCTCTTCATGCTTCACAATTTTTATTCTTACCTACGTGCTTCCCCAAAGTAACCTTTATCATAAGGTTGAGGGATATCCATCCAGTTATTTTTTTTTTTTTTCCTCTTACTAGATAGTCAAACCATTTCCCTGGCTTCAGTTTCTTCTTCTGTAAAAATGAAAATAATAGTAATATTGAGTTATTGTAAAGATTAAGTTCATACATGTAAATTGCTTACAATAGTGTTTGACATATGATCAAAAAATTCTGTAAGTTGGCTTATTTAGTAACTCCACAATGGTACATGTTATTCTCTAAATGCACTTTTAAATAGTTGATCTTATAAAACATACATACTTCATTGCATTGCCTATAACTTTCCCATTACAAAATTAATTTTAAGGTTATTAATGATCAATCTGCATTGGCACTTATTGCTTAACAGAAAATAAATTGCTTAACATAGCGTTTCTCAACAAAGCATTCTCCTGTGTTGCCTGTTGTTAGAAATGGTGAAGTGGGGCCCTCCCTGGTGGCACAACAGGTTAGGATGCTTCAGTGCGAGTTTGATTCCCGGCCACATGGCAGGACAGATTCACATGGCATGGCAGATTTCTCCTGACCTGCCCATTGCTGTCCTCAGCAGTGTTCTTTGTTGATCTGCCTGTTTTGTACTCTGTCTCTGGTGAAGTTTCTCACCACTTCTGTACCTCTGGCTTGTACCCTAGTTCTGTATGAAAAGAAAGAAGGAAAGAGTGAAGTGATAATGTAAGTTTGAATAAGGTCATACATAATCACACCTGAATGTGGATTCATAGGCTGAATAACAGGCACAGCTTTCACTTCACTACATACGGCCAAATGATCTGCCAATGAGGTCGAATATGCTAAGGAAAGTATCAGAGCTTTGCGTTTTCAAAACAAGGCGGCTTATTTATTTTGCAAACCAAACAGCTCTGAATTAGATCTCACTTTTGAATTAATTTATATTTCCCTGATTACTAGTGAAGTTGAACATATTTTCATAAATTTATTTTCCATTTGGGCTTTTTCCTCTTGTGAATATTTTTGTGTTACAGCAATTTATTTTATCGACTTATTTACCTTTTGCTTACTAATTTGTGGGGGGATTTCTTACATATCTGAATTAATTCTCTGTCAGTCACATGTATTAACTAAGCTTACTTCTCAGACTTGTCTTTCTACTCTGTTTACGAAGCCTTTTAATCCATACAGTCAAATGTATTGGTCTTTTCCATGGTATGTGCTTAGTATGCCTTATTTAAGATACCCCACTTTACCGATCATTGTACTTAACGTTCTTGTGAGTTTTATGCAAAGTTTTAGCATTTGATTTTTAAATTCTAAACAAGAAGATCATTACAAACTTAAAACAACGCTAACTTTGTTATTCCTGTTGTCATGAGGACTAATTATATTTTGGCATAGTCTTAGAGATCTTTCTGAAGTAGGCCATCAGAGAAATATGTCACCTCTGTGAAAATGAAAACCAGTACAGAATATCTGAGATCTAGGGCCAGGATCTATAGTACAGTGGGCTTGTCAACAAATGAAATTGATTGATTTTGGAAAAGTATTTTAAAAAACCATGCATTTTGAATGTTCTCCATTCCTTTCATAATTGTAAATTTCTATTTGGGATTCTATTCCTTTTTGCTAATGAACCACCTCTAGTTCTCAGAGGGTGTCAGGAGTGAATCATCTCATTGTCTTAGTTTATTTGTGCATGTAAACAAGATATTTTCATTGGATATAGAATCCTTGGGTGATGGATTTTTCTCTTGGCATTTAAAATTATTTTTGAAGAGATTTTTGTTATAATTCTATTTTTCTGTACTTTTTCATTTGCCCTTTTCATTTTCCTTTGTTTAAGCAGTCAGAATGTGATCATATGTTACATCTATGGGTGTTAATGTTTTGGGAGGAATAATTAAGTTATCCTTTTTTTTAAACATCAATATCTGTCATTCATTTTGGAAAAGTAAACTATTGATTTATGTTTATTCTGTATTTTCCTATCCTTCAAATATTTTCAGTTATGTTTATGATAGTTGGTATTTTCCTAAACTCTGGAATCTGCTATGATTTTTACCCTTCCTCTCATGATTTGTTTGAATTTGTATGATTTCCATTTATCTATTTTCAAGTTTCCTAATGCTTAGCTGTACTGTGTCTACCATAAGGAAACTGAAGACAGTTTATCTTATGTTTTTAGTTTAGTGTCTTCATTAGATTTTTTTATAATTTTAATCATTCTGCTGAAATTGTGTCATTTAACATGTTTGCTCGTGTTCTTACTAACACTTAACATCTTAATCATAAGAATTTTAAATTAGTTTCAACATCTATGTGTGATTATATTATGATTTTAAAATTCTTACATTGAAAACCAAATACAATCTCTACTGCCCTACAGAGTATTTTACACCTAGAAATAGACACATCTTTATCTAATTCAAATTCTGCACTCAACACTTAATTTCATTAGGCATTGGGTTAGTTTTAAAAAAACTGTGGTTCATGTAGTTATTTTTCATTTGATATAGGCTTCAAATTACTCTGGAGATACTTGGTTTTGGGAGTGGTGGCTGGTATCTTGGAGGGATGTTTAACAACTACTTCATTCTCAAATTTAGGCTACCCCCTTTCCTACTGTACTTGAGAGAAACTGTATTTCTTACAGTTAGTCCTGGGACTGGGAGATGTTCTTTGTGTATCGGAATGAATTTCCTTCTGAAACAATCATCACTTCTTACTTGCTAAATTTCAGCACTGTGGACCTTGTCAGGACTCCCCTTTCCCCTGGCATATTTATTTCTGCCCCTCTGCTGGGTAGACGACAACCCCACCTTCACTTCCCCTGCCAGCAGCAGGGCTTCACCAGAGCCCTACTGACAACCATACCTTTTAATCTTTCTTTCCAGTGGAAGGGTTTGGTTTCATAGGAGGTTCAGGGAAAGGAATCAGAAGAATTACTTCATGTTCTCTGCTCCAAGCCTGCAACATTAGAAAAGTGACAAGAAAATATTTTTTTAAAGATTTATTTATGCACAGAGAACTGGGGTACAGGCCAGGTGAGGGGATTCACCAGAGACAGAGTGGGGAGCAGAACAGGCAGATTGACGAAGTACACTGCTGAGGGGAGCAGCGGGCACGTCAGGGGAGGTCTGCTGCCTCAGGTGGGTCACCTCTGGGTCTGGGATATAACTCGCACAGAGGCACTGCTGCTTGCTTGCAGTGCTGCACTTTAGCCCACTGCACCACTAGGGAGGACCCAAGAAAATATTTTTAATTATCACTGCATTGAACTCTGGCATATAGCACAAACTGAGGTGCCCTCCCCACTTGCTGTGGGCACTCAGGCTGCATTAGTGAGCCCTTTCCCTCACTGCTCTTAGTGTTGTTCCCACACCTTAGCAACTAAGCCAGAATTTACTTACCCCCTTTCTTTCAGGATCTTCCGCTTCCATTTTAGGCCAGTTCACTGCCCCACTCCCTCACCCCTCTGCATGAACTTAATGCTTGTGCACTTGTATATGTTTATGAAATAGGTATATCTCAGAACTAGGTTCATCTCAATACCTGGCATTCCTTCATTGAAAATTATATGAAGTTCATTTTCAATCACAAACTATATTCTCACCAGTTTTCCCACAAAAGACTGATTATTAAAGAACACGTAAGTTGTAAAGACACTGTTAGCTTTTCAGAAAAGTTGAGCATTACCTGCGATAGTTCATAAGACTCAAGATTTATTTTTCTCCTTGTGATTGACTTCTGAAAATGTTGCCCAATTTTTAGACTATCAAGAGCAAATAATTCACTTGCTTTGATCATGTGTTAATGTACATTTATTAACTATAACTCAATTTGGGAAATGTTTGCCCTTTTTGAGGTAAAATGGTATAAATTGAAGGAGTTGATCTTTGAGTTCAAGTTATCTTTGCCATGTGTCCTTATGTTAAATAAAAATATTGGGTTGTCAGAAAAGCCATAATGTTTTTTTTTGTGCATGGAAACCATAGAAATAATGTCATGACTTTTCTGACAACCCAGTACAGTAAAAATAATATCTAAAGTCATAAGGCCCTAGTAAAGAACCTGGAAAAGAAGGTTGATTCAATAAATCTCAAAAGCTCAGGCATACTATTGACTTTACCAGGAAAAGGTAAAGAGGCATGAATTATCTTGTCCTAAAGGGGCAATAAAGAGAGCAGTCTATCTAAGACTCTATACAGTCTCATATTTCACAATTACAAGTCTCTATTTGTTTTGATACCTCAGGGGAATTGGGAATAACTATTTTATTTATGGCCCTATTATTCTAAAATGGAAAGTTATCCTCTTTCCTGTTGGGTTTCTTGGAGGTGGAAGGTATTCTAATAGCTATCCCAAGTGTAATTTACCTTTGTTTAGAAGGTTCATTTATCGATCTAGTCTTCTTCAGATCTGGTTGTAGAGAACATCATGAAACCTTGACTACATACTTTGATGGGTCTTCTTAGTATTAACCTCAATGACTCTACCAGTATCCAGACATTTCAGTGCACAGGTTCCTATTCTTTGTGAAAATCTTCTAGTTGACTTGCTGACATTCTGTACTTAAATCCAATCCAATGTCCAAATTACCTATGACCTTATTGTGGTCAGGAGAGTTCTGAAGGATTTCAGGAAGAGCCTTATTAGAACATTGTGTCTGGCAATTTGCAAACACACCCCTCTGTGAAATCACCAGCTGTGCTATCATCAAGAAGGAAAGAAGTTAAACAAGAGTAGATTTTGAAGACCATTAAAGATATCTATCAGCAAGGTTTTTGTTAACTTTAAAGCACATGGATGATAATGCAAAATGTTTGTATCTCTGATGTTGATCAGAATTTGCAAGTTTAATTTTCCTGCATTTAAAAATAGAACAGAAAATTGAGCATTTGATTCCTGTGTTGCCTCTTTTGAATTTCTAGTCTGTCATCTTTACTTCCTTAGTTAACATTAGAAAGTTATATTTTACTCAATATTTTTGTTTATGGTATGCGCTCTGTCTTTAAGAAGTGACTCCTTCTTATGATCCATCATGACTGAGATGGTTATATTTTTCTGTGTAATTTATAAGGACATCAATTAATTTTAGGTCTTAGTCTGTTTGTTCCAAGACTCCACAAAACAATCTATGGCCAGATTTAACAGAAAAGTTTTTCATTTCAGTTTTACTTGCATATTAAATATTATATCTGGCAAAGCCTATCATGAAAAAAAATGAGGTGAGATTTGTGTTCACATTTGTTTCAGAATCTACCCCTGAGTATTATCTAAAATTGTTTTAAAAAGCTTATCTTTAATATTTCCAAAGGATTTACTCTTTCTTTCCTTGCAGAATTTGATTAGAATCAATCTATTTTTGTCACAAAGATTTTGTAGATAATCATCAAAAACCTTGTTCAACATCTGAAGCTTTTCTAATACCCTCCGGTTTTCTATGCACTTTGGGGTCCCTTTGGTGACCCACAGAGTTTCTCTAATCCAATTTGTGCATATGAAATTCTTATTATGAACTAGTTAATATAGTTCTGAGAAACTTGTCATAGTGAATAGGTAAAAAGCATTTGCTCTATATTTGAGATAAAGTTAAAAAAAATTCACTTAGAAGAAGGTAGGAATGGGAAAACCAAATTTAGCTAAAACATTAAGAAAACAGAAAGCTAAGATAAAAACATCTTCCTATGCAGTGAATGTAAGTAGATTATAAACTGATTATAAATCTGATTAAAAGGCAGAGATTCTGGTATCATGATAAAAATTCAAGACTCAATTATGTTTTTAAGAGGTACACACTTGGAACAGAAAAACACAGACGTTTGAAAGAGAGCCCATACAAATACAAATAGCCCTCACTACAAAGCATATCATCAGATAAACAATGAAAATTCATAATTCATAGTGAAAATTCATTCATAGACAGAATTTCTAGAATATATGGTTCATCCTTTAATCCATTTTTGTTGTTCCTTAATTCTTAATATATATGTTGTATATACAAAACTTGCTTATAGTTTTTCATATACAAAAGACAATTATAAGTTTCCATTTTATTTTACTTCAATTTGCTCAAAAAATAGTGTTATGTTTCACTTTTGATGGATACAACTATTCCTCAGCAATATTTTTGTCATCTTGACTGACTTCAGTTTGTACTTGCATGGACTCCATTAGGAGTCTCACTTCAACTCGGGTCTTACCTTGTGAGAGTCCACATCTTCCCTTCCTTCCCTGTGGTGACTGAAGGCCCAACCCTTGAGATTACGCCATCTGGTAGCTAGTTCCTGCCATCGCTGTCCCCCCCCCCCCACACACACACACATTTTAACTATGAGTGAGATCTGCTAGCTAGGAAACTTTGAAGTAATATTATAAAAGGGCTTAGGAGTAAAATTTGTGGCATGCCAAATTTAAAGAAAGCAGATGAGAATGAAAGTAAAAGAAGAAAGCTTAGGAAATACCATCTTCTTCTATGTAAGACTTTAGTTTTTCAGGAAAGTTACAGCACCCTCCCCCAGTCTCCTCAACTTGCTATTCACAGAACTAGAGAGGTAGCAATATAACACTAGCCAGAACAATAAGATGGAATAAACAGAAAGAAAGGCAGTGACTGAGGAAGGGACTTCCCAGAATTTGCCTCACAATATTGCAGTGGGAGGAAAGACGGTTTTCAGTGAAGTGAAACAAGCAAAGCATGGCTGGGATGGTGCGCTCAAGGGAAGTTGCATTGTAGGACAGTGGAAAAACACACACAGGCTGGATCAGCGAGGTCTTGTTAACATGGTCAGGGTATGGATTCAGGCCTTTGTTCAAAGAGTTAAAAAAGAAAAACTAAGGACTAAGCCTATCACGTTAGAATTTCTAAGTTATGGTTAAAATGGGTGGCTGCAGAGAGGATCACTTCATTGTCTGTATAATCTTTTGAACCTTTTGCATTAGTTTCCTATTGCTGCTAAAACAATTTACTACAAATGTTGTGGATGAAAACAGCACTTATTTTTTAAACGGTACCACTTGGAAGGTCAGAAATTCAATGCAGATTTCACACAGTGGCACGCTATGTCAGCAGAGCTGACCTGTTTCTGAAAGTTCTTGGGGAACATCTGTTTCCTTGTCCCTCCAGCTTTTGAAGTGGCTGCCGCATGGCTCCTTCCTGCATCTCACAGCCGGCAGCATAGGACTCCAGTCTGTCCTTGACTTTGCCTTTGCCTCTCCTCGCATCACTTCGCTGACTCCGACCCTCCTGCCTCACTCTTCTAAGACCTCTGAGATCTCATTGAGCCTACATGGATGTCACCATCTTGAGGTCCTGAGGTTAATCATGTCTGCAAAGTCCCTTTTGTTGTGTGAAGTGACATGTCACAGGTTCTAGTGTTATCTTTGGGTGGATGTTTTAGGGAGAGGATATGCTTCTCTGCCTACTGCAGCTTCATAGGTTTTACATTTTGCAATTATAGACTTTTGTGATTACGAAAGTATGTTTCCTCCTCTAAACAGATGTTTTTAATTTTTATTATTGTATCCATAATTTACTAGTATAGTATTTACCTCTTAGCAGGTATTCAGGTACCAGAGGTTAAATGCATAGTGGCTAAAGGTAAGACTAGTTTCCTCCTTGAAGGAATGATTTGGTTCAAATATTTTTTATAAATCTCTATGCAGTGCTATTATATGAGAATATTGGTGATTACTTTAGTCTTGTGTTTACCTATGGTTTAAATTCAACTGATTACATGTAGCAACATAGATTACCTCTTTTGAGGCTTTGTGCTTCTGACTCTACGCCATGAGTGATAGAACTAATTGCTTAATTATAACTATTCATGCAATATTCTGGGTTATAAACTGGCATCAACTAAGTATTATCTGGCTCTGCAGCTAAACTGAATGTTTTATGGCCTGTAAATTGTATAGTTCAATTGTAGGCACTACAGAAATTACTAGCTTGCCAATTTCTAGTACATAATACACTTTTCTGATGCCAACTATCTGCTCAGAATCACATTAAATCAAGTGTTTGTTGATTTGGTTTAAAACATCTTGCCAAACTGAACATCACTGTACTGTAACTTAGTTTAGGACCCTTGTTAAAGATGCTGGTTCTTTTCGTCTCACTTCCACATCTGATCAATCGGTTCCCTTAAATATCTTAACACTACCCCATTTTCTATCCCTGCTTGTTTTGTATTCTGATTGTCTCATCAGAACATGGCAATTCATCTATTAACTGACTTCCTGAATGTTTGAGGTGCACTGCTGTGTAACCTTTCTTACATAATGTAGTTTTTTTTTCTTCTGTATGAAAATGTCACTTAAGCAAGATGAGATTTATTGCTTTTAATGAAAAAAACGTTTTAAAAGACAGGTAAACTGTTCAAGTCAAATAGAAGTGGATTCCAGTTTGCAGTGGCCTCAGCTGACTCCCAGGCCTGTGTCTTTTTAGTTTTCTACAGGAAACACAGAGCTGAATAGATAAACATAAGCCTGTTTAGGTCTTCCATCTCTCATTTTAGAATTCCATTGATGTTCTTGTGTTGTAGTAAATGTGACTTTCTCCTTAAAATCTTAAATCTGATGTGTTACTTCCCTAAAATCAAGCCAGACATACATGCCTAAGGAGCAGCGAATGGGATTTTCTCCCTGCCGACACTGCAACTGACATAACACCGATCGCACACTGTATTGTGTTTTTGCACTGGTCTTTCTCATAGACTGTGAAGTACTTGGCTACTGAAGCTATGTATATATATATTCTGTGTCTTGCACAGTAAATCTTTCTCCAGCAAATGAATAATACTCCACTTAGGTCTAGGCTGAGTGTTGTCACTTAAGCAAGATGAAGGACACCTCCATGCTGGGCGTGGAGCTGTCAAATCCATGAGTGAGAAGATCTTTTGAGGACCAAGACAACTCCTACTTGGTTCCAAAATTAAAATATAGGAGTAATTTGGGGCCTCCCTGGTGGTGCAAAGGGTTGAATCTCAGCCTTGTGAAGCTATCTGCAGCCACTGCTGCATGAGTTCGATCCCCAGGCAGGGACTGACCCACATGGTGCAACAGACCTCTCTGCCGCTCCTCTCAGCAGTGTATTTCAGTAGATCTGCCTGTTCTGCTTCCTCAACCTCTGGCCTACACACCATGGACCCTGACATTTTTCTTTAATAGGCATGTTTCATGGTGCATTATCTGCTTACTAGCAAATCTATGACCAAAGGCGGGGGGGGGGGGAAGGAAACCAAGCAAAACACTATGAACATATTTCTGAAAAAAGCAGCAGATCCTTCAGGAAGGATCCCAAAGAAGGCCAGCTCACCACAGAAGCTGACTGACCCTGCAGAGAGGCCTTCCAGTGGGGTGAGGTGTGCAGGTAGGTGGATGACAGAAACCGCTCAACTGGGTGGTTAATTTTGACATAAGTTTAAAAAAAAAAAAACTTTTTAATAGCTATGTAACACATTCATGTTTTACGCTATGTTATCACAAGTCATAATTAAACAATTTAAGTATATAAAGTAAAAATGGTACAGTACGCTTATTACCAAAGACAGAAAGTCTCATACATCTATTTTTTCTTCTAATCATCAGAGCCACTGATGAGCAAGGTGTTATTCTAACTTACAGATGAGGAGTCAGACTCAGAAGGTAAGTAACGTGTCTGGGCGCACAGGGCTGCAGACGCTTCCCGAGTTGGTCCTTTGGCCACAGTTGATTTTTCTCAAGAATTATTTATTCTCTGTGCCTGACGTGGCGGTCTCACTAGTCCTGGCCATGACCTGGGATATCCCTACCGCCTTCACTATATTTTTTAACTGGCTGCCAGGAGCACTCTGCTTATATATCACTAGTTCAGTTACTGCAAGGAGAAAGAATGTCTCTTTTCTGCCATGTGTATGTGAACCCTCTATATACAATCATATACTGATCGATTCTGCTTGAGATATTGTCATTTTGGAGCCCAGCACATAAGGAGAGGGGATACCTTGAGTATCTGGGCATCAAGACCAACAACCTCGGCTAGGATGTGTGAGGACCAATGTCCCCAAAGAAGAGGGAAGGCACAGCAGGCAGACAGAACTGGAACATTACCACTAAGGTGTCCAGATTATGGCAGAACCTCTGTTCAGATTTTTTTTTTCCACTTCTTTTCTTGCTTCCTACTCTACCCATTATCCATGTAGCCTTCAAGGTGAACTGGTATGTCCAAGCCCCTCAACAGCTTCTTGCTGCACTTTGCTTATAATATCAAATTTCTGCACTAACTCTACATACATGTCCTTGCTTCTACCTTAGTTCAGTTTTATTTTTCACATAATCTACTATGTTCCAACTCTCCTCCTCTACAGCATTCTAGTACACTGACTCACACCTTTCTCTTCTGGATAGCCTGCATCCTTTACTTCTAAGTTTAATGTCACCCCTGACTCAGGGAGGGTGTTCCTGATGTGCATGTCTAAATCTCTGCTATTTCTCTCTCCTAGCACTCTTTATATTTCATCATTACACTTTACAAGGTCTTTTCACAGATACCCCTTTTTCCCCAACCTTGCTGGACTCTGAGAACAGGCAGGAGAATAACTATTTTAGTTTCAGCCTTATACAGTATCTGACACACTCATCACAGGGCTATAATGGCATAACACATGGTTAGTAATACTTTGGCTAAATTCAAAAGGAGATCAGTTTTCTTCTTTCCTGCTTACCTACCAAAGTTAATTTTCTGTTCATCCTCGACCACCATCCTTCCACTAAAGTATCTTTTGATTTAAATGGGATAATTCTTAGCAGGGAACATTTTTAGGAACAACTGTCAAATGAAAATACAGAACTGGGGTACAGGCCATTTTCTTTGGCCCACCCCCACCCCCATCTTTGCTTTCACTTTGTTCACTCCTTTCTTGGAGTATCTCCACTGCTCCATACCAAAACCTCATGCTAAGCCCAGTGAGGACAAGAAAAGTGTCACATCCTCAGCCCTCTTGGCATTCAGCTCTCCAACCCAAGTGCTGTCTACTTCCCAGGCTCAGTATACTTTGTTCCTTCTTGTTGGAAAGACCTTCACACTTTAGAACTTCTTCCTGCTGCAGGTTCGCTCACTTTTCCCTTATCTTTAACGACTCCGCTTAGGCATAGCGAAACCTTCCTCCCAGATCAGGTCACAGCCTAAGCTATGCTCCTGTAGTCCCTTCACTTACACCAATTACAGTATTTCCCATATGTAATTTCTTGGGTACTGGTTCCATCCTCTCATTGTCTTCTGTGGACACAAAACTCTACGCCTTATATCCCCCCTGTTTGAGACCCTGGTGCAGCCCATACAGACCCATAAAATGCACAGAACACACACCCTGTCCAGCTGAGACTTGCCAATATCAGCCTGGCCTGAGCTTCCTTCCTCCACTTCTCGGACATCAGCTGCTAATGGAGGGATCATTTCTCATACGTTTCACCAGATAAGTTGGTGGCCATTCTTAGCAATCCCAACCTTTGCTAGTATACTCACACTATCTGCTACAGTGATGTGGTAAGGCCTATAGAATCTGGTTGGTAGTTAGGGTAGGGAAAAGTGAGTTTAAGAGAAGGTGCTTGTGGTGACTGACATAGTTTTAGATGGACTGAAGAGCAAAATAATTAAATGTAGGAAAGTCTATAAAAGGAGTGGCAGGATACAGTTAATGTCATATGTGCACCAACCTAATATTAAGGGTAATCAATTTAGCACATATTTCAACCTTTAACCCAGAACATTTTATATTTTTGCAAAATAGTTAGATTTCTCTGTATTGCTGTCTGCTGTCCAGTACATCCATTTTAGTATAAGGTCGGTCTCAAATTTATTGACTATTTCAAATAGCCCTACTGTCCCTTAGCTGAATTTTCTAGCCCCATATTTATAATTTTCTCATAAATTTATCAAATTTTAGTTTTAACAGAGGACTCATTAATTTTGCGGACTCATTTTATAGAAACAATGTAATTAAAGGACTTATTGAAAATGCCATTTATATTAATGACACTATTAACTATTTTGGGGGGCCCTCCCTGGTGTCGCAGCAGGTGAAAGCACAGCACTGAGAAGCTAAAGCAACTTCTGCATGAGTTCGATCCCTGCCCCAGAGGTGACCCACATGGTGAGGCAGACCTCTTCTGACCCACCCACTGCTCACCTCAGCAGTTTGCTTTGTCAGTCAGCCTGTTCTGCTCCCCACTCTGTCTCTGGTGAAGCCTCTCATCACCCCTGCAACTCTGGCCTGTACCCCAGTTCTGTATGTACAAATAAATCAATTTTTTTTTAAAGAAGTCCTTGTTGGTACATTGATGCCAAAGTAGGCTTAGCTTTAACTTACCAAAAAATTCAGAAAATATGTCAACAAATGGGTAATATCAAAATTAAATGAAAGCAAACTAATGCTGCTAGCATCAAAACATAAGAATTGACAGTGTGTTTTTATGGTGGCCTGAGAATTATTTGGAACTAATTTTAATTTCAGTCATTAAAAACATTCCAAACCCCTAGCTTGTCTAAGCTATACAAAGGTATGTTCCAAGTAAAACAAAATACTTTTGGGACCCATGGCCTGCATTTCAATCAAAAAAGGGTGTATCTAACTTACCTCTTGATCAACAGAGCTTCTGGTAAAGTACATTGAATGCTCTGCCCTTCTGCTTCCTAATCCTGTGATCAATATATATTTTGAAGTTTTAAAACTTTAGAATGTGTCAGCATCATGCTAACATCTAGGAAATATCTTGAGAAAAAATATTCTCAGTAAAATGAGTAAAATGTCTATTTTCAAAACCATTTCCATTTTTATTATCTCATGCTGATAAACAGAATAAGAATATAAAATACCTTATCTTGTACCACTAATCTTACAAACAAACTCTAAGTGAATAGCCTGCTATTAGTGTTATTTGATGACCAGATACGAGAAAGCATCAGCTACTAAAATTGCCTCCAGGTAGTTATCATTCTGGGACATTTCTTTCTGCTCTTGCAGAACAATTCAGAACATACTGAAGTATAATAAAAGACTGGAAATAAAAACACGGCTAGAAAATTCAAGAAAGTGTAATAATTAAACAATGGGCATGAGCAGAGATCCCTATCAAGAATTGTGACTTGATCACTGCAGTATTTCTTTCTCTTTTTACCCTGCTCTTGAGCAATGAGTCAACCCTTAACTGTAGGAAGACCCAATATTTCATGAGACCTCAAAATGCTTTCATGTCTGGTTCTTAAGCCAAGGTTTATCGACTCAGCTACTTCAAAACAGCTTCACATCTAAAGCCGCTGGTGAATTTGGAATGGAACGACAATAATCTAGACTCTGGTATTTCTTCATGACAAGGTCTGTGAGGAATACATTCCTGATCAAGTTACCCTGCAATTAACTATAGCAGAAACTTCTTTGAGATGTTGCCTGGAAGGACTATATAAATACATTCACCACAGCACAACTTTTAATAGAAATATATTCATTGTGCTTGCTTTGGATGGAAGTAAGTAGTGTAGTTATGCCCACTGAATATGAAACTTGCCTATTGTAATTTTTTTGGATGGGGAACGACTTGCATATTTGTCAAGTGTTTTATGATTATGAATGCTAAAGGATCTTGAAGTAATTGTGTGTGTTAATAGGAGACTGAATTAAAGACAGTTTTGAGACAATATACATCGTTGTTAAACCTTGAATATACACTAGCTCTCAGTCTCTATTCTCAGGACTTTACATGCATGTAACACCACAGGGTAAACAGCAGTTGTACAATCATACTTACAAAGGAGAGGACTCAAGGGGCCAAATTCTATGTCCAGTGTCATTTCCCTAGTTGCAAAGCCAAGACTGAACTACTGCAGTCTAACTTTAGTGCTCACGCTCTTAAGCTGCATGTTATTGTGTTAAGCTGTCCATTCTGCTTATTTCTAAGTGGCTATGTGTTACAGTAGACAGATTTCAGACTTGCAACTCAGCTCATAGAGTGAGAATAAAGACACATGGTCTAGGTAGTGTTTCCACACCATGACAGCATGACTATAAGCAAAGAGCACTATCCATCTCTCCCTACATTTGCTCATGACTCAGAGCAGATTTAAGCCATTTTTGGATCACATCTCTTGCCCCCATGGGCCAGACAGCGAGCAGGGTCTTCCATTGAGAGCAGAGCACTTTTATCAATTGACATGACCATATATAGCATTTGGTGAGATAATTCCAAAGGGAACCAACAGTATCATTAGAAAGGCATGGATGCAGTTCAGCACCAACAGATGTACAGATATCTAAAATAAAAATTTCCTATCTGTTAAGTTAGGCCACTCTCTCAAATCAAAGTCCATTACTCTTGTGAAACATTAGCTGACTAAGCAAACCATAATCCTCTAAATAACATACAACCCACCTGGTTAATAGTCAAGGAAGTATGGAAATCCACAGCCTACTTCTGCAAGTATTTGCTCTCAAATGTTCATATTTCCTCAACAATGTTCTACCTTTTTCTATGATCTTTTAGTTCTTCTGGAAAATTACCTATTAGGTGCTAATATGCCATTGCCATTTCTACTTAACACTGCTTAGCAACTACTGATCTTTCAACAAGAGATGCCAATTTCCAGATAGTTCACCAGCAAAAGCAGCAGCCAGTGCAGAGAGAAGGTCAGGTGAAGTGGCACTAAGAAAAGGCTCAGGTGAAACAATGTCCCAAAATTAAAATTCATCACTGATACCAAAATGTTATATCCTTCAATTAATGGAATATACCAAAAATGCAATTTCCATGACAGGTATATTTGTAACATATGTATGTATAAGTTTACACTTCTTTTCATGCATGTCCATTCCCTCAATCTGTAAATTACTAGCAATTCTATATAAATTACTGTTGAGTGAAATATTTCACTATAATGGCAAAATGAGAAGAGCTTGGGTATGAAGGTGAGCATGACAAAGTGGGGCTATGTCTGATGGCACCTTAAGTCTTTTAAAATAATGTGGCAGCCCCAAGTCTAGTTCAAGCTAAACAATAGAAAGAGAGTAATAAAAATGTCAAAGAGAAAGAGAAAAAAAGATGCAGATATGGGTACAAAGTTAGATATCTGGAACAATACATTGAGAAAAAAAGAATGCTTGGTAGAATAAATTCAAACACAACAGCTTTATAAAATAAGCCATACAAACATGAGAATCTATGATAGAGCTGCTAGGAATAACACTGTATCTAGCAGCTCTGCTTGAATTCCCATTATATCGTTTCAACACCCTGGGTCTGAAAATTTCAGGCATCTTGCCTTTGCAATGATTCTTTTTCTGAGGCTCCCTCTAAGTGCATGAGAAAGAATAGACTCACTTTCCAGGTAATTGTTTGTTATAGGCTTTCTTTTGGATGGTTTGCTTTCTATTGGAGAAATTCAATAGGAAGTAGAACACATTTATTGAATGACACTAATGCTTTCTTCTTCATGCACAGAGACCAGCCATTCTCCCCTTTGTGAGTAGGTGTCTCACTGACTTAAAAGCAGAAGGTAGGACTGAGAGTCAAATTTTAAAGGAAAATTGGGACACACCTCATTCCTGCAGAGAACATTGTGAATCCAGGTTGGTCAACGTCAAGTTTAAGATTCATGAAGTGTTAGTTGATAGGTAGGGTGGAGAAGTAGCTTGATACAGAGAGAACTAAACAGGCTTTTATGAAATTAGGTGAAGGCATTAAAACAAGTTCAAAAAGACAAGTAGGGTCAAAAGCCTTCAAAATCTAAGATACTTGAACAGGAAATCTAGTGATTTGCATTTAAATAAGTCAGTTTAGTCCACAGTACAGGTATTGGTCTGGTCAGCAGGTAGGAGCCATTAAATAGGTCTTTGTTCTCTGGTTTCTATAGTTCTCTCTGATGCAAAGACAGGGATTACAGAAAAGGCATGACAGCAGGATCACTACTAAGAGATTTTGATCATACAATAGTAGCGTCTCAACCAAGCTTATAGACAAAGATTGAAGACAGAAATGACTAATAACACAAAAGAAACATCAGAACTAAAAAACCAACTAGTGGTTACCAGAAGGGAAGGGGGGTGGGGAAAAGAGACAGTGGTGTCAACGATAGGCCTGGACTCTTAGCGATGACTTTACTGTAGTATAAACTCGTGTGATTCTTATCAATGAACCCCTGAAATGTATGTTATGATTCAAAAATACTTCTATTAAAACTACTCCAGAGAGCATACAGATCAAACAGATCATAAGCTCCTAAAGCCATGTAAGGGGCATGCTCCATCTTTCAACAGGGTATGTCTAAACCAATTTCTGCTCATGACTGCCAAAAAAGAAAGGCGAATCCAATTTCTTAAGCTTTCTGGTCTTTCAACTAAAGCTTACAATCTATTTTTTTACTAGAAGGTTGTTCACAATTATGTTGGAGAAATCTATTATTCCTTCAACTATTACATGTGGGTGGGGTGAAAAATTCATTGCCAAATCGTCCAGATAAACAAGAGCATGTCTAACAGCTAAGGCAAGCAACACTAATACTGCATTAGTTATCAGTGATTCTTTGAAGACCCTATTCAGGGGCTAACAGTTATTGCATCAATAAAGTATGATCCAGATAAATTAAATATTAATCTTACAATTATTAGGAGGCAGAACTAAAGGCTGGTAAAATTGACATCAGATAAGAATAAAAGAATATCTATTGCAACCTTGTCAAAATCTTGACAGAAATAATTGTTACAAGAATGTTAAACAACCCTCTATTGTTTCACGACTAGCAAGCAGATAAATTTTTTGGTGTATAAGAGATGACTAAATTTTCATTATGCATCACTATAATAAGTGAAAAATACTTAACCTTCAAAAAAACAGAAGATGTTATTTTTAACTACATTCTCTGATCAGATTATCATTTAAAAAAAACAGAAAATATCAAATAGACAAACTTAATTTTTAGTTGGAAAGAAAAACATTTGTATTTTATTAGTGTTTAGCATTTATTTCAAGTATCTTTTGAACATGTCCTGTGAGAATTATGTTGCACAAAATATGATTCTATAAAGCTTTCCTAATGAAAATCCATATTCTTAAATTTCAATTGTAAGTGAATTCAGGCTTTAAAGGAACAAAAGAGCAACTTTAGCAAGAGGCAAAATAAAAAGTAAAGTGAACAAAACTAAGTGATTCTTTCAAAATAAAATAGGAGAATGTTAGCAAATATTTCCACTCTCCCCATTTTTAATTATAACTACTGAAAATAAAAAAGCTTATACATATCCTATAATATGTATGCATATATAATACATAATTAGTGTATTAATTTTATGAACACAAATGTAAATTTCCAAAGGAAAATTTATCTATAAGCTATGGAATAAAAAACTTTGTATGTGGTCTTAAGGGCTTCTTTCTTTGGTAGCAACAATGCTTAGCCTGAAATATCCTTTTAACACAAAATGCCCTCTCACATATTGCTAACTGTGGGCACTATGTTACACAGAGGAGTTCTTGCTCCTTTTCACCCTGCAAAAGTGAAACTTTATTGCCATTGGGCAGTAATTCCCTGATATGTTCAGACTGTGGTGGTGATATTATGGGTATATGCAGATGGCCAAACTCACCACAATGTATATATTAAATGTTTGATATTTTGTAGTATCATTTTATATTTCAATAAGTTTAAAGCATATTGAACCCTAAGAGAAACAGTTTTAAAGGCACAGGATGGGGAGCTAAGAGGCTGTAAGCCACACCTAGAATGAAGGATAACACGATGGCAAGAAAATTAAGACCATGATCATAGAGACTGGCACTTTGGTTGTAAAGTTAGTTCTGTTACTGTGTGTGTATGTGGTTAGAAGTAAAAGGAAATGAAATGTTTGAAAGTAATAAAGGTAATTGACAGAACAATTCTTGGAAAATCTGAATAGGGTTAATAGTACAGATTAGAATAATTTTAGCAAGATGACTGTCTATTTTGAGCCATCATCTTGAGCACTAAGTAGTATGGAGATAGAGAAATGCTGCTAAATTAGGGTGGGGGATGAGGTGGACTTGAATGAGTTTTGAGAGAAAATCCCACTCTTTTCTTAGTAATCCAGGCAGTGAAGACAAAGTGCTGGGCATTGTGTGATGGTGAGCACCGTGGTGTGATAGGGCAGCTGGAAGAGCATGTGACAATCTAAAATTCTAGTGGGTCTTGTGTCCTGTGATCAAGGCTGCATAAGAGGTGGATTATGGGAATGGGGGAGTATAAAAGCCATGTTTTGTTTGTTCCTTTTTTTCCAGTTAAGTCTGAGAAGTAAAACAACAAAAGGGAAGAAATATTATCTCCCATAGTATCCTACCTCTTCAATTTGACAAACCAGCACAGTCCTCAGCTTTGGCATGAATCGATCGCTATCTCTTTGATAACCTTTCAGCACAGCTCAGATGGAGGAGAACGCCAATCAGCAAAAACGTGCCTTTCAAGTTCACTCACTCATACTCCAACAAGTTTCATCTTACCTTTAGGAAATGTAAACCTCAGATTTCAAGAAGCATTGCTCAAAAAGAAAAGTTTAACTTACAAGACATAACTTAGGAGACAATTACCTAAGTCTACTGTACAAAAAAAAAATAAATAAGACCAGGAAAACCGTAATCTTCCTAATACATTTACTATTAGCTTGGAGAAATTTCAGAAACACATTTGTGATAAATGAGCATGAAATAGCCAAACTGTAAATTCTTTAAAGTGCCAAGAATAGTTCTGGACTCATAAAATTTCAAGAAGGTTTTGTAACTTTCCATATTCACTTAGTTTCTTTTTCTTTTCTCTCTGAACCAACCAGCATCTCAATTTATAGTGACTGGAGAAAGTGGTCACTTACTGATTTTCAGTATTTAGCAATTTTAAAGTGGCTTGGACCAAAGGATTTACAAATGATAACCTAAGTAGTATCATGCAGTAGTAAAATGCCCATGACTACAGTTAACAGACTACAGCTTGAATACCATATCCATTTGTTTCCTAGTAACTTTAAGTAAACACTTCAGCTAAATTACCTGATGTGCTATAGATTTGTTCTGAGAAATAAGCTACATAAAATGGCTTTTGTAACTATGAAGTCTTATGCAAATATATTATTACACTATTGCTGCAAAACCACAACTACAAAACCAGAAAGGACATATTGGCTGTCAAGGTTATCTCACACAGTCACCCAGAAAAACACTAGGTGTTTTTTGTTTTTTCTTTGTTTTTTTTTTTTAACTTTCAGCCTTGGCACCCACTGGACATAAGGGTCCCCTTCAGATTTTGTTTGAGTTTTATTCTGGCACAGGCTGGCACGTAGTTCAGTTATTTCCTATGCAGTGGGGGCTAAAATGACAGAATCCTACTACAGACAAAACTTAATAATAAAAAAATACTGAATCATTTAGAT
>NW_004567118.1:10095679-10121545 GCF_000260355.1 Condylura cristata | reverse complement strand
AAACTTGAGTCAAATATTTCTATAAGTCATTCTACTCTGAGTTACTTATAAAGTGTTGTAAAATTTCCTTTTATATGGGAGCCAAGTTTTATTTCCTTAGGGTAAGTTTTCTAGAATGAGCTCTTTTAAAGCTTTTGATACAAGAGCTGCTTTTTATACAAAATTATTATATAATACAAAAACAGAAAGAGAAGAGACTTTAAGTTCTTCCCTTCCATTGAGATAACTGGGATTTTACACATGCTATTTCCAAGACAACATGCTTTCTGAAGAAATTTATGTAAATTTCTATTTGACACTTGAAAGCCATGGAAAATTTATGTTTATATAGTTTGCTCATCTAAAAGGATAGAAAAGTTAGCAAATTTTCCAGAGCAAAGTTTGAAGTGACTAAAGTTATCAGTTCTGAATATATAAGTGCAAATATGAAACACACTCACAACATATGCCCCCCCCCAAAAAAAAATGAAGTAACTTTGTCTAGAGTTGGGCAGAAGAAGAAAAAAGGGGCTAAGAAACCTCTCTGCCCCTATCAAAAATGGCACCAGTCGTAATTCAGGATGGGAGGATTCAGACGATGGAAGTCATGTTATCGTAGCCCAAGTCAGAGAGGTATGTCTGTCTGAGAGAAGTGTTGTCTGAGGACGCAGCTACTGTCAAGACCACTGCTTTGGTGTGGAGTAGGAAGTTGTGGGGGCATATCTCAATCTGGCTCTCTTACTGACTGCTGGTCTTTTCTGTGAGCAGATTCCAACCAGAAACCAAAGTACAGTTACCCGTATTAGTATAGCTGAATGAAGATTGACTAGAGAAGCTATAAAATATGGCAAAGGGTGTATGTTAGGGTGCAGGTGGCATGTTAATATAGAAAACAACTTATGTGAAAAGTGATAGGTAATTTATATCCATGCTTCTCAAACCTTATCTACACTCACATCATTCCTTAAAATGCAGATTCTGATTCAGCAGTAAATCTGCAGCCGGTCTGAGATCCTTCAACTTGAATACTCTCCCAGTAACCCTGAGGTGATTAGTAAAAAAAATTCTAATATTATCAGCATCTTTTCCACTTAGACATTTTCAGTGCATATTCAAGCAATTTTCTGAACAATCACCAGAAAATCAGATATAGTGCATTTGCCTAAGACATCACATTTGCAACAATTCTTTAAAGTAATAAGACTGTGTAGACTGTCTTGGGGTGTTATCTCCCTTTGGGGTGATGGGTCACATAGTACACAGTTTATATCTATTTCTCAAGTGACAGGTTGATAGAATTATTGTTCAGTGTGCTTGAAGCTGCATTGTGGCTTATCTATCACTTGGAGCCTCTGTGCCTCTATGCACCTGTGTGTGTGAGAGAGAAAATGGATGAGGTGTTCTTGTGTGCCTGCCTTAAGACAATAGCCCACATCATCAAGCAGCCAGGGTCACCTAGGTAGCCATTGAGTGATTTTGTGGCCATGGTCTGAAGTGGTCTGAGAAATTACACAGGTAGCTCAGAAATTACACTAAGTTCCTGCACAGGAAGTTCTCCTTCAATATGTGGCATACATGCCCCCTCCTATTCCCATACAGATGATTGTCCTCTGTCTCCTCTAGAACCATCTCCTCCTGCCACTGCCACATAATCAATCATTCTTGTTTATTACTTCTAGTAGATAACAAGAGGGCTGCTCACTGAGCAGCAGAGTCTTGCCTTGCAAACCTGCTCCATGACTCATCCCTCAGTGTGCCCCCAGGACGTGCTAGGGAGTGGCCAACCCAACACTGCATATTCCCAAATCAAAGGAACACATCTCGAAGAAAGCTTGTAAGAGCCACAGAAATATACCAAACTTTCATCATCATTAATAATCCACATTTAAAGACAACCAGCATAGATTTCACCAATATGATGTATGGCTCCTAAAGTGATCTCTATTTGTAATTCAGAGATAAATTTCCATATAGATTTACCCAAGTTCATATTTTGGCATCAGCGCAATTGCTTCAAATCTCCTCTGTTGGCAAATCAAAGAATATTTTAAAAGTATGTTAACATAAAGTTAACATAACATAACATAAAATAATGTTAACATAAAGTTAACATTATTATACCACATTCATTTACTGGTTTTGACAAATGTACTATGATTAGGTAAGATGTTTTTATTGAGGGAAATGGTGAATGGAATATGGGAACTCTGAATTGTCCTGGAACTGCCTGTAAACTTCTTGTTTCAAGGTAAAATTTTTAATTACGTAATTACTGTCAGCCAAGTGCTCTGTGACAAAAAAAATGTAATTACATTTATGTGAAAAAATGAAGTTTAAAAAACTTGAAGTTGGAAGAGGGTTTGAAAAAAAGTATGTACCCCCAAAAGGGTGGGTTCTCTAACACTGTTTCTTTAGCATTCAAACAACTATTAGCAGACCTCTTATGGGCTGTTGTAATATCGTGGCTTATTATAAGACATATACATGTATACCTGCTCTTCTTTATACACAACTCCTAAAACCCTTGACATCTGAGTGCTCCATTTATTTTTCTATTCCAGTGGGAGGACTGGGGTCTGAGGCTCCTGAAAGGCCTTTGATAGAAGCGATTGGCAGGGAAAGCATCACTTCATTAGGGAGTTAGAACTTTGAATCCACCCCAGACTTGTGTGTAGAAGTAGATGTTAATTCCTAATAGTTAATGATTTCATCAACCATAACTATTCAGTGAAGCCTCCAAAATCTCCCCCAGGCAGCTTGCGAGAGCAGGCAGTTTGCTGGGTGTGGGGAGGTTAGTACGGCTGGAGAAGGCTTGGAGGCCTGTGTTCCTTCCCTTCCACTTGCCTTATGCCTCTCTTCCATGTGACTGAGTTGAAGCCTTTATAGCAAAATGGAATTCCAGTTCATAGATCATTTCCTGAATTGGCTTATCTGCTCTAACAAATGATCATCTCAAGGAGGGCATGGTGGGAACCTCTGGTCAACCAGAAATATAAGTGAGAATCTAGATTTACACTTGGTATCTGAAGTGGGGGCAGGCTTGGGGGGAACTGAGAGCTTTCCCGTGGGGCCTGATACTAACCCACACATATGTAAAGTACACCATAGTGCCTGAGAATAATGGATATAATAAATGTTCTATTTTTATTATGAATAATGTTATTTTTATTATCCAGCTTAGTTTTTCACTAGATCCCTACCACTTCAGTAGAACAGCTAATGTATCCCTTGATCTTTCTTCAAACAATAATGAAATTTGGCATTATCAGATCTTGATAAATGGGGCGACTGCAATTGAGAGTTTAGTTATTCCCCGTGATTAACTCTGTAGTTAGACATAGAGGGAGGAGACCCCAAACTGGCTGCTCTTGCAATACCCATGATGCCTCTTTAGTGAATTATTGCCCCTATTTTGTAAAAATGTAGAGAAACACTTAATCCACATAAAAACACTGCCCATTATCTGCTAAGACCTCCCTACCACTTCCAGAGACCGATTGTATTTCCTAAGGCTCACCAATTAGTTCCTTGGCTGCCTACTCATACTCTCCACAGAGCCTGAGGCAGAGAAAACAGATTACCTCTGAGCTGAGGAACATCTCAGTATCTCCACCACTACCACTATTCTATTAATAAACTACACAGAACATAGCACTCAGACAAACTAAGACTTACACAGAGGCTTTGCTACACAGCAAAGTTGTCATTAGCGTCAATCACATATATTCAAAACTAATGGGAACATTTCTCACAGCTATCCTGATGGTTGCTCGTCCACTGGCAGCCATCATTACCACCAAGTAAAGAGCAGGCTGCTAGGGCGTGTCCACCAAAGAGTTTACAGGTCTTCAGTGAGAGTGAGGAAGGATTCCCCACCATTCCTTCCTCTCACCTGCCAGATGGTCTATTTATTACCCTTCTTCTGGCTCCCCTCATGCGTCCTTATTGCCAACATTTTATCACTGTCACTTGCAAGTTTTTGCTGATCCTCATCAAGAGCAGTGTGTTGATACTTCCTCAGTTGACGATGTGCGATATGATACTTGTTGCTTATGAGAAATGGGCAGTTGCCTGGTAACCAACGTGTTCCTCAGCTTCAGGGAAAGACACTTATTAAACAAGGCGCCCATTTTTTACAGTATTACAAGCTGTATATTTTTACCCCAGATATTTCAGGGAGTAGAGCTCCTGAGGAGTAGACCCATATCTTCTGACAAAAGCGATGAAATGGAAAAGAAGAATGTAATTATCTCTCCAGTGAATGCAGTTTTAGTTCCTTGATGGTATGGTGCTGGGAGAGAGGATGTCTCAAGTCTCTGTATCTGAATTCTTCATTCAAACTGGTAATAGTCAGGATCCTTAAAACTCCACTTCAGTTCTATGAGCCATACAAAGCTCAATTAGAAACTGTATAAAGCCACAGTTTTATACCATATTAATCATTTTACTAGTACAATGATCTTACAGTTTCAGTAATTGGACATTTGTTTTGTTCTTTGTAACCAGGAATCTGTCAAGGCAAAGTTCCAGTAATTGCTTCTGTTTTGTGGTTCCTGTTTTATGCCTAACTTAATTTCTTATTTGGTCCATTAAGTATATTTCAGAAACACCAGAGGTACTAAAAATATAAGGAATAAAGATGTGGGGGGGATGGTACATGAGTGTACTTCATATCCATGCATCTATATAAATTTATTAAATAGGATTGTTTAATGAACAGTTGATACAATTATTGACTAGATACTATGTGTGGTAAGTGTAGAAAATGTGAGGATAAGCAAAAGTGAGGTACTGCCTATATGGAGCATAAAGAGCTAGAGGATGATAAGAGTAAAGAGGCACTTACTGTGTACTTCACTAAACTCTGATGGGAAATAGAGGCTGTTATAAAAACACATAGCTCAGACTTCAGGTTTGAGCGGTCAGGAAATGCTTCTCAGAAGAAGGTCATTTGGGCATTTAACCCAAACCTAAAGATGAGGGGAGTATTAGGGGAACAAAGGGGTGATGGGTAAGACTGCCAGGAAGAGAGAGAAGGGAGAGAAACAGACAGAAACAATACAAAATATTTCCTATGCAGCATCATTTCACATATTAACATTCCTAGTTTTACTCTGAATTTTTTCTAAAAAAAAATTAGTCTAAATTTGGACATTAGGAAGAACTTTGCTTTTCTTGTATGCATTGCTGAGCTGCTCTCCTGTTTTCTCTGTTTAATCTCTGTATGGTCTTCCTAGCATCTTGACCTCCCGGAAGAGTCTTGCTAATGCAGGCTTTCTTGGTGCTCCAGTGGGATCCCTATTGTATTGAATGTATTGGTATATGCCTGTCTTTCTGTGAGCTTTAAAAGGGCAGGTTCTGCTCGCTCCAGAGTAGATCAAATCTTGAAGAATCTACACTGATCTCAATAGCCACTGGGATTCCCAAATCTAGAAAATGCCCAAGTTTATCATCTAGATTTCCCCCATGGTGACAGAAGCCTGTTATGTACATTCCTGTGGGGGGAGATCTACCCAGTAGTCTGATAAAGTTGCCCTGCACTGAACTGCAGTCACCTCTGGCTTGATGTCCATGGTTAGTTAAGCTCATGAAGCGAGCTCAGACTAATGATGGATGACCTACTTTCCTAATGAATGACTTCACTCAACAGTTGTAAAGAGAGTTCACTGCTGAGCGAGGCAAACCTTTGTAACAATACGGAAAATAAGGAAAAGGAAAACTGAAAATGACTCATGATGAGACCGAATCATGATAACTTCGAAAAGTTGCAAGTCTTAAGTTGATGTCTGAAGTTGGTAAAAATGAGGTTCAAAGATATAAAGTAAGTTAATTTAGTATTTAGGCTAGCTACACATGAAGAGCTGTCCTACTCCAAATCTTGATCTTTCACTCAGACCAAAGCACTCTACCGCCCAAATCAATTAGCTTAGCCACCTGCTAGCTAATGAACAGCTTCATCATTACAGCCTGACACGCTGAGCTTGAGTTCTTGGCAGACAACTGCACAGGGAGTCTCTTGATTGTGGGGAATCTCTACAAGTCCTGATCTGTGGAAACTGTGTGTGTGCTCACATTCCCATCTGTCTGTGCACCCGAGTATGAATTTAAGGGCTCCTGGGAGCTATGAGGGTGATTCGTTTTTTTCCCCACTGCTTCTGCATATTTTGCAAAGATATTTTAGAGTATGTTTGATATTTTCTTCCAGTGTGAGACTCTTAAGTGTGTAAGAGTCATTGCCTGGCTCAAGTATATTCAGTCTGTATTTCCTGAATAATTAATCTTTCTTTGAGTCTCTGTAGGAAAACTGTACAGAGACTGAGTAGGAGGGGATCTAATGTGCTGCTCGGAAGTAACCTCTCAGAACAAATTCTCAGTAGAGTATTACTGAGAAGAAGCTGGGTAACATTAGCATTAATAAGTTAATAGCTAAAGATTATTCAATTGCATCATTTACTGCTACCAAAGACTAACTGGCCTTATGTGCACCCATGTTTAAAGCTTCTCTTTTATGTACTACTTAACATGGAAAACAAGTGCCCATATTAAAGGACTGAGGTTAAGAATTGACACCTATAAGCTACGAGTGGATTTTTTTAGTAAAGCATCCATTAATTATAACTATTAATTTGACATTAGAACCTTTATGATATGACATTAGATTCATTTAGTATGAATAAGGGAATTAAGATGTTCCATAGTGATTGTATATGTTGTAGGATTTTCACCAGCAAAACTGTAGATCTGTTCTGAGAGTTCATGTGATTACTAAATAAGCTTGTCATACATACAGGATTGTAGAGTCTACCCTGTCATGCACGGAAGTGCAATGTATATAACATTATGAATGAGGAATGTATTAAGAGATATTTTTTTTCTGTACAAAGGAAGTTAAATTAGTTCCATACACTTCAATTAAGAAAACACCCACGAGCATTAAAGTACTTCAGGATGCCGTCAAACAAAGTGGTTAAATTTTAAAATGACACACAAAAAGATAAATCATCTGTCTGAGAAAATCAGGTATTAATAGTTTAAATGATGTCATGTCTAAGTATTATGCTGAGGAGCTATTGAATGACTGATTTTTGTTTTTTAACCAAATATCTTAGAGTAATGTATTTTTGAAGCAATCCTTTGCAACTATTGGTTTATCTTACTGTATCTATTCAATAACCTAATTTTCTCATTTTCTTAAGACCTGAGTTTGTTTCCAAGAATTTCTGAAGAATAAAATTTATGGATTTATGCTAATTTGTGCCTCAGAAACCCTTCCTATTTACCTTCCTTTAAGTTTACATTTATAGTATTACATTTGTGTTGGCTGAGTTCTGGTTCATACATAAGCTTTCGACATGAATATATGCATATATACATACATATGTACATATGTATACACATATACATGTAGTCATTTGTGTATATATATTCATATAATTCCGATCTTTGCATTCTCATGGAAAATTCTGGAGCGCTATGCACTAAAAATATTCTTTCATGTTGAGAGATGTATTACAACCTTGGCACTACTGACAGTGGAGGCTTTTTTCGTCTTTGGAGGCAGCTGTTTTGAGCACTGTGGATTGTGAGCAGCATTCCTAGGCTCCTACCCCTGAACCCAGTAGCAATCCTTACTCAGTTGTATCAAATAAAAATGTTTCCAGACATTGCCAAACATGCCTTGGCAGGGAAGCAGAATCACAACCCAGTGAGAATGACTAAAATTTCTGGAATAAAAATAACTTATAAGATTAGTTATTTGCTTGAACCTCATGCCTTTAGAAGTGAGCCATCTTCACCATGATATAAGAATCAATACCTGCAAGCCATAATCATGCAAACTGTCATTAATTATGCAGAACTCTATTTTATGTTTAAAGTTCCTGTTTCCATTACATTTCTGCCCAACTGTTGACACTTGACTTTTTTCTTCATTTTTTCCCCCTCCTAGTAGAATGTTAGTTAGCTTCTCTAAAAACTACAGATCTATTTTATGGCTGGTGTGATGTGATGATCTCCCTATATTCACTTTTTGCAATGTGACTTTACAGCTTTACCCAGAGAGTAGAATCTCCCTCTCTCCTCTTAAATCTGGATTGGATTTGTGACTTGCTTGGTCCACAGAATGTAAAAATGGTGGTATGCTAATTCTGAGTCTAGGCTTCAAGTAGCTTTGGAGGAATCTTCCCTACCTCATTTGCTTTCACTTGAACTCCTAACCTTCCACTCAGAAAGATGTGGACTTATGCGCAAAGGGGTATGGGAGATCACATGCAGGAAACAAAGAGGGTAACAGCAATTAAGTTTGTACTAGCATGTTGGTTGGATTTTCTAGGAGGCATTAAAATTAGAGTCTCTTAATGCATGGTAACCATACAGGTAGTCCTGTTTCCAACACATTTTTAATTTCTTACCTTGTACTTTAAACCCTAGTGTCTACAGTATGCTGGGCTTACTAGTTTCAATAGTTAATTCTCTCTGATTAAATGCCCTGAGCACCTTGCTATTTCCTCTTTAAAAATAGGTTAGTTTGCATAATATGGCTGATCAATAGTCCCCAACAGTACGAGATACTAGCCAGACCATAGAACTAGTTTCAGAAGCTTATTGCAAATGACCTACTTGGGAATTTTTGGTACTACTAAGTGTCGATTTTATCCGTTACTTATATCTATACTATTTAAAGACTATCTAGTATCTGGCTAACTGTCATTGGTACAAATGTATTCTTTCTTTTTTTAACATTGGCTTAATTAACACATTAATACATCAAAGATGACAACAAATGGGAAATACATCTGACCTTAGAATTGAAACAGATGTATAGAGTACAATTAACTAATCAGAGGCTATTGTCAGTGTGTTATAAAGGAAGCCTTGCTTGGTGGAAACACAAATGGCAAGTTAGAGGAGTTTCAATCACAGAGTCAAAGAATTAGCCAGATATATAAATTTGATTTGAACAGCAGTATGATTTTCTATTATATAGCCAGCTAGATGAAGACAAGAAATAACACTTTCTAAATCTACTTCTAGATCTATATCTATTTTCCCTAATGCATACATTAGCAAAGCTATAAATTTCAAATCTCTAGGTTATGTACATCTTCTGTAGCTCCTCTAGATTCTAAAATTCTGGCATCTGTGTCTTCAATAGTCTACACTGTGAAATGATGGTAAAATTAATGCAGCTCTAAAATGTGACTCAGATTATTTTTGGATCACTGGAACAATGCAATATATCTGATCTGATTAATAATCAGAGCCCAATAAACTGTGGTCAACAGTCTATTTGCTGTTAACAATAAACTTCCAGGTGAAATGATTATTATTTTATTTAGTGGGGGACATTAAATCTATAAAATAAATTTGGAAATATAGGAGTGTTAAAATGAAGTCAATGTTGATAAATGGTGTAGTCTCATGGTTCTTTTATATTTACTAAGAAACCATATTTCATGCTCTATAAAATTATGGAAAGGAATATTGTAGCATATACTCAATTCCTCATTAGGAAAATTGTAATTCCAGCAGTGGATATTTACAGCTTACTTGGGTACGGTCCCTTTTTATTGAATCTCTCTGCCTGTAGGTCACATTAATTTATACTTCTCCTTGCCCTACCAACATCTCCTTTTAGAACAATCTACCTCAATTTATTCAATTATTTTGGGAGGGTATAGATTACATTTCACTGTAACATTCTACAGTATAAATAACACATTGTATTCCTATATAATGTTTTAATCACACCACAAATATATCAATGACTCAGGAATTCACATATCTAACCAAGTCCTCTACCAAGACATTCAACTACCCAATGGACATTCACCTGAAACCTGATGGAATCTCGACATTCAACACATTCACACTTAAACTTGCACAAACATCCCTTTCCTTCAGTATTATTGATATATTTTGGTTTCTAGGACACCAAAGTGGAGACACTGCAAGTGATACATTAATTATTACTTACCCCTTATTGCCCTTATCTAGTTATTTCCCAATTATTGTCAATCCTTTTTCATTTTGTTTTTAGTCTAGCCAATTTATCTCCACCCCCAATGTCATTTTTAATGCCTTCAAGGCTTTAGGCATTGTTTTGACAGCAGCATGACCTAGCGTTCTGAGCCATTCTTGACCATTTACTATATTACCTCCAGTAACTTTTCTAAACTGTATAGTAATCATAAATTACTTAAATATTTTACATTAATAAATTAGGTAGCAAATGCCTACAGAGACCAGCAAGTGAAGAATTTAATGAAAAGAGCAGAAAGCTGCCTTTGGTCACCTCGAAGCATGGGCTTCACCTAAAGAGGGCAGTAATTACTCAGCTCCAGCCAACTGTCATATTTCAGAATGTGGGCCAGTGGAGCCAGATGGCCTGATATTTCAAGAGAAGCCAGACATTTGTGTGAAGTCTCCCAATTTTAAATTATTGCAGTGAATTAATTTTTCAATGTGTCTTGCCTAAAGGATAAAATTATAACTTTCCAGCATGTTAATAAGGCTCTGTATGATCTGCTATACCTCTTCAAATTTTCTTTTTTTCCATGCCATCTTTACAGTTTAGACTTCAGTTAACTGATAGCATTTGTGAATACCATGTAGTTCTAGGTAATTCTCTCTGTGTGTGTATACGCTGTACATAAATGGATTCAACTATATAATTTGTTCTGCTTCTTTCTCAGAGTTCAATCTAACATGAGTTCATACAGAGCTACCTTTTTCTTTTTACTGCAGCATATTTCATAACTACAAAGCAAGTCCATAATCAAAATACTTCTATTACTTTAGAATGAACATGTAATAATTTTAACTTGGTACTGAATAATCCTAGTCAATATCTAATCATATACTAAACATATACTGTGAACATTTTACTGTTGTAAGCAATATAATAACGTGCATTTTGAACAGTACTTCTAGTCCGTATGCTGTTGTTTCTCTACATGGATAGGTCAAGCCCAATGTGGTACATTTTGCCAAGTTATCTTTGAAGGACCAGAATAAATGTACATTTTGACCAGCACATGTGACAAGCCATTTATCCATAACATTACTAATAGTTTCAATAATCAAATTCCCACATATTTGTCATGTATGTGTGAGAAAGATAATATTATTGGTGTTGGTTTAACTTGTATTTATTTGATTACTCATGAGGCTGGACATTTATTTTTATTTATTTATGTCTTCAGTGACTTACAGGTTTATATTTGGCTATGTCTTTTGGTTAGTTTGTGGGCTTTCTTAATATTATTGGACACAATTATTATAATGGTTATGGGTATTTTTTCTCAGCTTGTTAGATGCAGTTTATGACATTTTAATATCTAATGTAAATTTACTGATCTCTCATGTTATGGTGTTTATTTTTTATCTCCTTAAAGTTTCAATATTTTAATATATTCAACCTAATTTTAAAACCATCCTCTTTTAATTTATAAAAAATGTGAAGTAGAAACCCAACTTGATTTTTCCTGTATATTTAGTCACCTGTTCCATTAAACTGAATATCCATCCAATTGTCCCTTTCTTATTGATTTCACGTTTATCAAATCCTTCACTATCAAATAATAACAATCTATTTTTATCATTGGCCCACATTTCTATTTCTTAAACAGGATCATCACTGATTAAATTACTATGATTTATAAGCATATGTTGATTACTAGGGGTAGACAAGAAGTCATAATAATCTGTTAGAAAACAAAGGCCATATATCGCAAATTTATAACCAATATAAATGGTGCTTCAGTATAAATGGGCTTAATGGCGAAAACTGAATGCTTTCTTTTTAAACTCAAGGTAAGGACTCCTTTAATTTCCATTTAATCTAGTGTTATAACAGTTAGACAAAAGGAAATGCAAGATTTCAAATTGGAAATTGAAACTATTATTTACAAACAATTTGATATCACATATAGAATACCTTCAAGAATAACCACAACCCTCAGAAATAACAAATACAGTAAAGTGACCTGAGAGAATTAACATGTGGAAGTCTGTTGCATTTTAATATATAAATAACAAAAGATGAGAAATTAAGAAAATAATTATATTTATAACTGCTCCAAAAGAAGCCAATATAAGGAATTAACTTAGCAGATGAAGGTCTTATGCAAGGAAAACTTTAAGACACTATTATTAGATCTAGACCAAGAGCTAGATAAAGAACAAGATAACAACATATAAAGATATTCCATGTTCACTAATGAGGAATATTAACATAGTCAAAATTACTATTTTAGCAAACATGATATATAATATTAATATACAATTAATCTCTAGTAAAATGCTTGTAATCGTCTTCACATCAGAAACAGAAAAAGTTTATATGAAAACATAAAAGGCCCTAAACAGCATAAGCAATTTTGAGAAAAAAAGAGGCACACTGTTACCTTATTTGAAACTGTATTATAAAGTCATGGTAATTAAAACAATATGGCATTTGAAAAAAAAAATGGTTCATGGACCAATGGGAATGGAGTTGAAAGCCCATAAAAATCCACGTATACATCAATACCTAAATTTATGAAAATGGTGTCATAACCATACCTTGGAGATAATCTCTTAACAAATGATGCTGGGAAAATTAGATAGATCACATGCAAAAGAATGAAACCACTCCTTAACCCATACACAAAGATAAATTAAAAATGGATAAGATTTAGATTTAAGACCCACAAAAATAAACTACAGAAAAGAAAGTACTGGTAATATATTTCATAACATCCATGACAGAAAGGGAAATAAAAACAAAGGCAAATAAGTAGAACTACATAAAATTGAAAACCTTTTACATGGTGAAGGAAAATGTTAGCAGATTAGAAAGTCACAAGTGGTTAATATCCAAGGCATACAAAGAGCTTATTCAACTTAACAAAACACTAATCAACCTAATTAAAAAAATGGGCAATGGATCTGAATAAATAATTTTCTAGAATGTGAATGGATCATTTAATAATGTTAAAGCAATTTAAAACCATAATGAGATTTCATTTGATACCTATGAGAACATTAGAAACACATCCAACAGCAAGTGCTGGACAGAGTGTAGAGAAAAAGGATTCTTCATATATTGCTGGTAAGAATGTACATTGTTGTAGCCATTCTAGAATATAATCTGGACTTCTCTTAAAAACTAAAAATGTAAGTACCATCTGATCTAACAATTCCACTTTTGATATCTATCTAAAGAACACACAATCAACTTGAAAAGTTACTTGTTTCACAACAAATTTTTCAGCATTGTTTACAATAGCTAAGACTTGGAAGCAATCTATGATAGAAGATCATGATAGAAGATTTGAATAAATCAGTGTATGTACACAATGGCATACTGTTCACCTCTAAGGAAAGATGAAATGCTACCATTTACAGAAAAAAGGAAGGAATTCAAAAAGATTATGTAACACAAAGTCAGAAAGATAAAATATTGGATGATTTTATTCATATAAAAGGGTAACAAAGCAGATAACTGACAAAATAAAGTAATTATAAACTAGTGGAATAATTAGTATTAATTATCTACAATCTCAGAAAATAGATCATATCTCATTTTGTAAACTTAGTATTACCCTGGTATACAAACCAGAGGGATAGTAAGAAAGAAAAGAAAACAAAGCTATCCACCAGTATTACTTATGAATAAAGATGTGAAAGTTCTTCACAAAGTATTAGCAAATAGAATTAGCAAATAGAATTTAACAACACTAGCAAGCAGAGATTATTCTTGGAATGGAACACTCTCTCATGTCTAAAAATCAACCAGTGTATAATCCACCATTATAACAGGTTGAAAAAGAAAGATCACATAATGGCATCAAGTGATTAAAAAAAAATAAAACCCAAAACTTTCCATTATAAAAAGAGATTTTTTTTCCTTTTAAATCATCTATCAAAATACTCATAGAACTACAGTTAGCATTATATTTAATTGTTACTGAACGCTTCCCTTCACCTAATTTGGGGATGAAGTGCAGAAGTAACTGTCACCACTTTTGTTCAGCACTGTGTTCAATGTTCTAGCCACTGTAATAAGTACAGGGAGAGAATAAGACATATAGATTGGAAAGTCAGAAGTAAACTATCATTTACATTTAGCACTATAATTCATATATTAAAAAAAAAAGGTCCAACAGATCTACAAAAAAAATAAACTACAAGTAAAGGCTGAGTTAAATACATAGAATACAAGGAAAGCATGCAAACATCAGTTATATTGGTTATATAGCAATGAACACATGGGGATAGAATTAAAATTCATCATTTACAATTGCTCAGAAAATAAAATATTTAGATTTAAATGTTACAAAACCTACTTAGGATTTGTATGCTAACACTATGAAGTGAGATGAATAATATATAAGACGACCTAAATAAATGGAGAAATATTCTGTGTTCATGGAAAAAAAGCACAAAACAATGATGACGGCAATTTTAAACCCAAATTAAACTAAGTATATATAAAATAGCACCAAGATTTGTTTTGTAAATATACACTATTTTTTTTTTTTTTTAATTGAGGCAGTATGGGGATAACCCCACCGGGCATCACTACTGTAGTGCACTCCCCAGCATTGTCCACCCGTCCATTGTGGTATTTTCCCTCTTTGTCCTTACCCCTCCCTAACCTCCTCCCTTCTCTTATGCTTTGGTTCTATAGGCAGCTTCCCAGGGTTGGTTTTTAAGCTTACTTTATGATAGATACTAATTTTTAATATAGATGGTAGATGCTAGGCAGATGTCCATAGGTCAGTAATGTAGACAGCTAACTAGCAAGTGTACTAGTCTAAGCTTGTTACATAAAGGCCTTCCATGATGAAGTGACAGATGAGGTCACAAGTTGTTGGAAATCTGATGACATTAAGTAATACCCAGAATAAGTCTACCATTTGCTAGAGTCAATTATATTGTTTAAATATTAAGAGTCTTTATCTTTAAAACTGAAATAATGTTAGGATTAATCCTAATGTCCTCATGCCATTAATGTGATGACAGAGAACTAATGGCATTTAGCTCTGTATTTGGATTCAGATTCTGAAAAACACTTTAAGCATTATCCACTATGCCTATGAGTAACATTGATGACACTGTTATTGCTATTTTAAATGATTTGTTTTTGTTTATAAAACACAAATATATCATAAGTCACCATAAATCATTTCATTTTTCCTAGACATTGAGCAAGAACAAGAAAATACACGAGAGAGGAAGGATGAAGCTATTGATAGGAGCTGTTCAGACATGGGTTCTCAGACAGCAACAGACTGCAACACAGGGAAAGGGTCTAGATAAGCTCAGAACCAAATCAGAGCTTGGTTATGCAACAACAACAGCACTAAGGAGAACTGGTAGGTACTGAGTACCTCAAAATATCAGGCACTGGATAACTTTAATTCTCACAGTTTCCTCAGGTAACAATTACTGTAATGGAGAAACTTAAGATGAGGGATGCTTCCTCAGCATCATCATACTAGTAGCATAATAATCATTACACCAAATTCAGATCTCCAAAATTTACCCTTTTGTAGTTCAATTTGGGTCTTCATGGACAAGGTCAATGCTTCTCACCAAAAGACTGACTCAGCCTAAGTGCTTTTCCCCATCAGGACTGATGTGAGGCATTGGGTGTAGGTTGCTTCCACCAACTATAAGTTGAAATAATTGCACCACACAGAAGTACCACTGAGATTATGAGTCAATATTTTATTCCTTGTGAGAAGCAGAATTTGAAGTTTAAGGTATTTACTCACACCATTCTGATAAGCTCATTGATCTGCTTATTAAAAATGAGTGCTTAGGCACAAAATAAGAACATGATAATTAGCACCTACTCTCTGCCTCCTTGATTGTATATGTCCTGAGTACTTACCTCAGTGTGTAGGCTGGTTTCTTCCATTTTAACTATGAGTTCTTACTAGAACAGGAATTGTGCATCATTCCTCTGCTATTACTAATAATTCAACTCCTTAAATATAAGTAATTAGTATTTGTGGAACAAATAGGTAAAGCCACTATCATGTCATATGAACCTAATAAAATTAAACTTACGGGTATGTTTTGTAAACTTCAGAAAACTATTAAGTCAAAGGTTAGCAAACAATAGGCAATTTAGACCTAGTGCCTCTTTTCATAGATAGTTTTATTAGAATTTAGGCTAACTTGCTCCTTCTTTTACATATGGTTATAGCTTCCTACAGACTTGAACAGCTAAAAGGACACTATACATTGTAAAGCTAAAATTATTTACTATATGACTACAGAAAAATTTGTCGACCCTTGTATCAGTGCTGGTTATCTAGAGGCAATACTGTTGGTGATTTTATTCTTGGATGCTGAAAGGGGGAAGAGATTGGGACTAAAGGGTGTTTCTAGCAATTCAAGCAAAAGGTGATAACTTATTTTCATCAGAGCTGACTGAATTTCAGAATCCATTTATTATACAAATATTTACTCATTACCTGCCACTGTTCTAATTATCATTCCATCCTTTCAGTAAGTTTATTAAATATTTTTTGAATATACACTATGTTCAATCCCCATTTATGCTCTCTTAGAACTGATGTTCATTTCTTTGAAGGAAAATGACATTTGAAAGGAGAATAACAAAATTTTGGAAACTGGATATATGAGTTGGAGGACACAAAGAATCATATATATCTATCCTGGCATGCAAGAAATGAAGTTGTATCATATTGAATCTATTTTGTCTGTTTCCCTCTATTTGGTTGCGAAGATCCCCTGAGACTGGTTTATTTGCTTGTCTTTATAACTCCAAAATTGAGGCAATATCTGGCAAAAATTACATATATATTTTTTAAATTAAATAAATGGTTAGGAAATTAGAAATAAAATTCAGCTGAGAAGGGAAGAGGAAATTCATTGGGGAAATCTTATTTGACTCAGTGATGTAATGCATCTAAGCCAAAATGTCCTCTGAAAAAGTAGAGAGAGACAAGAGAAAGCAGACTAAAGTATAGAGATGAGCCTATATTTTCTGATTCTCTGATCAACACTGTATCTTTACCATGCATTCACCCAATGAACAAGTCAGCACAAATGCTTACTTCTAAATGGATGGGAAGCTGTGCTGAATTCTTACTAGCATAAAAGGTATAATCATTAAAGTTGTAGTATTTAGAGAACATGGGACTTATGAAGTATGGGTTACAGCTTTTCTCATCACACCATTGTCCTTACAACCCAGTCTACTGGCCTTAATGGTCCACTGCCAACACCTTGAGTGGTTTTCCATTGCCTTTGATAATGACAGGAAGTACAACTGCCAATGAGAAACACTCATGAGAAATATTATTCACAAATTGCATGCACCTCAACACTAAAATCAACATTATCACAACACAAAACTTGTTAAAACTAAGATATTCTTTTTTTTTAGTCTAGTTGAGTTTTCCTGAATATCAATAGGGCAATGGTTATAGCAGGGTTTTTTTTGCCAATTAACATACTTTTCTTCTGTTGGAATTCACACCATTTTTCTTAATTAATCCTGACCTTTCATCTTGCATTTTATAAGCTTCTTAAGAAGTTAGAGATAAATAATTCAGTCCACATATTTTCTGAAAAGAGACAAGCTGTTTTACTCTACCCTCAGAGAATAAATTAGATAGCTATTCTGATTAAGCTCATGGAAAATTGGATAAACAAATGTGAAAATCATATTATCTTTTGCATGAGACAGAGAGAGGGAGGCTTTCATCTGCCCAAGGAGGCCAAGACAGACAGACAATCATATGAAAGGTAATTGCCTGCTTTGTGCATTATGGACAGCTTCTAGGATTTGTAAACTTTAAAGCTCATAGTCATAGTATTTAAAATTTAAGTTAAAACCTTGCATATTTTCATATTTTCCTGATGTTACCTCCATAATGGGAATAAAAAAGGCACATATCATTAAATCACTTTACATTTACATTTTTCAACATAGTACAAAACGTCTACCTTCTTCTCCATTAGGACTGCATAGTCCTCACCAATACTACACATCATGTTGGCATAGTGTTAAACTCAAACTCTTAGTATCATGCACACATTTAAGTTTCCAAACATTTCTTACAGCCATTGATTTTTATCACACTTCACCTTATCAATCTAACCCATGTTATTTCCCTTCATATATTCTGTCTTCAAGGAAATTTGTAAATTTCTATTATTTACAAAAATATTACCTTTTTTAAGTTATGACTTCTGCCAGGAATATCATTATCAGGTAATAATTACTCTCCATTCTCCTGTCTCTACAACTGTCTGATGAAATGTCTATTCCCTAAGTTTGAGGTCTTCCAAAAAGCCTTCTAGAATCCCTTCAGAAGGAAGTGTTGCTTGATACACATTTACATAGATTTTTCATAGCATTTAACCTATAAAAATCCTTGCTTTCTCCCTTTTGTGCATATACAATTATGTAGTATTTCCTTAAACCTTAAAAGCTCCTTTAAAAACTTTAATATATCTTCCCAGTGTTCAGTAAGTTGCCTGTCATATTCACTAAGTTTAGTAAAAGTCACTTCAATAATAAAGGGAAACTCTACTTGCTTTAGGGGAAAGCTTGCTAGAAATGGAATAAGAATTTTATATACCTGTCAGTCCTTTGACATTATATACAAGTTTAGTCCAAAAAACCCTTTAAGTAACTTTGTTTAAAAAGAAGTTAATAGTATTCTGATGCATAGGGAATAGGGTTACAGATACTTTGCTTGTGTAACCTTTACTGAAAATGATATAAAATGTCATATGCTAAAGATAGTGAAAAATTAAATCCACTGTGGTGACCAGAATTATTAAATGACTCACAAACGGTTGAGTAGGGGTTAGAGTCAGGACTTTGCTGTTTGCCATCTAACTTCAGAGAACAACCAGTCAACCATATTGTCAAAGAAGTATATTTTGATTGTTAAAATATACATGATGAATAATATATGGTGAGGAATGAAAAATAAAATGAAAACCCTATGTGCTGGATACACTGGAAAACTACTACATTTGTTCATGTATTAAAATTCATGTTCCAATATCAAACTCTTGGCTCACTGTGTTTCCTTGGTAAATTCCTAGTCTGATGAGCCCCATCTCATTTCAGATGGCTACAATTCATTTGTTCAAATTATTATTTTTTTAAGTTCTGTGACTACTGGATTCTATTAGTCAAACAATTAGGTTAAACAGTTTCTTCTTACCTTAGCTATTAATATTTTTCTTGATCCAATAATGTTGGTTTTTGCTAGCAATTTTGATTTTTTAATGCTTTCATGTCAATTCCTATAGTAAGACTTTAGTTTTTTTCTTTCAAAGCTTTCATTTTTATTGACTTTTGATGAAAATATTCTCTCAGTATTTTAAGATCATAGTCATACTTTAAATTTTCCAGCTACTATCCATGTTTTATCTTATGCATTTTCTTTTGCTATATGTTCAAAATTTTTAAAAAATGATTTAAAATAGGTATTTACCATTGATCTTAAAGCACAACTTATCAGAGCCTATGATCTGAAAATTGTTTAAAAAATTTGAGTTGTTTTTGATATCCAGTCCTATGTCCACATACAAATTGATGGTGTATCATTATTACTATTTCTTCACTAGCTGGTGAATCACTGCCTTGTCTTCAAAAAATTCCAAGACTTCTGTCTCTAATATCTACTATATTATTAAATCATCACAGCCTCACTTCTAGGAGGATATCTTTGAGTGCTAGATTGAAGTGCCACATGCCGGAGCTAAGAAAGACATGGCACAGAAGAAAAGCATTGACCTAATTCATCTTGACCTTTTATTCCAACTAATAAGTGTGTTCACCATGGCCACAAACATTGTTCTCATTTACTGCTTTTTAAGCTTGAGATGACTGACTTAGCACACCAGGATAACAAATTATTATTTTGTTATATTATCACCAAATATCCTCTTTAAGTGAGGCTGTGATGATGTAATGATATAGGTAGATCTTAGAGAGATAATGCTTTGATTTTTGAAGACAAGGCAGTGATTCAGCAGCCAGCGAAGAAATGGTAATAATGGTTTCTAAGACCACTCACCACAGACAGAATGGGCTGAAGATCTGGCAAGTTGACTGAAATAAACTGCTAAGGGGGGCAGTGGGTGAGGTAGGAGAGGTCTGCTGTACTCTATGTGGATCAGCTCCCTAGTTGGGGATTGAATTTAGGCCTTAGCAGTGACAGCATTGAAACTTAACCCCTCAGCCACTAGGGAGGCCCCTAGAATATAGTTTATGCCCAGGTATTTAGACATAGAAGTAACATGAGTTAGTTGCAGATTAGCTTTCTCTTCTCTCCTCTTTGTTGTGATTAGGGTTTTATTTGGATTCATTAGCATGCATGTGTTGGTATATAGCCAGAACCAAGTGGTGAAAGTGGACTTTGGGTATCATGAAGTTGAGAGCTACTGTTTAATTAGAGTGGACATAATGCATTCTGGCAGAATTTGGGGGTGTAAGAGGTTTCTGAGCTCTCTCTGCACCTTTATGTTTCTCTCCCAGACTCAAAACAAAACCAAAATTAAACAAGAAGTCTTTTAGTAGTTTATGGAAACATTAGATGAGATTAGGAATCCTACATTCCAAACCCATTTATGCTGCTGTTTATATTTTGGTTTTGCCAACATCAGAGTTCACAGTTGTTTAAATCTGAATGACCTTAAAAGCTCCATTTTCAGCTGTACTGCCCCTGCTGACATATACCTGTGGAAACTCACTTGCACAGGTAAAGGTTTCTAGGACTTATACAAATTGAATCCCGAGGCAAGAAGAGCTGCTGCTAGTATTTAGATGTTAGATTATTCATGAGATATCCTGAAATCTGGCTGAGCTTGGAAAAAATATGGAAGGTGTGACAACACTGGCTCTTTATTATTCTGTGGCAAAAATAATCCGGTTCTGATAAATGGCCACCTTTAGACAGTCTGCAAAGCTCCTGGAGTCACAGTTGTTTATTTTCTATCTTTTTTCTCCAGAATCATTGATTTACATTATCTCTTAGACCCTATGTTTGTGCCCTCTGGCTTAATGAGATCTGAAAATGCATGCCAGAAGGAAAAATAACATATTCAAAGTAATTAGCAATGTGTAGAGTATTATAAATTATCAGGCCATATTCCATTTATACGTTAGTGATGAAAACAAATAACACTATCATGTAATATGATGACATGGGAGAAGAAAAAAAAAAAACAAGAGCAACAGGATATACTACCAGGTTCTTATGTAATGGGCTTTCTTTACATATTGATCTGTATACAACTGCATATAAATTGCCTTTCTTTTCCTACCTCAGTTTTCTCATCTGTGAAAATGAGATGATAAATCTGGCCATATCCATGTGTGTGCACTGCTCACATGCCTTTGGGTCACTCTTTTCTTTTAATACTGAGTTAATATATCCCTACCACCTCCCTACCCTCGGCCTCTGTGGGCCTTTGAGCCTTCATAGCGCTACTGAAACCTGATAAGTTTGCCTTCAAATGGAAGGAGACAGGTTACCTGAGAGATGCCTCATCAACATCTCAAACTAGTGGGAATTTGGAAGCTCAGATTCCTTTGCTGAGCTCAAAAGAATTCTGAGGCTTAAATTATACTCGTCCTTGTATAAGAAACAATGTAGTGTATGAAAATGGAAGTTTTAACTACTATTACAAAATGTTTTTCTTAAAACATTCTAGTAGAATTTAAGGCAAAAGCACAATTTTTTGCCATGCCTAAAACTCAGTGGAAAATGAACTTACTGGTAAACAGCAGAGTAGTTTGTCTAATCTGTCCACATCTTTCACATAATGAGAAAGTCAGGAACTCCACAGAAGAAATGGTGCTTTGACAGCAGCTACCTCATATCCATAACCAGTGCAACTGAACCCTGTGACAGCCATGAGGAATGATACATTATGATTTTCTTTCTTTATCATTTTTTAACTCAAATTTAAACTTTTTTTGGAGTGCAAATGACTCTTTGCTGTTTACAAGGCTATTTCTGAGTTGCAAAACTCACTCTCCATATTTTCCATGTGTTACCATGGTTTTCTCTTTCTTCCCTCATTGAATTTAGGTTGGCACCATCAGACAGAAAGTGTGAGGAAAATTTTTTTCCTTGTATCGGAGTGGAACCCTTAGCAGCAGACCGTAACTGTATGAAGTTAACCAAATAAATTAATTCTATAATTTTGGCCACACATTCTATATGCCTGACCTTGTCTACATGACGACCTGACATTGATCTATGGGAATAACTTTGTCTCATTCCAGCATCCAATAATCTAAATGTTAGATTTACTTATTTATTTTGACAGGATATAAAAAGTTCTTTCAGTACTCCATTAAGTATGCATTTAAGTAGGCTAAAAGATAGATTAGGTCTAAACATTTGCAGCTGTTTTGTTAATTTGATGGGTTTGGCCAATCAGCATGTATTTAATGATTCAAAAGCAAACAATTAAAATATAAACCATTCAGCTGGAAAACCACTTGTTTTCACACAATATGAGTTTCTTAATCCATTAAATTAGTTGCTTCTTTTAGAAACATCATTTAAGTATAAAAGATTGGTCTTTGTTTTCTTTCCTTTATATTATCTACAAAAGAGAAAAGCCTCGGTAAAGTACTATCAACTTCAGTACCTTTTCACATCAGTTTCTGAAAGTGATCAACATAAACCAAAATTATTATTTTTAATGATTCTAGTTTCAACCATGCGATGCTATGACTCCTAGTTAGTCACCCCTTTGAAGCAAATAGGTATCTTTGAAACTATGGGAAGGATAATGGATAGTGATTTGGGAAATAGATGCCTATTTGGACACAGATGTCAAAATATGAAAAATCTTGGCAATACTGATGCTTATGAACAACCTAAAATGTATCATAATCTGAAGTATAGCTCTTAGAACACTTCAGAAATTTCTGTTTATGTCAGTAGCTATGGCAATTAAAATATTTGTATCTCACTAGATTTAAATTGGAGACTATATGTAGAAATTCTAATTATGTCTTTAAAATGGCTATAGAAGAATGTATGTCTTCCAAAATAGGCAAATATGTCATACAAATTGAAATAATTGAAGGTACAACTCCTACCGCCTACAGTAGGGGCTAGTTCTAAAGTGAGGTACAACTTACAGACAGAAAACTACAGGTAATGAAGGCTTTGATACACGTGACGTGAGAACACAGATGAGGATAACTATTTTGGACTTGGGAACTCAGAGAAGACTGTTCATGAAATGTGCAGAAGTCACTCATCAGATAGTAGGTGAGGGTTTTCCAGGACTGGACAGAATGTAGAAGGGGTGGGGCTGTGTGTGTGCCTTCTGTCCTATGCTGGCAGGCTCTGTCCTTACTCCAGTCCTTTCCAATACCTCCCACCTTCTCCATGTAAATAAACCTCAACAATTGTCTGACATTTTCAGGAGGGCTCTG
This sequence comes from Condylura cristata, assembly GCF_000260355.1. Classification (NCBI taxonomy): domain Eukaryota; kingdom Metazoa; phylum Chordata; class Mammalia; order Eulipotyphla; family Talpidae; genus Condylura; species Condylura cristata. The sequence goes on along the minus strand of NW_004567118.1, from coordinate 10,098,114 downwards.
AGCCCCCAGGGGATACTCAACTGAATGTTGTATAGTGATACAATCTCTAAAATATTCATTGAGTAAATGACTGTATAGGTCACACATACTTTAATTGAAAGGAGCCTTACACAAGCCAAGAAACCAACGAGAGAATAGCAATTGCTATTCTCTCAAATTGCTATTCTCTCAAATGACACTGTGTACGTCACATTTTCAAAGACTGTTCTTCCTCCAAAAATGATGAAAGTTAATATGTTTTGTTATTTTAGAAATTTGTTTGAAAGGACAATATTTTGAAGTAAGAGAAAAATACTGCTTTCAGGGGCCAGGACTGCAGGTAACAACAGTCAGCATCCAATTTTGCCTTCTCTATTCTCAGTCCCCAGAGCTCCTGGCGAACAGAATACCTCTCGATTTAGATTGAATCACTGCTCAGAAACTCTTTGAAGTTACATTAAGGTTTTGGTTTCTAACATTTTGGAACATTTTCTACCAAATCAGATACTGGAAAATGTTTATAGTGTCAAGTTCAGATATCTTTAATGACCATATTAAGGTCATTTTTATTTTGTTCTGGTTGAATTAAATGAACTTAATGCTAATTTTATATTCACAAATGAACACAAGTATAATTTCTTTCACTGAATTGACCATTTTTTTTCAAGCACTGTAGCAAACATGTTTTCTCAGAAAAGTATGTTTTCTTTCTAAATACTCTATTTTCTATTTCAGCTTTTTTATAAAGACTCATACTAACTTTTCTCTAAGACTTAGACCTAGAATTTTAATAGTTAACACCAAATTCATGGAACATGTTAAACATGCTAAAAAGTTTACTTTTCTAATGAGAATCTGTGTGTCCACTATTCATTTACAGAAACTCCTAATTTTGTCTTATCTTCTCCTTATTTTTGAATAAGAAAAACATCAGATGCAAGTCAAGTGCTATGACCTCTTGTCTGATTGTGTTCACTCTATTTCTTGAACTTGGTAATTATTCTCACAGTGCTATACGCTATGGGTTCCTATGAGGTGGCTACTTACTGGCTACTTGTGGTAACTGTGGCCTATCTGCTATCTACAAATCACAACAGTATTCCTTGACTCCCTATGGAATCATGAATCATGAGGCAGGCCTGGGGATGCCTAGGTTGCTGTTGATCTGATCACAAGACTGTCTCCATGGTGGTCTCCAGATAACTCTGCCTGTGATAACATCAGATACTGTGCTGATGCAAATGGCTCATGATGGTCACACCATCCTCTTCTCTGTTCCTTGTAAAACTGTCTCCCATTCCAGTTCCCCCCTCTGGACTTTATTCCTCAAAACATTGTCACAGGCTGAACTTTTACTAGCCTGTAGGCTTTCAATAAATGGCACAAGAACCTCTGCTCAAGTAGCACAGTCTTGCCTTGCAAACTCACACCATGACTGCTATGTCCCTTACTATGTTCCCTCCACAAAGCTGCACTATCCACTGTTTTACATATGTGACCATGTGAATGTACAGTATTGGTATTGCAGAGTTTTTTGTTACCCAATAAAAAAGATTACTTAGAGCCTATTAATTTAAAATTTGTATTAATAATGTTTGATTAAAATTTGCCCATGTTGGTAGATGATGCTCTAATTCACTGATTAGCTCATCAGTATATCAATGGATGAACATGCATGGTTTTATCTCTTCTCTAACAAATTATTCCAAAATTTCTATATTCCAATAATGTAGTTCTAGAAATTATATCCTACCCTTACAAACATGGATGAGAATTCTCTCTAGCATGGCTATTAAATGGAAATGAAGGATAATGAAATATGTCTATCTCAAAATTGACAAGAAGATGCAAATGTTTCAGGGAAGGAGTGTGCTGAGCCACAATCCTACCAACCATGACTGAGAGTCCCTCTTACACTCAAGGATATTTGATAGTATCAATTTAACAAAAGTCAAGCTGTTAATTGAAAGATAACAATGGCAGCCAAGAGAAAAGGGTTAGAAGGAAATAGATTCCCTTTTGGTGAAGCCCCATGCTTTTATACTATAAATTTAAGTAACAATCGAGGCAAAAAAAGAACAGAAACTTGCCTTGAATTCACAATGTCATTGGGCTCTCACAAATTTCCCATTGTATTTGAGTGATATGTGAGGAGGAAATATACCTACTGCAATACACATTCAGCTTTAAGAATTGTTTCCCATACCTTACCTTAATTTTAGCAACCAGACAGATCCTGGGCATTCTGAATGTTAACTAAATGGTAATGATTTTTTAAAAAGATTTATTTATTTATGCATACAGAACTGGGGTATAGGCCAGAAGTGCAGGGGCGGTGAAAGGCTTCACCAGAGACAGAGTAGGGAGCAGAACAGGCAGATCAATGAAGTACACTGCTGAGGGGAGCAGCAGGCGGGTCAGGAGAGGTCTGCTGCGCTCTATGGTCACCTTCCCTA
>NW_004567118.1:10055896-10095139 GCF_000260355.1 Condylura cristata | reverse complement strand
CTCTAAATACAAATCTGTATATTCAATCATTTACTTTCTAAATCATTTTAAATATAAACTATCTAAAAACTGTTCATTTTATGTGTTTAACTTTTTGACCATTAGATGTCATTACACGGAGAGTTAGAGTAAGGTTATTTGACGTAAAGGCTTAGGTGGGAAAAAGAAACCTCAGAGTATGATTAATTATATTTTAAGCCCATGCAATGTCTAGTAACCTGACTTGATTGGCAGGTAATCTATACACAATGGAAATCAGGGCTAGAGAAGCAAAGAAAGAAAATGTATTGAAATTAATGCAGTAGGATCCAGTTCTGAGGGGTAGTCAAGTGATGGACTATGTTCAGGATCTTACAGATGCAGTCAAATCCGTGTCCATTTTGCATAAACAAATCAATATGTTTTCAGGACACTAACAAGTTACTCAACTGTTGGCATGAGGAAGAAAACCTCAGAGAAATAGTAGGGAATGTTTGGAGGTTTTGTGTAGTATTTTACTTATACATGGGGCATGCTATGGAAAAAGATGATGTTAAGGTACTAGAAAACTTAAGAATATTTAAAATCTGTTTCCTTGATTTCTGCATTGTTTGTAACTAATAGAGGCTCAGCAAGTACATGTCTGATATTAAAAAAAAAGGTGAATTCAGAAATTATCATGAATAAACAATAGGGGGCTCTAAATCTAACAAGCTGTATTTCCTCGTTGTGTTTGTAAAGTGGTTTAGGATTGATGAAGCACTTTCCTACAGCACACTGACTCCTCCCACTGAAGTGACATCTGGATGAACCATTTCATTCAAACTGATCTCTCAAGTTATTAAGGACCTACAAACTGTGAAAACCACAAACCTGCTCATAAGCCTTAACTGTGTTCAATTATAGCTTTTTTTTCTTTTTAAACATAGTAAGCTATGTGCTTATTTTTAGAATCTCGTGCTTTCTGTACCAAAGTTTTTCTCCCCCCCCCACTCTTTTTTATGCCTCTCACTCTCAACTCCCGACACTTGCAATTTTCCCTCCTCAAATTTTCATCTCTGGCTTCTTTAAATGCTATCCTAAATGATTGTGTTGGTAGGGAGTATCTGAGCTACTTTATATACAATTCATTATTCAAAAAAAATTTATTTCCCCCATGTGCCAGGTTTCAAGTGTTAAAGATACAGAAATCAAAAAGAATATCATGATGTATTACCTCCTTCATTAGCTTTTTGTGTAGATATAGTTAAAACTGATTGATAAAGCTATACCTTCTTCACCATTACAGTCACCTTGCAAAAACATTTTTCTTGTGCTCTCAGTACCTAGGCATCTAGGAAATTAAAGGATTATACATTTTAGAAGACTTATTAACATAGAAAGTCAAGGAAAAAAAATTTCATCAATATTCCATTTATGAGTGTTAAAGCAGACTTTTGTAACTAATAATGAAGTGTATGATCTTGTGAAAAAAAGCTTCTAGAAATGCAAGAGGGAAAGTATTTGGTTTTCAAACATAAAGAACTATAGGACTATTTCAAAAAGATTATCACATAAAAAGAGGAGCCCAAAGAGGTAAATAATCTATATTGATTCCTGATTGTATTCCTGGATGCTAAGAAATCCTTCAGCAAGTGTAGATTCATCTACAAATTGTAAAAACCACAACCCTGCTTAAAAGCAGGTTTAAATAATGACTAAACTTTAACCCGTAGAACCTCAGGGTAGGGTGTAACTTAAAATGCAAATGTTTTCCTGCAGGGCTGGAAAAATGCAAATGTTTTCCTGGCAGAGAGGTGACCAGGGAAACAGAGGACCTGCAGGGGCACCATGACTCAGAGGAATGAAAAGTGCTAGCAGGCATTCATGGATTTCTTGCTAGAGGTCAGGTTGGAAAGCTGAAGCTAGCACCAGTGTGAAGATGGAAGCCCTTCCTCAGAGCAAGTAAATGCTGATGACTGGGCATTTACTTGGGACAAATGCCCCTGTAAAATGTTTATTTTGCCATTGGGCGCAATATTTTCTTAAAATAGATTCATTTCCTTAAAACAAAGCCATACTTTTCTTCTCAGTAAAATTGATGGAAAACACGAATATCATAACACAAGTACTAAATAACTACAAAATACCAGAAATTATGTGCTATACTAATAATATAAATAGAACAAGACATTGTCCCTGCCTTGCCCTCAAGTAATACCTTTTTTTTTTTTTTTTTTTTTGGAGAAAGAAAACACTGAGTCAGCCTCTGGCTATTCTTTGCTTACCCCAAGGAATCCATCTACTGATTGTTCTAATGAATGCCCTTTTATTTTAGGCCTACCAGATTCCTCCATCATTCCTAACAGGTAAGATTATTTGGGGAGCTTCTTCTGTTCCTGTGGCTAAATTAACTATCAACCTCTATAGTCTCAAGTCCTTTTTATACACAGACCCACTCTTCAGTTGTATAAAACTATGTCACTTAAATTAGAAGATACTTAAGCTGGGATAATTATAAATCTCAAATATATACCCATGTCTGTCTTTAGCCTCTAGCATATAGAACCTAATAAATAAACCTTACTTTCCGCTAACATTTTTATGTTGATTCTCAAAAATCATCCTGTGAGATTAACAATATGTTTTTGTATTTATTTGTTTTATAGATTTGGAAACAATGAATGCAGAGTTTCAAATTAATTGTCTAAAGTCCCACAGCTACTTGGCGGTAAAGTATTAAATCAAACCCAAAATAATGTGACTCTAAATGTGGCATTGTTGTTCACTAGTGTTCCAGGACAGGGGGAGAGAGGCACCCCTGAAGCCCCAAAAAACCTGCCTGCTCTAAGTGGGTTCTGCCATCTGCCGCAACAAGACAAAACATATAAAACTTTAATGAAAAGGGACTTTAATACAGTGAGTATACAATACAGAAGACAAAGAATATAACTTTTAAATCAAACACCTGAAGTGCCCCAACCCCTCATGGGCAAAAGTCCACCCAAAAGGGATTGGCCCAAAGCAAGGCCTGAAAGCTGCCACAAGACTAAAGCACCTTCTAGCCGGGACCCATGGACATGAGTCAGAAATAGCCAGACGAGTCTGGGAGGAAAAGAGCAAAATCAAAATCAATATAAACACTGCCATAGTCACCTCCCTACAGGTCTCTCACCCACATCTGCCTTAACCAGTCCAGGGTCAGGAAACAAGCACAGCTTCTTCATCACATGCTTGCTGCTCCATGTGACTTCCTCAAGTCTCCTGGCTCTCCATCCTGATTCATTCTCTCCTCTCTCTCCTTTTTCTCTGCTCAGCTCCATCCTCCTTCTGGGTGGGGCAGGGAACCTGGTATTGCCCCTTTTCCTAGGGACCACCCTGTTACACTAGCTCTCTTGGTTTCAATTTTTTGAACTGTCCAGACAGATTGAGATTTCCTGGTGTTGCCTGGTATAATCTTCCATTTATTGTCTTCACACATCTCATGACAGATATAAAAGCCAGAACAGTGTTAACTGGCATCATGTCATAACTTTTATTTTCAACTACTGCAGTAAAAAACCTTTTGAAGCTGTTTTGATGATTTATCCCATTGTTTCTCAATCATCATCATTTCACTCATTTTGTGTTACCATTCAAGCCCTTGCACTGGAGTTCTGACAGACAACTTTATTCGTGTTCACCATCACCTCACACTCACAGATACAGAAGGTTTATAGCCTCAATTATTGATTTGGCTCAGTATTTTCTTTAAGCCATTTAAACAGTATTTTTAAAAATCCTTTCTGTACATTTCAGAGTACAGGAATTCCTTATAGTCAAAGAAAATAATATCCATTTCAGAAAAATGATGTGTCAGGGTTTCTGTCAGCAGTTGCTCTTTTTGGAGAATAAGAATTGCACAAATACTTTATAAATGACAGGCTTGATTTTGAAGATCATATTCTACACTTTGAATAACAATTTTGCCTTTTTTTCCTTAAGCAGCATACATTGTTCTGGTATAAAAATGACATTTTAAATCATTAATCAAATTGCAAAGAAAAATCATTCATTCACTCATTTAACCAATACATAAAAATTTATCTAGGACTTGCTTATTCTCTTATTTTGTATAGAATAGCGTTAAACATTATTCTACTGAGAACAGGTAACAGAATAGTACTGTAAACCTTGATATCAGAGATTGTGTAGAGGATAATTTGAAAATCTGAAATCCTAAATTCAGTATTTTAAAAGTGATTGTATTAATTGCAAACTCATCCAGCAATTCAAAACCAGCTTGTCCACTATGGGAAATGAGAACAGCTACTCTAATTAATAGATGCTTGTAGCTTGTAATTAGCATGCCAACTTTTTGGGTGTAAATAGATGTCTTCAAGGTTCTAAAAGTATTTACTTTTCTCAATTTAGGAGCTCTGACAATTTTCAAACAATCTTGTTAAAGCAGTTTACAATCTTTTTGACTTCAAGGCACCTATGTGAACTGTTTTAGTGGACACCAACTAATATATATTTCCTAGCTTTTTTCATTTATACAGAATCTTAATTTCTGATGTTCATTTTAAGTTTTATGCTGTTTTCTGAGACTATTTTAAGGAGCCATGTATATTCTCATAAAAAAATAACATCAGTGGAAATACTATATTGTTCTTCATAACTAGATAACAACTCAACAGAAGCAATTGCACTAAGACTAGTTCTTAGCAAGCAAGATTGTTTTTTCCCACAGATGCTGATATAAAACACATGTGAGGTATATAAAGCTGTGCAAATACATTCACACATGTGAACACACATGTACACACACTAATGCATGTGTGTATGTGTGTGCATATGTACACACACATATATATATATAAAACCCTTTCAAAAGAAGAGTTAAGAATGCATAGAATCTGTAGGTGAACTAATATAACTTTATTCCACTTTGCCTCGATTTCCAACTCTGAAGAGATTAGCAAAGCTATATTAAAACCCACTGTTAACTACGTTGTATCTATGTGGAAGTGGCATTCAAGATCATCCTGTAGTCCATCTACTTCCCAACAATGGGTACCATTAGTTACCTATGATAACATGTTGCTGCTTTTCTTACTAAGTTTCAGCACAGAGATCTTAAGTTGGTTGAGATTGGTTTTTATCAGAAATTTTGTTTATATAAATTATGCCAACAGTCATGTATAGCATGCATAAATCATTATGCTATTTATATCAGAGTATCATCAAGATAAAAGTAGCAAGCTACTTAAGTAAGTTACATGGAAACCAAATGCCAAAATACATCAGTTTAGGAAAGCACCAAAGAATAAAAAGGGCAATCGGGACATGAGGATTGTAATTGCAGAAAGCTGTATTCGTGCCTAGGGATGGAGGACAGAGGGATTTAGAAATGATATCTAAGGGACTCTGGCTCTTTGCAGGGCAATTTTTTTTTATTTTCAAATTGATTGTGATGATAGATGCACAACTTTGCGAATATAATAAAAGCCAAAGCTATAGGGAAAATCAGAGGGAATGGAGAACTAAATTAAAATGGTGATACATTCATTCCTGCTTTGTCCCTTGGGCTATTTGATGATTCTTTGGTCTGAACAGTAAACCAAGCAAAGAAGCAACCCCATAAATACTGTTGTCTGAGAGGGACACAAGTCTCATAAAAGTTGAAGATTGAAGTTCCAGCCGACAGTCAATAGCACTGACTGATTGTGCATGAAGGGGTCAGAACTGTATTCTATGTGCGAACTCCTCTTCAGGTATTTGCTTGGCTTTCTAGCTCAAGACTTGCTAAATCTAAAGTATGCATTCCTAGAACAACATTCAAAGTAGTGGCAGGGGTCAGAAAGCAGTTGGAAAAGACTTAAAACTTAGTAGGCAATGCAGTACACTTATGGTTTTTGAGAAGGCAAGTTTCCATGAATTCTTCCATGAAGAATTTTGTTAAACCTCCTTTGCAACTCACACCTGTGAGAATGGCCCATGTCAAAAAATATCAGTACCGGGCTCTCCCTGCTGGTGCAACAGGTTAAAACGCAGCACTGTGAAGCTAGCTGCAGTTTCTTAAGCATAAGTTCCATCTCCAACCAGGGAGGTGACCCACATGGCTCAGCAGACCACTCCTGTCTTGCCTGATGCTCCGCTCAGCAGTATACTTTGTCATTCTGCCTGTTCTGCTCCCCACTCTCTCTGGTGAATCCTCTCACTGCCCCTGCACTTCTGGCCTATAGTCCAGTTCTGTATGCACAAATAAATAAATCTTAAAAAACAAACAAAAAAACACCAGAACCATATCCTAGTGATGGTGTGGTGAAAAGGAGCCCTCTTGCACTGTTGGTCAGAATGTAGACTGGCTCATCCCCTATGGGAAAGAAATGTAGACAGTCCTCAAAATACTAAAACGTGATTTGCCATATGACCCAGCAACTGTATTCATCTGTATCTATGCAAAGAGTGCCAAAAATATGTTTAACGCTCTAAGCTGTTGACTCACATTTATTACAAAAATAATAATAATAAAATACAATAGGCAGACAGAATTATTACACATGACATACACCTTAAAGCTTTCACTAGACTTCTAAGCAGAATTTCAACAGGCCAGAAGAGAATGGAATTATGTTTTACTCAAAGGTGAAACTTACAGCCAAGAACACTATATCTTGTAAGACTCAGATCTGAGGGAGAGATAAAGGTCTTCCATGAAAAACAAAAGCTAAATAAGTTTGCCAACTCTAGAACTCCCCCCATAAGAAATGTTGAAAGGCGTTCTGCTATTTAAATATAAAAAAGAAAAAAAAATCCATAAGCTCCAACATAGCATACTGCTACATTAGAATTTTTTTATTATTCATTAACAGAAGTAAAGGGAGACACTAACAGCAGCACAGATGATAGCAGGAGACTTTTAATACCCCTCCCAAAACACCAGATTATACATTCTTTACAAGTGCTCACTGAATATTCTCAAGGACATACCATATTAAGAAAAATTAAAATAGAGACATACTTTTCAAACTATACTGCAGGGCCATAGTAATCAAAATAGCTTAATACTGGAATAAGACAGACAGAGATAAATAGAACAAAATTAAAAGTCCAGAAGTAAAATTGCACACATATGGACAATTAATTTTTACAAAGGAGACAAGAGCTTACAATGGAGCAAGGACAGTTTCTTTAAATGATATTAGGAAAACTGGAGAGCTACAGATGAAGGAATAAAATTACTATCTTCTATCATTCATAAAAAATATTTCAAAATAGAATAAAGGCTTGGATAGAAGACCTAAAACATAAAATACATTGAAGATTACAGGCAATAAGCTTCTTGAGATCAGCATTAAAAGTGTTTGGCACACAACTTGAAAGTCAAGTGAAACATAAAGCAAAAATAAACAAGCCAGACCACATTGCACTGAAAAGTTTCTTTGTGACAAAATGTCCATCAAAACAAAAAAAGATATCCTACTGAATGGGAAGGTATATTTCCCCATTATACATAAGTGTTTAGTATTTAAATATCTATATAAAAATAACACTAAATACAAACTTAATTTTAAATGGACATAGTATCTGTACAGACAGTTCTACAAAGATGTTAATGCAGGCAGCCAATAGACACATGGAAACATTTTTGTCACCTCTCCTTATTAGGGAAATGGTTAATCAAAACATGAATGACTTATCATCTCACATCTGTGAGAATGGCTATTATCCAAAGACAACAAACACTATTGGAGAGGATAGGAGAGAAGGGAGCTCTTATATTCCATTGGAGGGAATCTGAATCGGTGCAGTCGTAAATGGTAAGGATATGGAGATTCCTCAGAAATTGAAAATAGAGGAGTCTCAAGGAGCATTACTGGGGCTTTGGTGGTAGGTGTGGTAAAATAACAGAGTTGCAGAGGCATGACTCTGTACCCCTAAGACATATACCATGAGGTAAATAGCCCTAAGACATATACTGAGCTCCATCATCTCAATAAATGTAACTTAAAAATTAAATATAGCAAATGAATCAAGTTATCCCACTCCTAGGTATTGGCCTTCCAAGTATAAAAACGCTAATTCAAAGACATAGATACATTCCCACATTTATTACAGCATTATTTATATTAGGCAAGAACTAGAAACAGCCAGAGAACCTATCAACTGATGAATGGCTAAAGACGGGTATGCATGTATAATGGTGCATATTCAGATATAGAAACAAAAGTGGAATCCTGCCATTTGTAACAAGAACGGGACCTAGAGGGCACTGTAGTGAAATAAACTAGATGGAGAAAAACAAACACTGTATGATTTCACTCACATAGGGAAAACACACAGAGGAGCTACATAAAAAACAAGCTTTTGCATTGTAATTCCAATTATTGGGTACCAGAAAGGAAAGGGTTAGTGGGATGGGTAAATTAAATGTAAGATGAGTGGTAGAATTTGGATTTTAATGAACTTAATGTAGTATGTATATGGGGATAAACACACACAGATGTGTGTCTATTTCAATGCATATATGTATATATACACACATATACACACATTTATATAATACATACACCCGTGCATAGAACACATATATACTATGTAGTACGTATATACATATATGTCTCTGTGTATATACATACATATGTATGTATCACTGTTGCCATGGTATTTCAATTAAAGGAAGTACTGAATTTTCTTAGTTTCTTAAAGAAAATTCCTTCTTCCCTCAAATGCCTCCACTACCCTGCCCCTCCACTATTTTTAGAACTTATAAATCATTTGAATCTTCCACCAAAACAACAGAAAAAGATTCATTATTGGTTATCAATGGTTACTCCATTGTGTATTCCTTGGTTTCAACTCTAATCCTTTAAATTCACAATGTGTTGCTTTCCTAGTTAATACATGCAGGTTACCTGGTTTCTTCATAGCTAAATTCTTTTAAAATACAATTTCTCAAACACAGTTCCCATGAGCTTTTTCTGTCAGTAATTATTAATTACAGGAGGCTGTTTAATAGCAAATCTGGCCCTCTATCCACTACATATACCAGTTATCACAGCCCCTAAACACCACGGTTGGAAAACCAAAAATGTCTGTAGATGTTGCTAAAGACTCCTAAGACCACAAAAAGTTTCCCAGGTGAGAACCACTGTCCTTCCCATGAAATAAAACTATAAAGATACAGAAGAAAAGAAAGAAGACTTTCCCGACAAGCATATTTTCAAGATGTTAAGTTTTCCAGAAGGATCTTTATAACTAGATAATTTAGACAATTTTCTTTATAAGAGAGGTGGGAAATGCAGCAATGTATCCAGTTCAGGTCTGATCGCCCGCTCTCAGCTTCAGTCTACCTTACTCTTCTTTTGGAGATCAGCCCTTAATAATTTGAGTTTATTTTGAATCCCAGTGAGAATACCTATTTTCTGATCCAAAATGGACAGTAACTGGGCAATCCAAAAATCAACATTATAGTTTACCCCAGCAGCTGTTCCCTGGATATTGCTCCCAGAACACTGGCTTGCTTTCTTCCCTGAAGAGGTCGTGTCTCCCATTAATGGAGTGGATAATATTTCCGTTTTTTTAATCTCTACTTCCTCATTCTGTATATGAGGTATTTCAGCAAATTCATCCCTCTCAAGGAACATTTCAGAATTTTCTATGTGATTTTCTAACATCCTTGGCACCTCAGGTTCAACCAGACTGAGATAACGATGTGGGGGCCTTACATCTAGACTTAATTCTTTTACTCTATTTGCATATCTTAGTGTGTTGAGGGTGTTTTCACAAGAAGTCATCCCTGGAGAGATGGTAGCAATCATGCAAGTGCAGGAGTTCTGGCCTATAAAGGAATCCCGGAGCACCTGTGTGAGCTTGCTGGTTCTGAAAGGGGTGTGAGGCTTGTTCTGACCCAATGCCCGGATGCATTCTTTCAGTGCCAGCAGACTCTTATTGATCTCTGCACCTTCCAGCTGCCTTTTACGGTTGGCTTTGGCAGTATCTGCTCCCCTTTCGTTCCCAGCTAAGTCAACTAGAGAAAATTTGCCATGCAGTTTCCCTCCTGACTTAAGGATGATCTGGAACACAGCATGGCTTCTGGAAGAGTGGGCATTGACTGACGTCTGTCCAGAGGTCCGGCAGCTGTTCCCTTGTTCCACCAGGCTCAAAACGTCTTCTATACAACACACCTCCTGTTCCTGCAGCCCAACCACCTGCATCTGCTGATTGCCATCCTCGAGGACTTGCAGTTTCTTCTTCCAATTCAACAAATCATACACCTTGCCCCCATAGATCTCAAAGAATGTTCCATAGACTTTGAGGCCCAACTTTTTATAAGCAGACGTTTTAAGCAGGAGGAAGACATCCTGTGCCACCAGGGCATAAATGCCTTTGGAACAGTCTTGTTCACTTCCTGAAATGGCTCCACCCATGGTATGCGTTTTCCCGCTACCTGTCTGCCCATAGGCAAAACAGGTAGCCATGCCCTTGCGGAAGATGGACTCTACCAATGGCTGTGCTGTGAACTGGTATACTAATTCATTGGAGGCTGTGTCATCGAAGGCATGATCAAAACAGAAGGTCTGGTTCACCAGGTAGCGAGTGAGATCTACCTTTTGCTTGGACTCATGGACCATGACCACATTGTCTGAGGGGATGGTAATGATGTCCGGGTCCTTCATGGTGGTTTCTTGCTGATTGAGAGGCCGCTTCCTCACGCAGACGCAGATTCGATGACCTTCTCGTGGCCCCAGGCCAGCCATCTTGCTGGGGTCCAGCTGCTTCCGGGACTCTTCGATCATACGCATGATCTCATAGTTGGGGTTCCCCGTATTGACATTGAGGGCACGTTGTGCTCGGATCTCTACCTGCAGGCGTCTGCGCTTCTCCCTCTGTGTTTGTAGTTTCTCAATTTCACGCAGGCAGGGAGACTTTTTCCTTCTCATCACACAAGGATTGCTGGGAACTCGCATGGACAGGCTATCCCCCGAGGGCGTTTCGTTTTTCTGCGGGATCTTTGTAATCCACCGTGAGGCCATACACTGGTCCCCGATGGCCGAAGAGCGTGCTAGAGGCAAAGCAGACAAAAGTCCGGATGGCATGGTGTACTCAACAGTGGCCAGTGCTGGATTCAGCAGGAATATGGTCTCTAGGTCGATCTTCTTGCCTTTTTTGACTCCCTTTTCAAACCACTCTACTGTGACACAAGCCTGTTCTCTTTTGACCTCCGTGACCACAGCCAGTTGGATCCGCCCGTCGCTGCGTTGGATGGCCACACAGATGCCCGCTTTGATGTCTCCGGAGTGCAGTTTCAAGGGTTTCAAGGATGAGAGGCTCGGGGCGAGAGGGAGGCATAACTGGCTGGCCATGGTGAATGATGGAGGTGTCAGGGCTCGCTTCCGGGTGTCCGCGGGGTGGGAGAAGCAGGACCTGAGCCCAAGCCAGCATCAAAGGCGCCCAGAGCACTGAGCATGCTTGTAGCTTCACCTGCCTTTGTGAGCCAAGAGCCCTAGGGCGTGGCCAGCGGCCTCTGGCGTCACAAAGGCCCTGGAAGAAGTGGTGGCCTCTGGGTAAAAGGTGGAGGGAACATTGTGTCAATGGCGCTGAGTGCAAAGGCAGCTGGAATTGAGCAGTGGTCCCCTGCTACTGAGAACATAGTGGCTAGAATTGGCTAGAATTGGGAATGAATGCCGGTGTTTGTCTAAGGATCCTTAGGCTTTTGTGTCTGAATGTTTCTTTAGAAACATTCTTTTCTCTGGCAGCGCTGACTTGCATTCTCAAAACTAAGTGGTTTAGCTTGAGAAAAAAGGAGTTTTTCCTTAAAAATCACCCTTCCAGAAATCAGCAGAGACCAGTGAAGCCAGAAGCCTTTGGCTAATCATGAGCTTTTAAGGACAGGATGGCAGAGAAACACCCTCAAACCTGAGATCATTCTTCAGCACCCCATCCATTTTCAAAACCTGTTTTAACACAATTTTATGTTTTGCAACTTAACTTTGTTCCTGTTGAATGGGTTTTTTTTTTTTTAATCACAATTTCACAATGATTTGAATATAGCAGGCTCTTTTGGTAATTTGCTAAAAAGGAACTTCCTTTGGTGTAACATTGGGTTTGTGAACAAGATGTTTATCACATTTCAAGTGGCTCTGGCAGCTATAAAGTGGGTTTTGTTACACTGTAGTTAGTACTGTTTTTGAGATTATTTCAGTAATTACCTTTCCAAACTCTTTCAGTAAATTACACTTCTGGCCTCATTATCCACAATCTGAAGTGAAAGGAGAGACATTTGCTGGAGATAATTCATCTTACACCTTACACTCATCTATTCCACAATCCTCAAGTGTGTGTCTTCTGGAAATTGATAAAAGGGATGGAGACTGAGGAAGGATAGGAGATGAGGAAGCAGTTAAGATAATTAGAAGCAAAACTGTATTTTGACAAGAGTGTAAATGTTTTTCTGTAGGATGGTTTGCTTGTTAAACAGCCAAAAAATGACATCTGCTGCCAGGTTGGCCAACAGGAAGATGAAGGTCACGTGATGCCATATGTTTAGCTCTCTATTCCCTACACACCACACTGTGTTCCAGACTCACAACTCACAGTCTAGTAGTAACAACACTACCAGCTCCAAAGTAGCATGAGTAGTATGGCGTCTTGACAGTCCTCCCTTGCAGAAAGTGACGTTACAGAAATCAGTTCTTGCTACAGACTGACTTCTTTTTAATGGAAAATTTCTCTCTAGTACATTTAGGAAAGCTTAGATTTGGGGGAGGAAAAGGGAGTGAGTGTGTAATGGTTACTGGCTAGGTTATGTAAGTATGCAGGACTCATTTCAAGGGGGGGTGTTAATGCCAGGAGAGGAATTACATAGGTTTTATTTTAGGATTAATTTTTTTTTATTTACCAAATTATCAACATTTAAAATCAGTGTTTTTATTTTTCAGTTTTAAGAACATTGTGTAACTGTTCTAATGCTTTTGTTCTTTTACTCGATTACATTACACTTTTTTAAAAAGCATTGCTGCTTCAGTGTTTAGTGTTTTAAACTTTACTTTTTAAAAAAGCTGTGTCTCTCTCACAATTACTTAAATCTCTAGTTCTTGCTAATTTACCATAGTTTTATATCTAAGTCAATCATTTTTATAGACAGATGACCAGGACTACAGAAAATGCACTTACATTGCTGTGCTATCTACTCATAAAAGTCTTCTTAGCTAAATTTTGTTTTTACGTTCTTATATAACGGGCTTGGGTATCTCACTTATCCCCACAGTTATATTTTGAAAGAGAGGACAGAATTCTGATAGGAATTTAAAATTGTGTTTTAGTAGCTTCACCACCTACCTGCCCGGTAACCAAGGCAGTCAACAGCTACCTGTCTCCACCCTCTACATGAGCTCCTCCTTTAACTCTGCCAACATTTAATCTCCCATTCAATGCCTTCCTTCTTCCTCATGTAGTAGTCAGGACCTCTATTTCTCACACTACACTACTACTAGAGTTATTTTTAACAGGTAATTCCTTAATTTCCTGCTTACAAAGACTTTCATATCTCTCCAGCATCCTAATTAACACATTACAATACAAATTCCATGTAGGGGCCTGGTATGCATGGACACCTTGCCTACTTTTTCATGCTCAGTCTTTACCACTGACCACTTATTCTAAAGCAGAACCATACTGAAGAACCTGAGGTCCTTCCAACACAGCACTTTGTTTTCAAATTTCTAAGTTTAGCCCAGTGGTTCTCAATTTTAGGGTGCATGGCATTCAGCAGCAAAGCTTGTTAAAACATTCCTAGCATGTGCCCCAGAGGTCCTTACCTATTAAGCATAAGGTAGCACCAAAAATGTTCATGCCTTAGCAAGTTCCAGAGTGAGGTTTGATGATGCTGATTCTGGCATCACACACTTTGAGAATTATTGTTTAGCCCTCTGACATAATGTCCTATCTCTACCACCTCATTGCTTTGAGCTTTCAATACCTATCTCAAATATCACCACCTCTGGAAAAGTTTATCCAATTCCTTTGATGAGTATCAGGCAAAACAGCATTGAATAGAGACAACCTATCCTAAGAAATAGTACACTTTACTGGTCATGTTTGATTAGGGGTATAGCAAAACTTCATTTTCAGCAGAACTCTTCTCACAGGGTAATATAACAAGAACCCATTTCTGCTACTACAATTCTGACAATTTGGAAGTTCATTTGCACCATAATGTCATTGAACCTAATACAAAATTAAGAATTTAGACAGCATCTATGAAATCCACTCATTATTGATGGAATTGACTCTGAAGGAGCAGTCCATCTAAGAAACACCAGAACTTTCTAGCAATGAGATGAAAATAGCACTGGTCAAAGAATGAAGAGGTATTACAAGTAAGTTGTCATTCTTCTAGATGAGCAGCTTCTCCATATTAGAGAAGCACCACCATGCCATTTTTGATGTTAGATAACCAAGCAGTAAGTTTGTACAACATGCTTATAATATGCCAATTCCAGTGCCAGCAGAATCTAGCCTTCTAGGAATTTACCATTTATACAGTATATTCTCTGTTCCCACTAAGAAGCCCATGATACAGCAAACAACTGGAGATATAATATCTTCACTTCAAATTCCCTTTTTCCAGAAGTCTAACAATTGTTAGGCACAGCTACAAGGTAAGGTAGTGTGGGAGAAAGGAGTACAGGAAATGATCTAGGAATTTCCATTTATTAAATACAGTTATATTCCCAGATTGGGGGCTGCCAGGGTTACTTTACAGGAACAAATATGATTTCTAGTCCCATTTTAGATACAAGCCTCCCAAGAGGAATGCATCCAATAAGCACCTTTCTTGCACCATTTGAATGGATCACAAGCAGCTGTTCAGTTTGTTTGATTACCGTGGGGGGCTATGTTTTCCCTGTATGTGTATGCATCCTGATGTTGAGTAAATTCTTGAGAGGGATGAAAATTTTTTTCTAAATCTCTTTGAGATGAAATTCATCATTTCTAGTGAAAAGTTTTTTTTTTTTTTGTTTTGTTTTTAAAGAGTAGAAAGATGCTATACTAAGTATATGGCTTTAGAAAGTGAGGGGAAAATGAACCTTTACAAGATTAGTCTTTTACCAAAACAGCTCTATCTCTGCCTCCTGACATTTAAATCCCAAACACTACACTTCACCAGAAGAGAAAGTCACACTTCACCAACCCCCCCCCCCCCCCATTGATTTAACAGTCAAGGATTGCTTTACAACACCTTTAACTCAGAGATATCTTTCCTCATCTTATTAAGTAGTATAACTTACCTAGAGATGGTTATATGATTCTTACACATCTGTTGATTGTACAAGTTAGTCTATGAAGTTACCCAAGATGTTAGTGCCTCACTATTCATTTGTGTGTGCTGGTCATTTCTCAGTGCACAGTTTTAGTGAGTATGCTGAGAGGAGAGACATGGGATCTGCTACAATTTACTTATCAGTACTGTTTGCTTGAGACTTACTTTAAATTCACTCAAAGCACACAACTCCTGGAAAAGTAACTGCCTTTGGAGTTTCTTTCATAAGAATCTTTTATATGAAAGGCACATTCTAGAATCCACACTCTCTGAATTGTCTTCAGATGATACAACTCGGGTTGTTTAAATTACTATGGAACGATACACAGCAAATTATACATAATATTTCTGTGAAAAGTAATTTTAGAAACTTGGATATTTGTTAAAGAAAAGGGTTGAGGGGCCCTCCCTGGTGGTGCAGTGGGTTAAAGCACAGCATAAAGAAGCTTAAGCCGCTTCCGCATGAGTTGGATCCCCACCTGCCCCGGAGGTGATCCACATGATTTGGCAGACCTCTCCTGACCCGCCTGCTGCTCCCCTTAGCAGTGTACTTCATCGATCTGCCTGTTCCGCACCCCACTCTGTCTCTGGTGAATCCTCTCACCCTCCGCATCTCTGGCCTGTACCCCAGTTCTGTACGAATAAATAAATCTTCAAAAAAAGAAAGAAAAAGAAAAGGGTTGAGATGCAGACCTGCGAAAGGAGGATAATTCTGTTTGACTTAAAAGTGTAAGATCATTTACTAATTCTAATGCTAGGCATTTAAGACTCAACTCATCATCACTTCTCTTGAAAAGCATTCCTTGTTGGCTCTCCCTCATGGCACAGGCATTAAATTCTCAGTGCCTTCAAGCTGTCTCCAGTCACTGTGGTATAAGTTTGATCCCCAGCCATGGAACTAACCCACATGGCACAGCAGACCTCTGCTGTCTCACCTGCTGCTCCCCTGAGCAGTGCATTTCAGTAGATCTGTCTGTTCTTTCCACTGTGTCTCTTCTCACCACCCACACCTCTGGCTTATATCCCAGTTTTTGCATGCATGCATAAATAAATCTTTAAAAAAGGACAATCATTCCTTGTTATTCATTGCTCCCTTTATCAGCTTTCCTCAATTTCTACTTTTATTCCATGTTTATTTTTGAGACTGCACTTACTGTTTCTTGATTTAGAGTATCTGCATCTTTATTACTACATATGAGTCTGGAGTAAAGGAGAGTTCTTTATCCCTGCTTATATCCCCAGTATCTGGAATATGAATTTATTAAATTTCCTAGACCTATAGAAACTAGCATAGTAGGTGGATGTCTCAGAGACAGAGAGGCATTAGATTAAAAATTTGAGGACATCATTCAATCACATATGCTTTCAACAGACCTCAATCACTATCTCCAAATGTCAAGGTTTGAATTGAAACAAAGCATGATATAATGAAATTATAAACATGAAATAATAAAACAATGGTAGACTCTGCCCTCATGGAGTCAACGTCATTTTTGGAGACATGTTAACAAATGAGCACTCACCACATGTGTTCTTATGTGGGCCTAATATATACTCACAGGTATATGGATATCCTGCTAATCACTATAACTGTCTAAGGGTTAGAATCCTGTATTAGCATATATATGTATGCATGTATCTATCCATATAATTATCTTTATTAACGATGTACCATTATTTTACATGCTTGTTTGTTTTTTTAAATACAAGATTCTTACTGTCATATGTGGTCATCTTAGATCTCCCACTGCCAAAATACCCATAGCCTTCTGTTTTAGCAGAGACTAAGTGACGAAAATGTAACTTGCCAGCAAAGATAGTGCAAACCAGATTTAAATTCAACATCCAGGAGTTGGACCAGATTTGTATTCTCAGATGTGGATACAAGCAGAATCATTTGAGAAGCTTTTACAAAGGACAGATTGCCTGGCTCTTCCCAGACCTGCTGACTCAATCCCTGGTGTCCAGAGCCAGGGAATCTATATTGCTACAAAACACCCCAGGTAATTCTTAATTCTTATGTTACTGTGATGCCAGAGAGCTTTGGACTGGATGCCCTCTAGGTCTCTTTCTTGTCAGAAATTTTATGATCCTGTGATTCCATGAATAGAAAGATGAATGGTGCTTTGATACACCTGTGACTATTAAAATTTCTTTTAGTA
Organism: Condylura cristata; assembly: GCF_000260355.1. Lineage (NCBI taxonomy): Eukaryota > Metazoa > Chordata > Mammalia > Eulipotyphla > Talpidae > Condylura > Condylura cristata. Next base: position 10,077,709 of record NW_004567118.1, on the reverse strand, counting down.
CTTTGAACAGTTGAAGAGACTTCTACTTCAAGTGTGATACCATGCAATTTTACTGGAAAAGTTACTTTTAGGCTTCTGTAAAGGATTTGCAAACTCTAATTCTTGGCAATATTGTCTAACAACATCAAGTAAAATTGCATATCAAGGTTTCATGTTGTTAAAGAAAATGTATAAGCATGAGGGAATACCATATTTTATATATCATACCATGCTTTAGAACCGCACCTTGTACACAGTGGATTTTTAATACATGTTTGCCAGACTGAAGGGTTGGATGGCATCAGATAAATGGAGAACATTTCAAACTACCCATAGTCAGTTGCTTTTGTCAGTTTGGGAAGTTTATAAAATGAAAGTTATACAAGACTGAAAACCCTGAGCTTTTTACTGTATCCAGTATGATCTCTGCAGGAACTATTATAAACACTATTTATCATTGGTAAAGCCAGTATCTACCTGTCAAAATAATATTATATTCAGCATTTTGTAACAAATTTCATATTGTTACTTACTAGTAACAAGAAAAGAAGACTAAATAGTAGAAAAGAAGACTAAATCCTATACAAAAACAAAAAACAAACAAACAAAAAAACCCCAAAACCAAAAAACACTTCAGACTGTAAGGCCAATTAGAGGTTACTAGGAGGGAGGGGGGATGGTAAATTGGGTAAAACGGATCAAGTGTGTGGTGAAGGATGGAAACTAGACATTCAGGGATAAGCTTAACCTAGTTTATATAGATATTGATTTATAATCCTGTATACTTGAAAACTATGTTATAAATTGATTTTACTTCAATAAAAGAGGTGATCAAATCTCAACACACATAGATTTTTCAGCAAAAGTGAAATATAATTCAGATCATGTTTAAAGCTGCATTAAAAATGTTTTTCGTGACTCACTGCTTAAAAACTCAAACCTTTTCTTCAAGGCATTTTCATGGCACACAAGCCTTACATGATTTTCCCTGTACAAATCTACCTCCTGTTATGTGGTATCAGCCTTTCCTCCTTTTAAAAAGGATGTTCCAACCAAGCCATCTTTTCTGTTCATTCAAAACACCCAGTTGTTCCTGACTCAAGCTCTTTACCTACTTGCTGTTGATGGGTATGTAGGTTGGCTACTATATACTATATATATATATATATATATATATATAGTATATATATGAACACTTACTTGATATTGAGCAAAAATATTTTTCTGAATTTCTTTTCTTATTTATAGTATATATGGGATGGCTCCTTCTCATTCAAATTCTCCACTTGCTAGCTATGTGCCTCTGTGTCATTGTGGGGGTCAATACTGACTTCTCTGTCACTTAGTTCTATGACTGTGAACAAGTTTTTCATCTATAACAGTAACCAACACTATGCCTCAGGTTTTTCATCTATAAAAGTTACCATTACTACTCTTCTCCCAAGGGTGGTATGATAAAGTATGTACATTCTAGAGAAAAAATTGCTTAGAACCACACCTGCAGACAGTACCAACTTAATTTATGCTGTTTATTATTACCAGCTTTTTGTAATTATTACATTTACTTGCTTATTTTACTGTTTATTGCCTTTTTCTCTCTTGGGCTGTGTCTGAGCCAGAGAAGAGGACCCCAAACCACAGAGCCTAATTGCAAAGATGTTAAATCTAGGGTAAAATGATTAAAAGTTTTGCACAAATTGAAAACAAATTCCATACATTTCACTCAGCCCATTCTGGATTTAGGAAGACAAAAACACTGACTTGAAGAGATATAAGATCCTCCTCTGCTCATACAGCTTTGTATATAGTAGCCAACTTACATACCCATCAACAGAAAGATGAGTGGATAAAGATGTGGAATACATACACAGTAGAATAAATAAAAGATTAATGCCTGTCATTTGCCACAACAGATAGAGGCTATTTAGTGAAATAAGTTAGATGGACTAAGGAAGGGGTGTATAATTTCACTCAAGTGGTACCTAAAGAAACAAATTTTTGACTGTCAGACCACGTAAAGGAAGAAAAAATAAATAAATCAGATAAAAGGGGCCAGCTGTGTTGTGAAGGAGAGAAGTAGACTCTCAGTGGTCCACTGTATACACTTAATAGAATACCTAATATAGTATATATAGAACTGATTTATGATGTGGCACCCTGAAATTTATGTGATGGTAAATACTTGCAATGTTACTTCAATATAAATTATATTAAAAAACCTGAGATTTTTTGGTCCATGTGTTTATTCTTACTTGATATTGAGCAAAAACATTTTTCTGAAATTTTTTTCTCATTTGCATAAAGAAAAAAAAACAGATGGGTTAAGTATCTCAATTCTTCTCCTCAAGTAAGAGTGTTTCTAATTTGCAACAAACATTATTTTAAAGATGGTGTAATTTTCACTTTTCAAAAGGTTCCAGGAAAATGTATTCTGGCTTATCATTTAAATAATGAAAATTCCTTTAATTACTAGAGAAATAATGACAAAAGCTTTAGAGAAAATGCTAAGATTTCCTGGATACCAACAGATGCCTACCTATATTCAGGCTTAAAGACTTCTGGTGGATGAATTGATAGTATGGTAAGATAAATCCTTGCAGAACAGACCCAGAATTGTGTCCTCATTCTGAATTCATGTCCCTAATTTATTTTTATTTCTCCAGAATGAGTTTGTGGTAGGCTTATATATAAGGTATTGTGCTCTAAATCAGGGTAAAAAAAAATAATCGAGTATAGATGTGTGTGACTGTGGTTAGTCAACTTACTCTTGCAAATAGCAGATATATGGTCAAAATTGGTAGGAAAACAGATTGTGTGTTAGATATTTCCAGTTAATTCTGACTTCATTTCAATGAAAATTTACTTTCACAGAAAGAGAATATTTGAAAGTAAAAAAAAAAAAATACATTGAATGGCAAGAACTTTCTAGAATGTATCTATACTATAAATAAGACTTTTGTGTTTCCTACTTCACTAGAACATGATATATAATAGAGCTCTGTCAAATAGGATGGGCGAAAACATTTCCACTTTTATCAGGATTTATTTTAAGTGATCTTATTACCAAGCTCATTAATTAGAGATTTTATCAACCCAATAAAAATTAGCCATTGTAATGATTTACCAAAAACCAAAGTACTATATTATCTATTTGATGTGTTAATGAGGCATAATCAAGTTTTATTAATTTTATAGGTAAAAATATTGTGAAAATGTTTCTAGGTGAAAGCCTACATTTAATATCACTGCTACTAATTCTTACACATGAAGAGATGCTTTTAATGCAGGGTATACTGTATTGTTAACTTCAATCTGTGATCTAATAAAGCCATCACCATTCCATGCATGCGCAAGTATTTCCCAACTATTGACACAGAATATACACATAAAATTTTTGCCCCACCGCAACCTAAGTATACACAGTAGATGCTACTCATCACACCTTGCTAATTAGAAAGCTGAACTCAAAGAAAATTTTTACAAACTGACATTAAAAAAAGTAACTTCAGTTGGAAAAGGACACAGATATTTGTGGCGATTATAGGGTTCTTTCTAATATGTCACAGAGCACATTTTAAAGCATCATTATTCTCAAATGTGGACACTGAGAAAGTGGTTATTCTCAATCTTTTGTTGTATATAAAATATAGTTAGTGACTGGAGTCAGTAGCACTGATCTAATGTCATTGAGTGATAATGGGCATTACATGCAGCATCAAAACTAACAATAATAATTTGATAAACCTCATTGTCAACAACTGGTAACAAAAGATGTTCAGGACTGATTTAATGCAAACTCATCCTGGCATCTTGCATTATTCTCCTTCTAGATTTGCCGCAACCCTGCTAAGTCTACACAATATAAGTCACTGGGTATCTTTTCTGAACCACAAGTTTAAGGCATTTTCTCCCCTTCTGTGAAGCCCCATAGGAGACACCATTGAAGACACTGGTGGGTGCTTCCTTCCTTTTCCCTCCAGTCTTCCACTCTCACCACTTGTCCAACTCGAACGCTTCAGCCCCTTGACATGCTGCTCTCAAGTCCTATGACATCATGCTGCCCAGTCCATGCTTTAGAGCAAAGTGGATGGAACGTCAGTTCTATAACTGCCTACTGCACTTGAGATTTAAATGAAATGCATAAATTGCTCAGTATCATATCTGCCCCGTGCCGAGTTCTCCAAAAGGCTGCTAATTTGTTATTTTCTGTCACAGTGGTCCCTCCATGCAGAACGCTATATCCCCTTCATCTTCCCTGCTTCACTTGGTTACCTCCTTTTTGTGCTTCACGAAATTCATAATTTATGGGCCATTTTATATCCCAAGGTTTCCTTAGTTGTATGATTACACTGGCTAATTCCCCTCTGTATATCCTTATTTCTCTGTTGAAACACTATTTGGAATTTGCACTTCCATGTTTTTTTTTCCACCACAAGATAAGCTCCTGTAATGCAGTGACAGCATTGTTCACTATTTTATCTACAGTGCATCACATAGGTGCTGCTCAAAAACACTTGAATAATACTACGTAGACATAGCTAATTTAACAAGTATCTAACATTCCCTATTTCTTTAGGCCTATATGCTTTTGAGATATGCACACACACATATGCATATATACACGTATATGTATATGTGCAAAATATAAAAAAATTAAAAAATGTATATATTATATTATTCTAAAAATAACTATAACTCTGAGGGCTTGCTAACTTATTTACCTGATGCAAAATTTGAGGTGTAGAGACAGTGATTCTTCACTGCTTGATAGTGGTTGGGATTTAAATTTACATACTACTCTAAAATCCTTGTGATTTTTATAACACCGTACTACATGTATTTTGCAGCCTGTGTGTTGTATGCAAAGATATCTACCTCTGTTATGATAGAGAATGGAAGAAAATATAGTATTCCTGACTAACTTAGATGATTACAGCAGAAAAATGTTTTACTGGGCTCTCATTATTGTTCAAGACTGACAGCAACTGGTATTAGAGTTTTCTTTCACTTTTCTTGAGTAACAATTGGTTTACAATACTGTATTTTATTCAGAGGTACAGGATCGCACCTCTTCAGAAGTGTGTTGCCACAGGACATCCAGCACCATGTTACCCACAGCCCACCATAAACCATTGGGTTCTCCCACCCCCACACTCCTCTCATCGCCTCATCTCTATAGCCAGACTTCCAGCGTTTGCATCTGTCTGGACTTTTCTCTATGTTCCACATATAAGTGAAACTATCCTTTCTCCTTCTGAATTATCTTGCATATGTGAAACTATGTTGTCTTTCTCCTTTTGAATTATCTTGCTTATTATCATGATCCCCTTCACTTCTATCCATGTCGTTATGAATGACAAAAGTCATTCTTTTATTTTTTATAGCTGAGTAGTTATTTTTAAAGAGATGAAAGTATACAGGTAGGACTTGTTTTATTTTACTTTAGGTCAGATAGTTGAGATGGGTTCTGACATATAATTTTTCCTGCTCAATCTTCATTCCATGCACCCTCATGAGTTCCCATGGATTTTAGCTTTTGTTTTTTTGCTTTAATGAATGTAGTTTTATGTATGCTGTCATGGAGAGGAAATTGAAGTCTCCAATGGAATGCATACACTGCTACTGGAAGTGTGCTCACAACTGGGGAACTGTTTCACTCACCTCAAAGAAAATTAACCTCTTTGCCACGTATGCCAGCTCTCTGCAGGTTGAAGTATGGCTGTACGGGCAGCTAAGGTGGCCAGAGCTCTTCTGTTACTGTCTAGATTTTTATGCTCCTTTACTATGAATCTGTAAACAAACCCTTCTCTGTAAATTCTTAAAATGAGTCTCCAGCAAAAAGAAAATTATCTTCCAAAGTATGGAGAAATGTTGGCCAGATATGAGAGCATTTTGGATTGAATGTAGCAACTGTGTGCCAAAGTCATAAAGAACATACATAGTCCCTCTGCTTACACTTGTTTGTACACAAATTAGGGGTTGTGTGGCAATGAACCAGTTTTACAGAAAGAAAGAAAAGCACAGCATCCCTTGGCACTTGGCCTAAGTGACTAGTTGCTCACTTTAGAGTCAATGGATTTCATACATAATATAAGAATGTCCCTTTGGAGCCTTCCCTGGTGGCATAGGACTTAACTCTCAGTGCTATCACTGCTGTTGACTAAAGTTCCTCACATGGTACAGCAGACCTCTTCTGTCTTGCCCATTCCCCACATCAGCAGTATAATATTTTTTAAGATTTATTTATGTATACAAACTAAGGTATAGGCCAGAGGTGCAGGGGTGGTGAGAGGATTCATCAGAAACAGAATGGGGAGCAGAACAGGTGAAGGCATTCAAACACACTGCTGAGGGGAGCAGTGGGCGGGTCAGGAGAGGTCTGCTGTGCCATGTGTTCCCTGGCCAGGGGTAGCACCTGTGCTGCAGTGGCTGTGATAGCTTCACAGTGCTGTGCTTTAGCCCACTGCACCACCAAGGGAGGGCCCATCTCAGCAATGTATTTCAGTCGATCTTCCTGTTCTGCTCTCCATTCTGTCTCTGGTGAATCCTTTCACTCCCCACACCTCTAGGCTAAAGCCCCATTTCTCCAACACAAAAGTAAATTTAAAGCAGGAATATAAGGGATCAGGAAAAAAAAAAATGTAATGAAGTAAAAATGAAAATCAACAAACAACTATAAACCAGAGACATTCTACAGGGGTGTAGAGGGGAATAGGGTCAAAACAGGTGGGAAGAGCACATGGGACTGTAGTGATGGTACATGTTTGAAGTGGTGGTGGGTACCCATGGGGATTACAACTGAGATGAACAAATGCACAAAATAATGATGTAAAATAAATAAACAAAAAGGAATTTCCCTTTCTTTTACAAGCTGCCCAGTGCATTTCATGCATCAAAATATGCCACCATTTTGAAATAATTATATTTCAGTCCTGACACAGTCTTTTCATGAATAAGAAAACTCTCCAAATGATAATCTTTACCAAAACATACCAACACACCGAAAAACAAATTTTACAAAACAAAATAATCCTGTAGTCTAAGGAACTATTTATAGTGAGCTTCAATTTGTAAAATTCTGTTATGCTTATTAGCTCTCACTGAACAATTTGGGTTAGGCCCCAAAATTTAAGCACTTTTTAGGAACCCTTGAATTAGGTTCATGTGATTTACTACAGTCCTATGAGATTGTATTTCTTGTTCTGAGAAGAAGAAACTGAAGTGCAGAGAAGTTAAATTATGTGACCAGAGTCACACCCAGATAATCATTATAAACAGAGCTTGAAGATCATTTTATTAAAAATCTTATACCTGTTTTATAACATTTGTCTCTATTCTATAACTAAATATAACTCTCTTACGAATTAATGTCCATCTTAGTGACAGCCAAATTATTTAATAATGGTGCAGAAATGATCACTCCTGAATAGATCAAAGAATTTCTCAAAATGAGCTATTTGAAAAATTTCCAAATTATTCCTAACTGCTGTATATTGAGCAATAAAAGAAATTGCTTTCTTGTATTTTCCCCTTTGTGTTTGTGTACCTGCTCACAAAATCATCTCATACATAATGCAAGGTAATAAAGTACAGCTTGTAATGGCTACAAAACCTCGCCCATGTGGAAAAGGAACTGGAAATCCATTACCAGCAATGTATCCTTCAAACGCAATTCAAGTTTGACAAACATTAAACAATTTGAGCAGGCACTTGCAACCAATGTTTCCTCTGAGTGCTTTTTAGGGGTCTCATCATCATACTATTATTCCAAAATGCTGAGAAGAATTAATGATTTCCTTCAGGTAAACTGCAGAGGACTGAAATACCACACAGAAGTAGCCAAGCCTATTGGGGATGAAGAAGGGATTATAGTATATGCTCCCTTCTCACAAGCTGTTCTTTTTTTTTAATATTGGTTCTCTTGAAATACTATTTTCTTTGTGACTCCTATAACCAAGGTGCATTTGATTATAATTTGGAAATAATTGTATTTTCTCAACAAAATAATCACATTCTCATTCACTTAGGAAATGCTGAAGATCGGTGTTCTATCCCCGATCAGGCTGTTTCCTTGGGTATATGAAGCAAAACTGTGTTGCTATCAAGGGATCAGTGGAGTTTCGCCATACTAAGGAACACCTCACCTAACTCAAGTGCCTTCTCACTCAGACTATTTTCATCTAGTTAAGATACATTCTCAGAGAATCTAAACAGTTTTAGAGTTATGAAACTAAAACTCTGTTTCGAAGTCTTCTTTTGCTGTTTTAGAGGGGAATAGGTCCGTAGAATCTACTATGTCTTAGAAAAGAAAGGCGGTACAATTTACATATGTTTATCTTTGAAAAACACATTGAGACACATTTTGGCTATTGGGTTATTACAATGAGATGGAGGAAAAAATGGACCTGTTTGCTGGGCCTGATTAGGAAGATTCCAGCAAAGACATGAGTGAGCATTATTTCAACATGTATTCTTCTTAGATTACTTTGTATGCTCCTAGCTATTTATATTTTTGATATGAGAAATAACCCTCTCTCCTTGCCTCCCACCATCCTCCCTTATCTGTTGACTTTTTTCTTTTTATTGTAGATAAATGAAAAGAGTAGAATGTACTATATAGTTGTCACTTATAAAGGGGGTTCCATCTTTATTTCTCCCTACTTTCCTTGATCATCCTCAGAGTACTTTGAAGCATGCTTCAATTCATTCTCAAAATTTTAAGTAAATATTTTCACAGATGGCACTCTGAAAAAAATAACCTCAATATCATTATTACACCTGACAAAATTAATACTTCCTAGTATAACCAGAGGAGTAATTATTGCTGACTCCCTCCCGCCCCCCCCCCAAGTTCCATAGTTTCCTTTGGTTTGATTTATTTTAATAGACTCCATTTCTCTGGGATTTCTATTAAGATCTTTTATTTATTCAAATTTTTGTAGGACAGAACAATTCACTGCTGTCATATTTTCCACAGACAGCCTTTTGCCAATTGTTTCATGATGTTGTTTATCATATTCCTCGGCCTCCATATTTTTGTATTTTGATTGTTGGATATAGAGGCTTAGAACACTTGGATTCTGTAACACTGGATTCTAGAGCACCTGAATTCTAGAACACTTGGATTGTTTATTTCTATTTGAATGTATGTGGAGACAAAATGTCTGGCTGTCTCTTTTTGTGTGATTTGCAGTTGCTATTATTGTTCAACAAATAAACACTCTCATTCTTATCCGTCCTTCAGCCCATTTCTCATCACAGAACTAGACCTCTCAAAAGGAAGGTGGTAGTTGACTTAGTTATTTGCTTTGTTTAGTCTATGAAATGTGAATGGATATGAAATATACCACACAAATACCAAGGCTTACCCTTTTAGAATTTGTGTCATCTTTATGTGTTTCAAATAGTGCGTATTTATTTCATCTTGGGTGATAGTGAATATAAGGCCCTCTCTGGTGGCACAGCGGGTTAAAGCGCAGCACTAAGAAGCTTAAGCCACTTTTGCATGAGTTCCATCCCCGCCTGCCCCGGAGGTGACCACGTGGCACATCAGACCTCTCCTCACATACCCGCTGCTCCCCTCAGCAGTGTACTTGTCAGTCTGTTCTGCTCCCCATTCTGCTCTGGTGAATCCACTCACCGCCCCTGCATTTCTGGCCTGTACCCCAGTTCTGTATGCACAGATCTTTTAAAAAAAAAAATAATGAAGATAAAAGAAGACCTGAATCCATCTCACCAATTGGAATAAGCTCAACTTAAAAAAAAGAAAATTATTAATGCATACAGAACGGGGGTACTGGGGTGCAGGCCAAAGGTGCAGGGGCAATAAGAGTATTCAGTAGAGAGTGGGGAGCAGAACAGGCAGATCGATGAAGTACAGACTGAGGGGAGCAGTGGGCAGGTCAAGAGAGGGCTGCCATGCCAGGAATTAAGCTCAGCTTAACATCAGTTGACCCACAGACTCAATTGCTTCACAACCAAGAATTAGATGCTTACTGATATATGCTAATGAGTCTACTATCTTTATTATAACTTTTTGAATAACATTATTCTAACAAAAATTTAGCAGTAGAGATATAATATCAACTAGTGAATTGAGGTATATTGTTCCATTCTTTTTTTTTAACTTAATAATTTTGGCATTAAGGCTTATTGTTAGATGCCTTTCTTTTATTATGACTTTTGAGTTGGGATGGCCTAAGTCTGTTGTTTCTTATTCATGTATTACATTTAGAAGCATATGTGAGGAGATACTATGAGGTGGTTTACCAAGGAAAGTCAGGGTTTTTTTTTTTTTTTTAAGAGTAACGGATGTTTTACTTTCAGTTATTAAGGAGATTTTATTTTACTATGTAGTCATGAGTTTCACCACTATAAAATTCACCAGTATCATTCAATCTATTTGCACTAATTGCTGGTATTAACCCCTTTGATGCTCATATTGCCTACTTTTAAAATTTTGTTTCTATTTAAACCCAGTATTGATATGTTTCTAAAACTACAGAACTAGAAAGCTCTTCGCTTTTATTTCTCTAGTGGAGCTACTTTTCCTTTCTCTAAAACCTAGAAATCACTACGAGGGTTTAGGGAGGCAGGAAAATTGCTGACAGTAAAAATTCCTTAATGGACTGCATCAAAGGCAGTAGTTTATGGCTGTCGGAAAATCCCCAGAGTGGGTGCAGTATACTGGCAAATAGTTCAGAGATACACCATTTAAGATTTAGGGACCTTAAATTCAAGAAGTCCCATTGCTAGGGGATCCCTGACATAAAGATGCCATCCCAGTTAAGTGATCTTCAGTAAATGACAAATAAAGGATTAACTGCCTGGAGCTTTAGTCCCAGTAATTCAGTATTTATAACCATTCAAGTTATTAGCTTTTTAATTAACACTGAAAGATCTGAAAGTACCTAATTGTATTCCATTCTAATTATATTAACAAATTATGCACATGAAAATTAAAATTCTGTTTTTCTAATATTCTCTAAGAATGTGCAAATAGAGTTGATGTTTTCTTAATAAATGTCTCTCAACTGTTATTATGTTTCTAAACAGAATAGAAAAAATACATGTTAATAGTGCTCATTTAAGTATGTTGCATCCAGTTGGGATTACAGAATTAAAACAAGTTTTACATGAGGGTATTAGAGATATACCACGTCCATTTATTTAATTCACTGTAATAATAATCTGCTCATTGAATTATTTAACACATCTTTTTATAAAGGGCTTTGTGCATTCAGGTTTGAATGTGAGCAGATTAGATTGCTACATTTATTTTCTGTAAGAAAAACTCAACAGGAAGAGCTATTTTAGAACCTATAGGCTAGAAGTGAAGTAAATGAAAACAAATAAAAATTTGAGAAAGAGAGTTCAAGTTCTACTTCTGATTCCCTGATTGCTCTCTTGGGCTCAACTTTAATGATGTTCGCATATTGAGCCAAGCCTCTAATCCTCAAATTTTTCAGTTCTTTTTTTGAACCATCGAGACAAATTTTTGTTTTAAGGATTTTTACACTATTTTGTATTTTCAGGACACACGTTGCCTACTACTACTGTGTGATGGCAATAAAGTAAACTGAATATTTGGTATAATCATCTAAACACTGAATCAACTCCAGGTGCAAGAACGAGGGGCAGACATTTGTGTCAGAAGAGTTTGTTAGCTCAAGAGGATTTGGCTTTGCATGTATCCGGTCTTAGGAGATGCAGATGAGTATGTCAGGTGTTAATGTTTTCCTACCACACCAAGACCTAAGATATGATATAGGAATCCTAGATTTCCCCATGGTCAGGGGAAAAGAAAAAATTCAGATAATTAGAAAAGAACTGGGTTTAAAATGCAGAAACTTCATTCTGATAAAAGCAAGAATGACTTGGGAAGAATCATAGTTGAGGCATCCACCCCAACCCTCTCTTTATCTACCTCCACCTCTTACATGAGAAGCAAGACATGAGATAGAGACAGGGAACTGAGAATCCTTTATGTTCCTTACAGAGGAATCTATATGTGTCTTCTTTATACAGTTTACTATATGAGATATACGTAGTTAGAAAGGTATTTTTGTTTTGCTTTGAAAGACTTGTATGCATAAGCAAATAATAAGAAGAACTGGGGTGTAGACCAGAGGTGCAGGAGATGAGAGGATTTACCAGAGACAACGTGGAGAGCAGAATAGTTGGATTGACTGAAATACTCTGTTAAGGGAACAATGGATAAGACAGGAGAGGTCTGCTGTGCCACATGGGTCACCTCCCTGGCTGGGGATTGAACTCAGGCTACAGTGGTTGGTGATAGTTTGATAGTGCTGAAACTTTAATCCTTATGTCATCAGGGAGTCCAATAATTGTAATAATTTTAATTCTCTATTGCTGCATTATAAAATTCCCCAATGTTAGTAGCTTAACACAACAACCCACTGATAATCAGAATTCCTCATGATTCTTTATGTTGAGTCGGTTAATTTCAATAGTTTCTATGTTCTATATAATTTTTAAAGATTTATTTATGCACACAGAATGGGGGTACAGGTGAGAGGTGCAGGGGTAAGAGGATTCACCAGAGACTGTGGGGAGCAGAACAGGCAGATCTACTGAAAACACTCTGAGAGGAGCAGCAGGTGGGTCAGGAGAGGTCTGTGGGTCACCTCCCTGGTCAGGGGTTGAACTCTGTTCTACAATGGCTACAGAGAGCTTCATATTGTTGTGCTTTAGCCCATTGGGCCACCAGGGAGGGCCCTATGCTCTATATAATATTGACTAAAGCAGAAATAATCTGGCAGTTGAACTGGACTGTTTAAGATAGTTTGCTCACATGATTGATGTACTGACAAAGAGGTGGAGAGTCATAAGCCTGGAATAAGCAAGGGTAGAGCAGCAGAATATTGAGGACCATTATCTTTCTTTCTTTCTTTCCATAGAATCTCAGGGCCACTTTCTCATCATATTATCTTAATATTTTTTCTCCAGCAGGCTAGTGGACTTCTAATATGGCCATTCTTGGCTTCCAAGAGGGTGAATGTAGATGCTTCCATTCCTTAAGTCCTAAAGCTACAAGCTTTCACAGTGACAGTGACAGTGACATTTTAGTTATCATCTATGCACAGATTCAGCACTGGGCATCAACTCTCAAAGCAGTGACCAGAAGAATGGAAACCCCTTTATGTTTATGCATATAAGACCAAAAAGGACATGATATGATTTTTCTTTATTCTTGGTGGTGGCCATTCTTACACTATCTTGGGTAATCTCAGCCCTGAGAAGGAAAACTAGCTTCATGTGCTTACTCAGCAGGCAGACGTGAGAGGACAGCCCAAGTTTAGTCTTAAAAGGAGTTAATGAACCAGAAAAGGTTTATTGTCTTGGTGAAGGAATGGTTAATATTGCATCTGACAAATAGGGATCTATTTATAGAACTCTCTTGGGTCTACCAGTACACTTTACATTTCCAGTTTTACTTAAGCGAGTAGATAGTGGGTTGTTTCTCCAAACCAAGAAGCATCTTTACTTACTCAAACTATTTGCCAACTGTTTATACAATTGTATAATTTGGGGAGTACAGTTTCAACCCTCTACATGTGCGTATTTTACTCACCCTCCACCAAAGTTCCAGTGTTGCTCTCCTATTCCCTCCTTCCTCCTCCCATTCCCTCTGGTAACTGTATATTTTACCGAGTGTTAAGAATTATTTTTGCAATGCCTTGCAAGCTTATTTTATTTAGTTATTTATATTTCACAAATGAGCAAAACCATCTGGCAACTATCTTTCCCTTACTGACTTATTTCAATTAGATCACCACATCAAGATCCATCCTTTTTCTCCCAAAAAGCTACCTTAAAATAAATCACCATGAAAATAAAGAGGCAATCTACTGGCCGGGAGAAGACACTTTACATTACAAAACATTAAAAAAATATATATAACTCTTATACCTCAACATAAACAAAAGAACAATCCAACCAAAAACTGGAAAAAAAGACTTAAATAGACCCTTCTCCAAAGAAGACATTCAGATGGCCTAAGGCACACACAAAACATGCTCAACATTACTTATCATAGGGAAATACAAACCAGGACACATCTTAATGAAGGCAACATTCACTCTTGCAAAGCTTATCACATAACTTCTAGTTGCCATCCTGGATAGCGAGAAAGGAGTTAACTGAGGGTGTTATTTTCTTCAACCCATTCATTCTAAAGAACGCTAACCCAATGACAAATTAATTGATTTTGTCATGTCATAAATTGCTATCAATTGCCTTCTTTGCCTTCCTGCTCTTTGGAGAGAAATTTTTAGATGGATTTCAAATGGTGTCTGCTGGATTTTTCTCCATCTTAAGTGCCTACTAAACATTTCAGTGGTGATCACCTGCCAGGCCATGATAATTTGTCATCATGAAAAACTAGGAAATATTTTTGTAGGAAATATATTTAAATAATTTTACAATGTGAAAAACCAGCTACATCAAGTGCCCACCTGCTGTTCATGTCTGTGAATGACTATTGCCTGACATATGATAAGCAGCAGGGACATTTTATTTTTTAGCTTCCAAGACTCCTTACACCCTTAAATTTTGGAGTCACTTCTCTTCCCTTAAAGGTTATATGATCAGAGCCCTCCCTGTTGGTACAAAAGGGTTAGGACACAGCACTGCAAGCTGGCCACAGCTGCTTCTGTGCGAATTTGATCCCCACCCCAGGAGTGACCCACGTGGTCCAGTAGACCTTTCCCATCTCACCCACTGCTCGACCACTGTTCCCCTCAGCAGTGTACATCATCAAGCTGTCTGTTCTTCCCCCAACACTGTCTCTGGTGAATTTTCTCACTGCCCCTGCACCTCTGGCCTGTACCCCAGTTCTAGATGCACAAATAAGTAAATCTTTTTTTGAAACAGAGTGGGGAGCATAAAAGGCAGATCAATGAAGTACACTGCTGCGGAGAGCAGCAGAAGGATCAGGAGAGGTCTGCCGTGCTATATGAATCACCTCTGGGGCTGGGGATCGAACTCATGCTGAAGTGGCTTTAGCTTCTTTAGTGCTGTGCTTTAAACCACTGCACCAACAGGGAGGGCCCATAAATAATATATATTTTTTAAAGTTTATGTAATCAGGTGCACATGTTCCTGCAATAACTTTCCCTTGAATATTACTGAAAACTGCAGAAATTATATGTTTAGAGTTTGATGGGTATTATCAAAGTGAACAGACTTTTGTCACTAGCATTTTGATGAAGAAACAGAATGTCACTAGCCCTCCCCACACAAAACTCCTCTCATGCTCACTCATAATTTTAATCCCTTCAAGTGTGCTCACTATCCTGTGTTCCAATAGCTTAAATAACTTCATCTATAAGGTTTTAAAATATTATGTAAGTGTATACATAATCTATAGTACTTCACATCATATAGATGCACTGTTTCTGGATTATAGGTGCATTAGATTCTTATGGGTTATTCTAGACAGTCATTTTTTCTTCTGACCCCTGGATAGTCATCTGTGGTCTGAATGTTACCATGCGATTCTGAGTCTTGGTGCCAAACCAGATTATGAACCTCAACAGAGCACTAATGGCAATGCGTGGTACAGAAAAGACAGACTGTTTTGTTCTCTAGAAAACTGACCTTTGGCATTGTAATGAGAGTATGGGAATCTCCTGGTCAACACTTAAGGGAATGAGTGAGAGAGGAAACAGAGTGAAGCAGAGGAGAAGCTGGGATTGTGATGTGGTCACACAAGACCTCCTGCACCCCATCCAGGATGGTCCTGCAGATAGGTCTTAGTTTCTTTCCAGAAAGCAAGTCCTTTCTCTCCCCACCTTGACCAGTCATCAGATTTGGTGAAGGGACTTGACCTTGGATCAGGGGACCCACATACCACATAGCAATATCCTCTTAAATAAGACTCCCAATAATCAGAATGAACAGTTCCATCACTGTCTTCCTTAGAGACCAAGCCTTTTTGAAGCTAGTAAGCATTCAGATAAAAGATTAGAGTTTTCCTGATTTTAAAACTGAGCTGAGGAAGCTCTCTCTGGTGGTGCAACAGGTTCAAACTCCATACTATGACACTCTCAGAAGCCACTGCAGCACAAGTTCAATCCCTAGGCAGGGAGCTGACCCACATGGCAGATCTCTCCTGACCTGCCTGCTGCTCCCCTCGGTACTGTGTTTCAGTACATCTGCCTGTTCAATACTCTGTCTTGGGTGACTCTTCTCACCCATCACGCCTCTGTCCTGTACCCCAGTTCTGTAGGCATAAATAAATCTTTAAAATAAATTTGGCCGAAGAAAAAAAAAATCTATTGAATGAGATGTTGAAATTTAAATAGAGTCACATGTTGTTCATGATGGTCCAGTGAATGGCAAACAACATATAAGAGGGGATTCCAATGGACTGTACCTTCTGGTCCAGGCTACACCATCCAGACATATGTAATTATGTACCACAATGGTTGCCCAGGATTCAGTTACACAATGACACACTCCTCAGAAAGCATCGCCATCATCAAATGAAACAAGGCTTATGATGCACCAAATGCCTTGCTCTCTCATCTCCTAGGCACTTCCCTGTCCATACATAGAGCTTATAAAGGAGGAGAGAGAAGTTTTATCCAATGCACCTCACCCCCAGAATTGAATGTATCTTCATGTCTATGTCTCATGATGGCAAAGAATATAATAATGAGAAGGTGAGGGTAAGAAAAATGATAACCAGCATTAATTAATCATTTACTATATTCAAGTAGTACACTAAATCCTGCACTCAATGAAATCTCCAGTGTTATTGCCACTTAAAAGAAAAAGGGAACACAGGATTATCTTAATGAGGGCTGTATATCTATCTCACATTTTTCATCTAATTCTAGCTTGCCTTTTCTTCTAGCTATGACATACTTTCTCTATAAGATGAAAGGAAGTGAAGATAAAATATAAAAGTAAAGCAGGTGAGTATTTTGCTCTTACCTGCAACTGGGTACACATAAAGGAACTTCAAACACTAGGGATTACACTGTTGTCTTCTTTCCTCAGCATAAACACTGACTTTTTGTGTGATAATAAAACATGCCTATACCCTTGCCCATTAGAAAGTAAGTTCCAAAGAGCCCTCCCTGGTGGCTCAGTGGGTTAAAGCACAGCACTATTAAACTCTGTAGCATGAGTTTAATCCCCAGCCTGGGAGGTGACTCACATCATGTGGCAGACCTTTCTTGCCTCATCCACCGCTCCCCTCAACAGTGTATTTCAGCAGATTCTCCTTTTCTGTTCCCTACTCTCTCCAGTGAATCCTCTCATCCTTGCACCTCTCGCCTATATCCCAGTTCTTGTATCATACATAAATAAAACTGGAAAAAGAAAAGAAGTCCTATGACTAAGACTAAGACCCAAGTCATGTCCCTACCCAAGGACATAATGGATGTCTATAGTGAACACAACAACCATTTGTTGATTGAATACATGTGTTTGTCAGCTCTTACAGTTTGCTGGTGCTTCAATACCAACTGATATGTGTACACTTAGGACAATCAGCAACAGATGCAAAACATGGAATTTGTAGAAACAAAATAATTCAGGAGCTTTTCCCTTTTCAGAGAATTAATGGAGTTCTAGCATCATCCAAAGTCACATACTATGACTTAGGGTTTTCAGTATAAAGAACCCTTTTAAAAATAGCAGACAACTTTCAATTTCTTTGTCTCTCCCTGCTACCTCAATCTCCTTCCTTTCCTTCATCACTTTTATAAATATGGTGTAAATAACTTCTGAGGGAATAAAACAGCAAAAGAGACAGAAATGGAGAATGCGGGGCTGAAGGGAAAGTGAGGACCAGTTGTGATAACTTTTCCATGTTGGTGACCAAGGAGGCACAGCCAGCAGGGAGTTTATTTATAGGTAAAGGGGCATGAACAGAAGGCTTCATGTGAAGATGTTGACTATGAATTTTTGTTTTCAGTCAGTGGAATAAATAATATACATACCCCAAACAAGAGGGAATGGAACTTGGAAAAATCTCTTTGAGGCCAGAAAGAGTTGTGAAATTATGCTTTCTGATAGCAAGGTGTTCTGAGGTCCCTTGGAAAAGTAATTGAATCCCAAACTTCTCTGCTTTGGGGCATCTCCAGGGACATCATAAATATCAAATTCATTTGCCTGGAGGCATTGCCATTTAATAAAGAAAACTAATGTCATTGCTTCTTTGCTACTGGATCATCAGAAAGGATAGAAAACACCATCACTAAGAGTTTGATTTACTTTCCTTCTTTAGAGTTTAAAGCCAAGTTCAACAACTAGCTAGTCATTATATCTTGCTACATTTTCTCATGCCTGCAAGGTAGAGACGACCTAGCTTACCACAGCTCCCAAAGACAATTCCCAGTCCGAGTTCAAATATATTCAGAGATGGAAATCTCTTTTTTTGACAGTTCTAATAGCTAGGGGATTCCACCTTCTTGAAAGTAATTAACCTGTTCCTAGCTCTGTCTTCTAGAAAATTTGGCAGATTAATTCTACTTTGCCCCAAAGTTATCTTAAAAAAAAAAAAAAGTAACCAGTGTCAGCTCTTTGGGCTAAATAACTCAAATTTCTTCAGTTACCTTTAACCATTCCAAGAATGACAAGGCTACTCTATGCTGCAAAGACATAAGCTGTGGATCTCAGATCCAAATGAAGTTTTAGGCTGATCTAGACAAGTTGAATACATTTTTTTTTATTATTTTTCTATGTACCTTATAAAATATTCCATTTTTATGTTGCCACAATTTAATATTGGCTGTTGTGGTTTTATTAAATTAACATTTGTTTAGTGGAGCCTGAGGATATTTGAAGGAGCCCAATGGTTTCAGCAAAAGACCAAAGAAACTGGAGTAAAGAAATTGGAATAAAAGAAGTTAGTGCTCACAGGCCCCAAAGGAGGTAAATGAAGGGGCCACAGGGGCAAGTCTGGGCAGGCGGAGACAGGGACTGTGGCAGAACTTGGAGTTCTGCTTTAATTAGGGCCCTCGGTGGAATACTTTGAGGTTGCCACACTAAAGCTAGATTGGTCAGTTAAAACCCAAAAGAGTGAGATTTTTATACTCTTAGATTTTACCTAAGAGTATGTAGGAAATGTTCCTGGGAGGAGAGGAGCTATTTAGTACAAGGTCTCTTGAGAAAGCCCTGCCAGGAACTGGCTGGCACAGGGAAGGTACATAGGTGCATGACACGTGTCAGTCTAAGACTCCCAGAGACCACTTGGCCAAGCCAAGTATATGTGAGGCAACAATACAATGACACCATTTAGCTCAGCTTTCGATAATTGCAAATTTAAGTGTTTAATTCAAACATATTTCTGGCATTTGTAAAATTCATTTGCCTCAGACTTTCCCGATTTAGTTTATAGGAAAATATGTACCTTATACTCCAAAGGAGTGGTGGGGGAGCTCATTGGCCAAGCGTTCAGCCAGATCAGAGTTATTTTCTAACTGCCAATATTTAAGTACATTTTTCAAAGCAGATGGTGCATTTCCTTGATGATCACCTCACTGCTCCATTCTAATTACAAGAGAGATAAGACCTAAAGTCTTGCCACATGTTTATCACCTGGCTGAAATAATACTTTGGAATATTTCTTATTTAGGCTCTTTATGTTTTATTATGATGGGAATTTCTCTCAAGGAGTGAAAACTTTGTAGTTCCAGAAGCCTTTGCATCCCAGGGCAGAGGCTTAGAGTTACCAGCAGGATGAATGAGAGAGACAGCTAGCATCTGTGTGTGTGTGCGCGCATGCGTGTGTGTGCATCATGGTAGTGGGTGGCTATTTGCAAAGGAATGTCTGTCCCCAGATTGCAGGGTATAACAATTCTCCAATAAAACTTGCCCTTTTTTGTTTCTAATTTAGGGGAGAAGATACATAGGTAAGAAACTAGTATATATATAGGTAAGAAACTAGTATGCCTGTATAGTCTTACAATCCGTATGTAGGAAAAAGCCTCACTGGTTCTGTCTATAGGAAATAATTCATTCTTTGAATGTTCTACATAGCAAATGATTACTATAAAAGTAACATGGATATAAGTAATGGGCTTTAAACAACCAACTATGAATAAACCATATTTCTTCTGAAGAAGTAGTTCAGAGCCTTGGGGGAAAGAAAAGGTTTGAAGAAGCAGTTTGTTAGAGTTGTATGTGTAAAGATTATGGAAAGATGGAGTCTGAACTGGGATAAACTTGAGAACCTTGTTCCCTGTTCCACTTTTCACCAGCTATATGACCTTTACTTTGTTTCTTTACATTCACAGGCCCCTATTCCCTCGTAAATAAAATTAGAAAATAAATACATTATAAATTGCTATGAGAGCAAGGGATTAATATATGTTAAATTCCTGGGATGCACTGGACTAATACAAATCACTAGTGCTGTAGTAGAGCAATGTGTCATAGTCTGTACAGATGGTGCTTTCTAGCTATTTCACATCATAGGACTCAGAAAATGATTGTCTCCTTTAGCCAAAAGCCATGATCACCAATTGGGAAGAAGAGTGAAGAAGTAATGTAATGCATGGTGAATTTTATTTGTCTCTCTTATGGAGCGCTCCTAACTTCACACCTATAAAAATCATGGAAACAACCCAGAGAAGGGGGTTCAGCAGTCACCTGACCCCTCACTAATCCAGCCACACTCTTCCCAAAGCATAAGTCAGAGTAGGGCCTGGGGAAAGGATTCCAGGAAATATGATATGATGCTCTGGGATACAATGTCCTTTTATCTCCTCCCCCCATCAGTGCCTTTCTGTAATTAAACATTTTTTCACACACACACACACACACACACAAATTATTTTCTCTTATTTTACCCCATCCTCACACTCTTTTCTACATAGGCTTTTCTTGGAAGTCTTATAATATTTTAACCTCCTTTATCTTTCTGAACTTCATGTAGCTCTTCACAAAAGCATTTGCTCCAGTGACTGCTTAAGAGTGTGTTTGTTAGAATATGGAAAGATACAGCTTAATAGGTTAGGTAGATTGGATTACAATGCAGGGGATTGTCTAAGACAGGAAGAGAGGAGTTTCCTTTTAGTGCCACTGACATTGTTTGCTTATATAACAAGGTGGGGAGGGGACCCTCAAAATAAGAAAAAGACAAAACTATTTAGCAAAGACACTTTCATTCCTTTCTTGCCCAGCCCCAATTTTTCTAACCCCTGGCAACTCAATTGATTTTTGATAAACGAAGTTATCTTTCCATTGGTTCTTTAGTTTTAGTGTTGGATCAGGAGCTGTCTGATTAATAACTGAATCTTCATCAGTCGTTCTGCCCTCCTAAAGATTTAAATCTCAAGCTCTTTTTCTGTCCTTTATATAGATGAACTTTTAAGATTCAGGTGCTTTTTCATCTAAGTAATATTTAACACCAGGAGATCTAGGAAACCTGACTTGACTTTTAAGAAAAACAAGAATTTTAGTCATCTTTTTAGTTTATAAATGTGTAATTTAACTAACTGAGGTTTAACTATGAGTACTTTAGACCATAACACCTTTGATTTACACTATAAAGCAAAAACACCTTGCCTTAATCTGTCTTCAAACTATATAAACTTTTAAATATACCCTAGAATTCATAGTATTAAAATTATAGAAAATTTAATATTCAGCCTTTTCTAGTAAGGTGAGTGCGGTGGGGGAAGAGTTCATTTGGCAAAAGAAATTTATGATAATTTATATATTTCTTGACTTTATGAAAAGGTAACACTAAGAGCACATTGCCAATGCAAATTTATGACATTTATTTCAAGTAAGGAGTTTACCTTTCTTTGGTTTTAGCTTTCATCTGAGTTGATATTATCTAAAATTCTTCCT
>NW_004567118.1:10027174-10055796 GCF_000260355.1 Condylura cristata | reverse complement strand
CCAAACTGACATATCACCAGGACTGGGATACTGGACTCTGGATTTTACAGAACTGAATTTGTGCTTACATCCTACCATGTCACCTTTGTTAATGAACTCAAATATCAAGAGTACTAGATTTTCAACATATATAACAAAAGTATAAACGTTATTGGTAATGGGCAACATTGCTTCTATATGTTTAGTCTCTTCATCTGTAAAGCAGTAAACATTCAAAATCTACTGCATAGGGTAATTAGAAGTGTCAAATTAAATACTAGTCTAGTCCTAATAGGCACAGAGTATGTTAGCTAAGATTAATTTAGCATTTGAGAAAGTACCTAGTATTCAAAATAACTTCATTTAGAAGTATATTACATAATACTCAATGAATATTTACTAGGAGCCAGCCACAACTCTAAGCAATTTTTATATAACAATTGAATTGAATTAAATAAATATGTATGATCTGTATTAATGGTATTCTTAAAAGGGAACCACTCTTAAGATCTCTAAGATACTTCAGGAATCGACAAAAATGGTGTCTTGACAGAGCAATAACTCTGAAATTTATGTAATTTTTAAATGACAGTTACCTGTATGCATTTTTTCCCCATTTATCAGGTACTTTACCAGCGGCAAGAGAGGAAATGAAACCAGATTTTTCTAGAGATTCTGCAAAGCTCGAGTGGTTAAGAGTCATTGATACTGAGTATGGCTTTGATGGCCTTCCACTTGCGTGGGGTAAGATGTGTGTCAGAAAATGGTTCATTGACTCTCAAGCATTCCCAGTCTCCTGGCTTCTGTGATTAACACCACAGAATGTTCTTATTTCTGAAGGATATTTTTCTCATTTTAAATAGGTTGGTAGTCAGCAAAGTTTTTATTTTCCAAATTCTAGTAAAAACTGGGGCACTTTCAAGAGGAAAGCAAAAGAAATACTTCATTTTTTTAGCATTTGTATTAAGCATGGAAAGCTTTATTAAAAACTGTGGTATGTCAGTTCAACTAGTTTTCACTATTGTTTGTTATTACTCACTCTTGTTATAAGGAACATTTGGGGAGGAACCTTGGGGTTGCTAATACATGATAGTTCTGTCATGTAGTGGCTGGACAAGAAATATTTATTGAAGACATTGATAACTGAATAAACTGTTCAATTTTAATTATTCTAAGTAAACATATATCAGCACAAATCATTCCTCATGGGAGGGGGGCAGAGTAAGTATTTATCCAACTTTGAACTTAGCGTGTGGTTCATGAACACCAATGCCAGCTACAGATGATTTAAAAGGAGATTTGAGGATCATATAGTAGTTTTCACTTAAGTGTCATGAACGGATTCTTGAAAACTGCTACTTTACTAAAGTAATGTATAATCATAAGCTAATTCATGTAGGTAAGTGCCTTGCACGTATTTCACAAAATTATCACCAAACTTCTAAAGACCGAAACACTTCTAATATTATGCAACATTCATTCATTCATTCATTCATCCATTCTCTAACCTGCTTACCCCAGGGCAAGGTCTATGATGACTAGAGCCAATGCCAGGAGCTGAGTACACGGTGGAACCTAACCCTGAATGAGTAACACAGGCTCACTGAATGGTGCACCCACATATACACCCACTCTGGCTGGGACATGTGGACATACCCATAAATCTATTGAGCACATTTATGGGATATGCACACTTATGGGATGTTGCAGGGAAACTATACTACCTGTAGAAAACCTGACACGAGCTATGCAACCTCTGTCGTCAGACACGGTCCAGATGGAGGGGAATTGCTCTGAAAAATCAGACTTTCCACGCTAACTTATGTTATGACCTCCCGTTTTTGTATAACCGTAATATCAAAATATTCTGAGCAACTTTCAGCTTACAATTGGACTGCCTCAGTCACACACGGCCTGCCTGCCCTGACAAGCCAGCACTGCACCAGGGTGAAAAAATTCCCCTGAAGTCAAGTGACTTGACTACTGACTGATAAAAGCAAAAGGGCTGTTTTTGCAAAGTCTCTCTCACTGCTGGATGGAGGATAACCCAAGTCTTATCATTCTATCATCTCACCGAGCTTTCTATTCAGCCTTTTAAAGAATTACTCAAACTTCCTATTGTCTGGCCTTTAGATGTGGAAATTCATCCAGGTTGCATGTTTTTAAACTAGTCAAGTTTTCCACCTGCTACACCTTAAAGGAATCCACAAAAGTCTTCTGGCTAGTTTTTCAGGATTCTACTATGTAGTCTTTAGATAAGAAAATTCACCTATGTCTCCTATTCAGAGATTTGATAAGCAAGGAATTTCCTCTTCTGTCCCCCAGGATGATTCAGGCAGAAAAACAAAAACCCATTAAGTAGTAGATAAGGTTTAAGGGACTTCTATCTTAGTTGATCTCCACTATAGTAATATTAGTCATAAACTTTGTGCACTTATGTACCTGTTTTTAACCTTAATTGATTTTAGAATGTTATATCTCAGCTAAAGGACACTACGACCCTAAACTGTTCTTAGAAAAAGAAAAGATGATTGTAATCTCTCAGCCCAGTTCGTGTGCTGATGTCATCCCACTGCTTGCTCCTAATGTATAAAATAAACCTCTGCTGAAGGCAGAGAGGGAAGACTTGCACCCAACTCTTCTTTGCTCCCCTTTCCCCTTTTTTCTCCCTTTCCCCCTTTTTTAGGAATCTCCACTCACCGATGCCACCTGAGGGTCCTGCCTGTCTTGCCTCTAGACACCTCAATAGTTGGAGCTGGTTTCCAACAAAAACCCATGTGCAAATGAGGGAATCACACAAATGCCACATAGACATTGGTCCTGACAAAGCGTCATTTTTTTTTTCTTATCAATGTTACAAAAAAAATAATGCTGAGTGAAACATTATTTGAGATCCTGCTGTACTTTTCTAGTCTTTACATCATGGACCAGGTATATATGTTGAATCTCTAATTTGGCTGATTTATTAATGTCTCCCCAACCTTGAAGACTGCCTCACATTTCATTTGTTCTTGCCATAATGCAAATAGATAATCTATTCAACAATGTAAACAATAAAAAACATTTGAAAGCCATGATATGACCTCTTTTATATCTTTTTAATTAATATTTAATTCAGATACCAGAAAGTTTACCCTTTTAAAATAGGCAACCCAGTAGCTTTTAATATATTCTTGTATATTCTCCTACTCCCCTTCCTTTTGATTCTAGCAAACACTAATCCACTTTGTTTTTCTGGGTTTGTTTATTTTAGACATTTTATGCAAGCAAAATCATATAATCTGTGGCCTTTTGTATCTGGCTTCTTTCTATTAACATATTTGCAAGGTTTGTGTGTGTGGTATATACTACATTAACATTGAGGTAGCACATTCTGAGAGTATCTCTTTGAGTCCTGATGCATCTCTAGTCTGAAAGAGGCAACTGACAAGCAGAACTGTATTTAATCTGTCCTTGTGTTAGACAAAATAAGACATGATAAGAGTGAGTTAATAAAAAGAACATGGCAAACCATTCTACCTGTGTGTTCAAGTGTATACAAAGGCAGTAATGTTAAGCATAATGGACAGTATGTATTGTCTTAGGTGAATTTACCTGGTCTGTCCCTCTCTTTTCATTCTGTGTGCTCAGAAACTTAATCTTGTCATGAAAAGTAGATCCATTTCTCAGACAATGGCTTATGCAACTGAGCTTATAAAATATAGATTGATACATAATGAATATGTATTCACTTGTATTGAGGAAAATCTCTCAGAATTGGAAGTTTTTTGGACTACATTATTTACACATTCTCTCACTGTGATACACCACATATATAAAACTAGATTATGATTAGAATGTTGCTTAAAGAGAAGAGTTGGAGAAATTAGACAGATGGTTTCATAATTTAATAGACTCATGTGTATAAAATGATGGTCCTATACTTTCATTAGATGTAATTTTATCTTCCCTTGGATAGACTGGGGTAGAAACTGATATTTTTATTTCTCTATTGGCTCCTACAAGGCATGCCTGCTTTCTTTTCTGACTGAAACATTTGATGAAAAAAATGATTACAGTCTATCAGATTATGAAGGAATCTTTGGTCTGTGAGTTTTTATACCTTCCTTTACCTGTGTTCATTGCCTAATGTGCAACATTAGTTTTAAGTTCTTTGGAGGACATCTCCCTGTGGCTTCTCAGTACTGTATCTATAGCAGACACCTGTCACAGAGGTGAACAACTCACACTTGTAATTGCAAAATATTTTTTCCCCCACTATAGAATCTCTGTCTGATGGGAAGGGGAGTTCCTATCAAAGAATATAAAAGATGTGGAATCAACATTTATAGTGGTGCTGGTGTCACTGTTGTATTTAGACACTCTGACATAATTTTGACTGTCACATGTTCTAAATATGACACGGAGGTTAACTCAAAAGTTAGTCGACTTGGAGTAGACTTTCTTTTCTTTCTTTCTCTCTCTTTTTTTTTTTTTTTTTGGTTAGTTTTTAATAACAAAGGGCTTTCATTGCTAAGGCCATCCTTAATTCCATTAGTTTCCACCAACAACCCTCTGACCTTGCTTGATTTGTTAACTGGTAGAAAGAACTAGATCTGTCCAAACTATATTCATAGCACCAAATTCAGTGTCTGAAGTATTGTGTATGAATAAGCAAATCTGTAACTTTAATATCACAACCTGATATATAATCTAGAAACCGTCTATAACTTTTTTTTTTTTGGTAATAAAGTAAATAAACACTATTTGCCAGTTTTTTTTTCCTAAAGAAATTCTATTACCAAGTTTGATATGGGAAATGTTTTTTCCCAAGTGTTCAGGTAAAAATAATTATGATATCGTGCAATATACTTGTTATGCTTCAAAATAAGACTAAGAAAGTATTTGATGTAAAAATTACAAAAAAATATCATGCTTAATCTCCAAGAGCCCTTTTATGTTTATGTAGTCACTAATATTAGCACCTATCTATGATTATGGAAATTTCTATTCAAAGATAGTTTTGAAAAAAATATTGATGAACAGAACATTAAGAGAATATAAAAATAAATACTTCCCACTGTGGATTGCATCAGAATCACATTTAACCACAATATTGGTTCTGTCCTTTTGAAATAGATGATCAGAACAGAAGCCATATTCTTTTGTTAAAGTGTTCATCAAATGACTCTTATGTGTACTTCCAAGTTTATCAACAAATAGATACCACCATAAACAGAGAGCCTTCAGGTCTCTCAGTCCATGACAAAAACGGTGATTCACTTGAGTTTCAGAAAAATTCCACCAACTGTTATGATCCATGATCCAGAGAGAATGTTTCAGCAATTCTAAAGAGTGGAAACAATATAAGAGAAGAAAGGCCAGCATTTCTTGGTCTGGGGGAAGTTGACTGTCATTCTCCTTGGTTTAGAAAAACCCAACAGGGAAAAGAAAGCAACTACAAAAACAAACATCTCCTTCACCTGCCCATTCACTGAGATCAGAAATTCACTTTCTGAAGAGCATTAAGCCTCTTTCTAGAATTAGAAAGAGCACTTGGATAAAGAAGTACTTGTAGAAAAATTGGACATTACCCAAAATATAGGAAGTGCCTTTTGGACACAGAGCACTGGATTAAGAAGGGAGGACATGAAGAAAGTGAAGCCTGGGAGTGCCCCAAACCACTGCCTGGACTTTCCCAAAGCACAGCATCATGAGGGAGAAGTGAAACAAAGTCTTGATGGTCTAAGAAAGATTGTGGAGTCCAAGGAGAGCGTGGGAGCCAGAATTTGTAGAGAAAAATCAACATAAAATAAAACAAGAGGGAGAGGGAAGTAGGTGGAAAGAGGGAGAAGAAAATGAAGGGGAAGGAGGATATTAGTTAGAGTTCTACAGTGGGTTTGCTCTTGAGTCTGCACACCAAGGGACACTGGTAGGTGGAGCACACGGAGTTCACACAGGGATGTCAATACTTCTTATGTTCATCATTCAAAGTGGACAGAACTCCTGATATATAGATTAGTAGACATATTCTTAGGGAGAATTTTGCTTGGTAATGTGTCAAATTAATATTGGACTAAAATCTGTTCAGGGCTTAGCCTAAGAAGTATGGAAAACAAACAAACAAAAAAACAACCTCAACAGCATCCAGTTTGAAAGAGTATCATCAAAGAAAAAAAAAAAAATGTGTTCAAGCCCCCACTAATACAATCCATATGTCATAGCTAATCACAACATACCAGGCATTCAAAGAGGCAGAAAATAGGACCCATTATCAAAAGAAACATCAATCAATAGAAACAAATGCAGAAATGACTCAGAAGAGAAAATTAGCATACAAGGCATCAAAATAGCTGCCAAATCAGCTGTCCTGATAATGTCTAGACATACCAAATTATAAGTTCTATCAACTATAAGCTACATGTAACCGCTAACCTCATCAAGGCATGCACTACTGAGATGAGAGACTGTCTCTAGTCTAGAAGTCAGAGATATCAATCCTGAGGATTCTGACTCCTCTTTATTGCCCTACATTTAAGAAATCACATCCTTCTTCCAAATCCTTCACAGGTAAGGGGAAGCTGATGAAGCTTTCCACTGTATAGGATAATCATTATTGCCTTTCTCCCAAGCCAGTCACTGCAGTAATTGTGCATATCCCTCATCTTTAGAAAAAAAAAAAATTTCCCTACATATTCTAGTTATGTCTAAAAATGGGAGCACAGACTATCCCATTTTTCTTTAGTGTGCTCACACTATTAGAACAAGACTTCATGATTTGTCAGTGGATTGTCAGGAATTTTTTCCACTGCCTTTCAGTAACATATATATTCTCTACTGACTTACGTTTGCAAATAGAATATTGCTTTCTGGCCAGTTTAATATGTTACTTTGCTATCAATAGGTTATTATGACTGGGAGAGAACCAAAGCTGAACTCTGATATTTTGTGACATATCCCATACTATTGTTCATTTCACACTCATTCACCAGTTGTGATTATATTGATTCAGGATTCAGGGGTACTTGGGCTTGTGCTCAAACTGGCTTTCTGGAAAACGTTGACATCTGTTTCCTACTACTTCATGGATTCTTTAATTAGGATCAAAAAATCTAAAGGCAAAGGGCTGGTAGTTTGAATTTTTGTGGTTTCTATCTTAGTTTCATTTCCCTGTATTTCTTTTGGATTATGGTACTAAAGTTAAGAGATTTCTCAGAATATTGTTACTTGGTCACTTTTAAATTTATAGTAGAGTGTGAGTCATTTTTCTTACTTCACAGCTACTAGTAAATAATTTCATTGAGTGTCACAATTTTTTATTGACTTTCTCAGAGAATGATTAGCTTTCATTTTCTGTCTTTATCTAAAATGTGTATTCTGCTACCTTTAGTTAAATAGAAGGATAATAAGATTTTTCTTAGTATAATTGTTTACACATTCCAAAAATTTCTTCCACGAATGCCATGATAGATGTTCAACCCAAATCTGCTTTAATACAGCGAAGATCTACATGATCTTTGCTGGAACATAAGAAATTATTTTTTTGTGGTAATCAAGTTCCTAGTAAAATTGCCATCCCATAATATTAATCAATCCAGAATCACTGCTCTGCACTGCAATACAGAATTAGGTCTCATGATTCTTTGGTCACATCTTTGTCAATCAGTCAATATATAACCTTGTCTTATGTGTGTTTGTTTCAAAATACCTTGTGTAATATATATTCTTGATTCATTAACATCAAACTCATGGCTAAAAGCACTATTATTCATGCCTGAGCAAAACACATTGGGTCATGTATCTCCTAATCAGAACTAAGAAGACAAATCACGGCCCTTTTGTACTTAGGAACACCAGTCAGCAGTACTCCAGCAGTATGAAGCAAGCTCACCAACTAAAAGCTCAAGAATAAAAACCTGGCTGGAAACAGACTACAAAAAGGTTTACCGAATGAGGGCTGAAACAAAATGCAGAGTCTTACTTACCTTGTTTGATGTCAACTGGAAACTTGCACCTCATGTCCTGGAGTTTTCACTGTTCCAAGGTGTGTGCGTATCCAGGACTGGCTGTAAAAACATTGAGTATCAATTGGCGTTTTCAATACATAGATGAGTAGGTGCCTTATCTGCATATAAGAAACCTGCAAATAATGAGGATCAACTGCATATTTGCAATTACATGGACACCGAATGCTGGATCGTATAGTTTTAGTTTTCTAAAATATTTAATGAATATATTATTTAAATGAACACATTATTTCTTAAGTTTAACTCAAGCATAATAGATCATTATATACTGCTTTATATTACAATTAATACATAGTATATATCTAGCTTAAATTTATATTCTGTAATATTGGTACTTTTAATATTTAGATGTTTTCCAACCTTTGATCTTTTATATTTATTTTAACTTACATTTTAATAAAATATATTAAATTTTGCATGATTTTATTCTTTTACTCATTTATTCCTTATTTAACATTGAGAATAATTTGGGAGTGTGCCTAAAATCACAAGGAAAAAAAGATGGTCCCAGAAAATAATTTCTAAAGAACTAAAGCTTAATCATTATATTCTTTAATTTTTTTTTAAGGTAAGAGGGAAGGATTTTTGAGCAGATGGTAACGAGGAGTCAAGAACCCTGTAGAACTTTTCACACTGTTAGTGATGGGAGACACAGCCCTAGCAGGCAGTATATACATATTTTTTAATTTAGTTATTTATTCATACAGAACTAGGGTACAGACCAGAACTAGGGTACAGGAGCGGTGAGAAGCTTCATCAGAGACAGAACAGGAAGCAGAATAGGCAGAGTGACAAGTACACTGCTGAGGAGAATAGCAGGCAGAACAGGAGAGGTCTGCCACACCATGTGGATCACCTCTGGGCCAGGGATCAAATTTGCACTGAAGCAGCTGCAATGCTGTGTCCTAACCTGTTGTGCCACCAGGGAGGGCCGATCATTACATCTTTAGTGTTGTCAAAGTGGACACAGTGACCATCAGTTAACAGTTTGCTAACTTGCCCTGTAACTTTTAAATACATGTACAGTATGAGGCCTCCATTTTTCAACTTGTTTTGGGCCCCACAAGAGTTAGTGACTGATCTGCCCAAGGAGAGAGAGTATGGGGGGACAAAAGGAGTTGTGGCATCCACCATAGCCACCTCTTGGGTGTGAGAGCTGCTAGACCTGTCAACTGTCCAGAGGCCACATGAGTAGAGAGAAATGTAAGTTAGGAAAGTCAAGCTCAGTGAAGGAAGACTTCAAGAAGGAAGTGAGATTTGAAAGAAAAGGGAAAGGACTAGAGAAAAATTCATAACTATGGAGTTGAGTGATAAATTTAAAAGTCTCATTACTGGAATTAAAAAGGGAACTGCCCTGATATCTTCCACTCCAATCACAGGGGCCTGGTACTTATGAAGCACTGTTTATATTAGGAGTGCAGTGGCAGAGAGCTTGTTTTCATCAAATGCTAATGAGTAATAATTGCGATCATAAGTAATACTACTCTTCATAATGACATAGAAGAGTACCTCTTTATCACATCTATTTATGATATCAATGGACAGAATATAATGAGTAACAATTTTATGTTGAGACAAGAACACATAAACCTTTCAAGTGAACTGTCACAGTAGTGATAGAAATCAAACAATATGAATAACAATGAAGACTCCACAGGCAGACATTTCTGAGATCAGATCCTAAGCATGCAATTTATTAAAGACATTTATCCAACCTTTGTGGGATTCATTGTCTTCATATGTAAACATGGGGGAAATAACAACTATTTTGCGATGCTATAAGAATTAAATGAAGTATTTTATATAAAATACTTGTTATACTGCCATAAAAGAATACTTAACTGAGCCTTTTTATTAGTATTCTTAATCTTTAAAAATAAAAAATCAGATCTGTTGCTCCTTTGCTCACAAACCTCTGTGTGCCATCTCACCTAGTCAAAGCCAAAGTCCTGCCAATGACCACTGCCTTCCCCTTCCCGCCCACTGTCTCTCTGAAATTACCTCCTCCCATTCTTCACTCACTTCTCTAGTCACACTGGCCTTCTTGTTTTTCCTCCACAACCAACTCCCAGGCCAAGACATCTACATTTCCTCTTGAAATCCTGGAATGTTCTTCCACTGTCTATCTATAGCTCCTGTCCCTTCCTTCCTGCTGGTATATACTCACATGTCCACTTTTCAATGATGCCTTCCATGGTCACATTATTTAAAACTGCTAACTTGCTCCTAAAAGCGACCTATTCCTCCTACCCATTTTAATTTTTCTCACTGCTTTTGTGCTATCTACCAAGACATATTTCTTAAAGCAGCTTTTTCTCTTTGCATTGGCAAGCAAGCTCCATGGAGTCAAGATTTGGGTCTACTTTGATCACTACCATGCCCCTAGCCTCTAGACTAGCTCTCAATATGTGCTGGATGATGATGATTTGCTGCTGTTGTTAACTTATGGTAAACACAAAGATAAATGCATAGACACAACCTCTACCACATATGTTCACTTAAGGCCTTCACTTGTGTCTTATTTTGGAGATGAAAGGAGAAACTAATGTTCTTGAAGATTATTTTCAATCAAAATGGAAAGCAGAAGGAGGCACAGAGCTTGCACCTGAGCCTCAGACCTGTTACAAGTAACTGTTTTCCTGGCATAGTCATCACCACTTCTCATCTCAGTTGCCATCACGGTAAAACTGTTGGCCACATGCCTCAGAGTATTTTCATTCATCAGCATCCAGCATCGTGTGGTCTTATGGCCTTACTGTCTTGCATTCTTTGGAAAAAACATGCTATATTTGTATCTAAAATTTTAAAGTAACACACTTAGAGGACAGTTCTGCTTCTTAAACTGTTCAGGCTAGTCTTTACCTTTTTCACACTTTCATGTAAAATTGTTTTAGCCTAAAGCCTTAGAATTCATTTGGTATGTAGAAAGCTGCTGTCTGTCCACTCAAAATTCATTATTTTTCTCCCATAGTATTACAACTTCTATCTTAGCACAAAACTGCCCAGATAAAGACATTTCCATTTCCCCCATCTTTTGCTGTACCCATAGTCAAATCTAGACCTGAACATTGACCCATGTAATGGCAATGGCAGCAATATGTGCAAATTCCACTCATGGCCTAAACAGGGAAAGTGTTTATGTGAAGGGTAGCAAGTGATCTTGGCCGTAGAGACAAAGCTAGCAACTAAAATTTTCTGATGAGAGAATTCTGCCTCCTTGACAAGAGAAAGCTGTCTTGACCATGCCTTTCAATATGATTAGATTTAAGATTAAGAAATTTACACTGGCCTTGATGAAATGGTGTATTTTTTTAGTCTCTTGTTAAAGCAGTATAGCTTTTATATCAACACAGGACAATGTACAATTTTAATGATTTTTTTTCTGTTCTGAATTATGCTGATGATACTAGTATAATAATTAAAAAATATAAAGTGGCACATTTACTGAGCCGTGCCTTATGCCAGAAACTCTGCTTAGGTAATGATCATTTTCAACTCTCAAAGCAATCCTGTAAATTACATAGTAGTATCCCAATTTTATAGATGAGGAAACTGATTTTTTTGCGAAGTTACAAAGCTGACCCAAGTTTACTAGGTGTCAGTTGTGAATGTATTACTATTAAACCATGAGACTCAGTCTATCATCTTTAGTGTTTCTAGTCAGGGAACAATCATCCTGACATACTACCTTTAGCAGACCCCCAAAAGCAAGAGTGAAACTGAGACCTAAAGAATGAGAGTGATTTACCTTATGAATAGGAAATGGAACAACATTCCAGGCAGGGACAACATGAGCAAAAAGTGCAGAAAGGAACATTGAAGAACTGAGCAATCAAGGCAAGTTTTGTGGGTCGACTATTGTCAACAACATTGTGGGGGAAGATGGAGCTGGAGAAGTGAAGACCTGTCTCTACAGAGTCCCAAATAAGACATTCAAAGAAGTGTATCTTTGGATAATTGAAAGTTTTTAAGACAGGAGATAGAGTGATCAGATGTACATATCAAAATCATAATTCTGGTATTAGAGTGAGATAATGGATTTTAGAGTTAAGTAGCATAATAAGAGAAACCTACAGCAAGTTATGATGGTAGCTTTGATTAACATACTCAGGCAGATATAAAGGACAAGTACAGATAAAAAGGATATTCAGGAATTAAACTGAGAATGTGATGAAGAACTAAGACAAACTCCTAAGGTCTTTGCTTTGGAACATCTCTCTAAAAACTGCAAGTATTTACAGCAGGAAAAAAAAAAAAACAAAAAACAAAAAACCCCAAAAACTTAGCAATACTGAAACTGAAGGTAAAAAGAGTCATAAAAACTTATAATTGGCAAATTCATTGAATACTGACTCTGAAATCACCAATTAAATACCACCAGAAGTGTTTGCTTTCGAACTGGTCTATAAAGTGTGTTAAAATATATATATGTATAGGTATGTGTATGTGTGTGTTCCTTCAGTACCAACCTTAAAAAGAAAAAAAAAAAAAAAAGCACTTTTCTTTCCAGGCCTTGTAAGTTCAAATTTCTGGCACCTGCCTTGTAAGTTCAAATTTCTGGCACCTCCCTAGAAACCACTCTTTATTATTTTAATTGGTTTTTGCTCTTTATTTCTACAGTTTCTAAAAACTTTCACTGTACTATTACTTGATTTTTTAATTATTGTTATAAAAGAATTGCTTGCACTTCTTCCATGAAAGGGAACAATCACATACAAACATGACTACTCCAGTCCATGCACAGGCATTTCCTTTCCTGCAGTTCCCCAATAGAATTCAACTTTTGATTTAATCAAGAATCATTTCACTAAGATATTAAGCACAATCGTGTCACAGTTCTACATGCGAATCTTGTTTGTTTTCCGAAGTACACTGCTGATTGGAGCAGTGGGCGGGCCAGGAGAGGTCTGCCAGCCATGTGGATCACCTCCAGGGTGGGTGGGGGTTGAACTCATTCTGAAGTGGCCTTAGCGTCTCAGTGCTGTGCTTTAACCTGCTGCGTCACCAGGGAGGGCCTCATTAATTTTTCACTTTACCAAAAATATGAACCTTATCTCAACCTAGTCAAATATAGTAGATAACCCATTGATTATTCATTTGCCCTTGGAGCGTTATTTCCTGACACCCTACATCTTCTTTTGTTCTTAAATGCTATTTTTTGAAAAAATTATTTATTTATGCATACAGAGCTGGGGTACAGGCCAGAGGTGCAGGGGCGGTGACAGGATTCACCAGACACAGAGTGGGGAGCAGAACAGAGGGCCCTTAAATGCTATTTTTTTTAAGGTTGGTAGTTGTAGCTATCATTCTGTGATCTGCTTTCATTTTCAACATGGGCATTGTTTTCACCTCTTTTCTGTAAAATAGAAACCTGGATCCTTCCTTCACATTATTTACAAATGTGACTATTTCTGTTACATAGGCTCTAAATGCCAAATACTAAAACTTTTAACTTTGCAGGAGATAATAGTAAAAAAAATATATATCATAACTTTGTGTTTGACAAAGTGTCTTTCAACAGAACTCAAGGGCATACATCATAAATATGTATTATAACAAAAAATCCTCAAAGTAGATAGCTAAGAGATTTAAAAGGCAAATCAGAGACTGGACCATATTTACAAAATATTTAGCCTACAAAGAATTGTGTAACGGACACATGAAGAATAACCTACGGAGCTCTCTCTAAAGTGGGTGACCATGGGGTCTCTGATGGTGAGGTGGTATGCGACATACATCTGAAGAGGTGTGAAACTAGTCACTTAAATTATGGTGTCAGAAACCACCTTATCTCAACAATGAACACTACTTTTACTCTATGGCACAGTTCCTATGTGAAGAGGAAGGTTTCATAAGCAGTTAATTTGGGATATGCTGATAAAATTAGCCCTGTTTATTGTGGTGCTATTAAAGGAAAAGACTACTTAAGAGGACTTACATGTAACCTAACATATGACTCCCTGTTTTCTTTAAAGGAACACCTTTTGGGACTGGGATTTTGTAGAACGCAATTTGAAAATGGATGTTTTACAAATTGCAAACCATGATGATGCCATAATAATTCAATTCTCTTTTCTTGCCTTAGGCATAGGGCCGTTCTGGAAACAGTTTCTATTTACTGGTTCTGGGCATGGGAGATGCAAATGCTCTTATCTGTGTGTTTTTATAGTCCTCCAGCCTCCTATAAACAGGCAGGAGAATCAGGCTAATAGTCACTTGAAAAAGAAAATCTACCCTGTGGATGGTTACTCTAGAATGTGCTAATTACTACCCCTTGTGTAGCCTTCCTGGATGCTTCCAACTGACACTCAAAATTGCCAATCCCTCTATCACATTGCTGTTTCATAATTGACAGTTTCAAAGACCTCTGAGGATTTACACATCCCCTACACTTCCAATAGATTTTTTTAAACAGCTCTACTTCTCTAGACCCTTTTAAAGGTTCTCTGCGTAGTTACTTAAGCTGGCTTTTCTATTTTCCTCTCAGTGGTTTCCAAGTACTTAGAGATATAGTCTTTAACTTCTAAAATCCTTTCAAAAAGTAATAGGTTTCAGGAGAGCTAGTAGCCCATTGAAGAGTGTTAAGAAAGAACTTCAAGGAATACAAACTGTATTTGATGTTATAGGTGATGATACTTTCTCAATTTTAAGTATACTGTAAGCAAGTTATGAAACAATGGGAAAAGCACACAATTTCATTAATCTGATTCAATCATAATTAGCATTTTGTGATACTTTTTTCCTGTATTGAGCTCCCTTCCAGTTTTGTGGTTATTTCATATCTGAATACATAATTTCTATGATGTTTTATGCTTTTCATGGCCATACTTTTAATAAAATATTCCAGTGGTATATTTAATTATTCCCATTTGAAACAGATTACCTTCCTCTGTAAATACTTCCAAAATAAATAGATGCATTTATTCCCCATATTTTGAAATCATTGTGATTATTTCTTTTATGTAGTTACTGAGTCAATAAACATGAGCATCATTATAGCTCTTTTTACTTATTACCAAATCTTTTTCTAAAAAAATTTAACACTTTACAGTGTTACCATATGTGAAGTTCAGTTATTTAGTGGTGATTTTACTAATTAAGGCAACTCAGAAGGATACTCACCCATGCACTCCTGTATTTCCAAATTTTACTGGCACTAAATAGAGAGTAATTGGGATATCGTAAGCAAGCCTCACAATCTGCTTTTGTTTCCAAGTCTGTAATATAAGTTCTTTATACATTTAAAAAGTAAAATGTTTAATTGCCAAGTCTTTAGTATTCCATATAATGTAGTGTAGAGGTGGGAAGGGGAACCTGTCCAGCCCTTAGACTCTGAGAACTACCTCATCCAAGCTTCAATGAGCAAGTGGGTTTTTCAAGTTTTGTTATGTTAGCTTTCTCCTTTCTAGCTATTATACAGGGATTTTACTACTTGGCCCAATTAAAATCCCTTTTTCCAAGACATTGCTATAAGCGACCCAAAAGCTTTAGTCAGTATTTACCTTGGGAACACCATTTTTCAAAACATAGGAAATGGACTAGCTATTTGGAGGTACAAATCGCCAATGGATAGTAGAGAGAGGGCTTTAATAAAAAAAAGGAAATGAGACACTCTGGGGAAAGAAACAGAAATGATACTTATCCTCTTGGCTTTTTAGTTTCTATATTCAGTTTCTAATATGATGAGAGCATTATGTCTGTATAATGTCTGATGATATAGTTTTAGTTTAATAACTTTCCTTCATTATATCCACTTGGGGTGGTGTCCATTACTTGTGATCAAAAGATCTGACTTAGGGAGCCAGACAAGACAGTACTCGAGAGAGACTGCTGAGTCACAGTGTCCGCCACACCCCCAGAACTGCTGCCAGGTGCCAGCAGCTGTCTGGTGTCCCCTTGCATGCAGGGGACACTGATTCTGAAATGCAGTACCTGCTCCATTGCTCCCTAAGGGACAGAGCAGAGCTGGAAATTCTCAAATTATGCCCATGCCAGAAGTATCTGCTTTTATGTCCTGCTTCTCTTCCACCTTATTCATTCAGCAGCATTTGCTTTATAAGTCACTAGCACTCAAATTCTTGGCTCAGGGACTACATCTGGGCTATCACAACCTAAGACAATGACTGTCTTAGAAAGCTAAGGCAAAGTAGCTATTTGTATGTAGTAAAGTTAATGATTGCCAATGATCATTATGTATCATTGAAGTTTTCAGGAAGAAAATACCTCAATTTTAAAGCTTACCTTTAAAGACCAGCAATTAAAGTGTTATTATTCACTTTAATCTGAAAACCAGATTAAATATCTTGTATTAACTATTAATCATCCTTCATTCTCATAAGTAAATTTTGTGCCATGTGTTTGCTTTGAAACTCATGTATCTTTTGGGAATGGTGTGTGATAAATGGCACACCCTATGCTCTGATTCAACCTGTTACCAAATACTGTAATTACCTGGATAGAAGTAGTCAAGTGGCAATAGGCCAGTGACATTATTTAACTAGATAGTACACTTTCTCCAACATTTTGTCAGCCTATACTTCTTAAAGTACTCTGTCCTGTTATCATAGCTCCACGTTATAAGTTAATTTTCAGAAATCATAATTGCTGAGAGTCAATAGAACCTGAGAATTTGACATTTGAACTCTTAGATCATTTCTCTTAAGTCACAATGCAAATTAATAAATCTCAATCTTTCCTGTTCTAGATGCTGAATCACAAATAATAGGTCCACCAAGGAAGAACATGCTTGAAGGCCTCAAAGATAAGGTGAGTTATATACACAAAGGGAGGTATGTTCTTTGCATTAAAGTAGTTTAAAATATAGTGGAAATGAATTTTGTGGATCTTAGTTTATTTACATGTTTACTTACACCTTGATGGATCTTAAATCTTTCTTTGGGAAGCTTTTTCTCAAGAAATGATAATCATCAGTAGTAAAGTTTGAACGATGTAATCATTGACTACTACATTATATATTTAATACTATATTTCTCCTCACTAAAGTAAGAGTTACACTCAATGCTTTGGTACTGTCTTAGTCTTGTAAGACACTGTTTTTCTACCTCCAGCCTCAGAAATAGTGACTAAACCTAAGCAAGGTAGCAACTTAACCAAATGTTAAGCGCAATTCTCCATCAGAAAGAACTTAACTTCTAGAGATGTTTGAATTGCAATGTTTTCTAACTTTCTAGCTGAGTCTTTACTTTCCAGGGTTTAAGACCTGTGAATAAATATAGTTTCATGAAAATACAACTCTGGTGAAAAGTGCCAGCCCTTACTCATATTAAGAGAAGAAGATACTTTAAGCCAAGAACCTATTTCCTCTTCAAATCTCTCTCTGCTTTATTCTTTTAACCACAGTTGCAGCCTACCTCTCAATGCATCTTCCTCCACTTAATCTTTTTTCCACCTCTGAACCATCACTTTGAAATATACAGTAGCTAGAAAAAATGGCCTCAAGAGAAGATATGATTCCTCAACATATTTTATGGGTGAATCTACAGGAAGAAGAAATAAAATTTTTTAAAAGCTTAGGATTTAATGAAAATGGGAACAAATCATAGTGAAATGCAGTTCCAGGTATGAGCTACAAGCATATTAAGGAACACTGAAGTTTCAGTGTGTTTTATATCCCTAATGTCTTGAGCACACTGTGATTTAAAGTGCCCATTAAAGATTACACAAAATGTGCAAAATTAATGTGCACTGATTTTCCTTTCGGTGAATCTTTAAAAAAAAAAGAATATTTTACTTTTCTCTACCTTCTTGCCTTAATTTGCCTGCCAAATCATTAACTTGAGCTCAGAAATAGTAAAGACACGTATTTGTATTTGACCTTCTGAAGGTAGAATTTAAGCTGTTAACAGAAACCACATGGCCAAGTGAAACATGACAGTTTGGAATCAAAATAGGAATTCTAAGTCTAGCATTGTTACATTTTGTTTTTGCTTATGCAAACCACCTGACTTTGGATCCTTAGATGTTTCATAGATAAGTAGAAATGATATCTGCATATATATTAGCAGGTATTATGAGATCACTCATGAATAGCAACTATGTGCCTCACATAGCTTCTAGAATTGCAATGTTTGTGTCCTTTAACATTAGGACAGAATTTTTAACAATATTTGCCATCAATTAAGTGTTTGTGAAAATGGATAGAATATAGTAAATGTACATTGCAAGAAACTTAAGGTTACACTTTTCCTTTGCCATCTCCTTTCATTTGTTAGTTAAGTCTTAGTCATATTTTAGGTGTTTGGGAAATGTGTTAAACAGACTTTAAAACATGGAAAACAATCATAAATGAGATATTTTTTCCCCCTGTATTTTAATATGTTTATGCCTGGAGGACTAATGACACACATTTAACAATTCAAATCACTGGAAAAAAAAAAAGTAAAAAGTGAAAGTGAAGTGTCACAGTAATAGGACATTAGTGAAAACAGCTTTAATGAAATATAAGTATGAATTTACATAACAGTAAAACAAGATGGCTTGTTAATTGTAGCAAATGTACCAAAATGAGGAGAGATTATAAAAAGAGAAAGACAATAATAAAAACTGATCCAAAAGCAGGAAGGAAATATAAGAGAAAATAGAGAATTTGGAATTCTTGTGTATTGTTCATTGGGAATATAAAATGATGCAACTGCTGTGGTAAACAGTGTAGAGGTTCCTCAAAAATTTTAAAGTGGCCCTCCCTGGTGGCACAGCAGGTTAAAGCACTGCACTAAGAAGCTGAAGCCACTTTCGCATGAGTTCGATCCCTGCCTGCCCGAGAGGAGGTCCAATTGTCGAGGCAGACTTCTCCTGACCCGCCCTCTGCTCCCCCAGCAGTGTACTTCGTCGATCTGCCTGTTCTGCTCCTCACTCTGTCTCTGATGAATCCTCTCACCTTCCACATCTCTGGCCTGTACCAAAGTTCTGTATAAATAAATAAATCTTTAAAAAACATTTTTTTAAAGCAGGACTACTCTATAAAGGAGCAATTCCAACTTCTGGTAAATACTTGAAGGATTGAAAACAGGATTGTAAGAGACATACAACCATGTTCACAGCAGCTCTATTTACGGAAACTAAAACATGGAAGCAGATGTGTTCATTAAAGGATGAATGGGTAAGCATTGTGTAGCTGTGCATTGGAATATTATTCTGTCTTGAAAAGAACATTTAGACATGTGCCATAACATGGTTGAAGCATAACATTTTTATCCCAAGTGGGAGAAGTCAGTGACACAAAAACAAATACTACATGATTCCATTATATGAGGTATTAATGTAGTCAAAATCATTGGAAAAAATGGGGTAAACTGAATGAGATATGAGAACTTTTGCAATTTTTCTGTAAACAGGCATTATTGCAGAATAAAAGATTGATTTTAAAGACAGTCTCCTTCCCAACTAAATCCTACATTTTTCAAAATCAACTACCAGTAACAGTTTCATACAGACACATTGGTGCACACAAACACTGCATATACACAAAGTTCTCCTGAAAATTCAAAGTAGGACCTGAGGAGTCACGCCTCCCTAACTGCCATATTACAATATTTCTTTCTTGTGTATTTCTTTCTTGTGCAATAGGAGGGAGGTAGATTATTATCACTTCTCTAAACCAAGATATACCATATAAGCTTTTTGGATACTTCCCTATAAGTAATAATACATAAAACTGCACTGAAGGGGATTGAAGTGCATTTCAAATCCTCAAGTATATTTTTAAGGATTCTGCTTCCTTGCTCTTTTTTATATTTATGTCTTATTAAATAGGTTAGAAACAAGCTTTGTCAGTAAAATATTTTTGTATACTTACAAACTTTTTTCTTAAATCTTTTCATGTTTGTTATCAAACTATTAGGATAAATCACTACACTATAAAATAGGTAAATATACATTGTGTTCACTGTATAAATTTTTCCCCAAAATTATGTTTATTGAGGTGAAGTAGATTTACATCTTTGCTCTGGGATTTACAAGTTCAAACTTCTACAAATGCATACTCACTCTTTTGAATGTAAAATAAAACAAGAGCAATTTCAAATGAAGTTCAGCATTAGCACAGTGTTATGGTAGAATCTTGTAAAAGGCCAGCTACTCTAATGCCTTGGAAACCTCGTACACTGTCAGAACAAATGTCTGTGTCACCTCCCCTGATCTTGCTGTGGCAAACTGAAGCTTTCAGATAAGTTGATTTAGTTATTATCTATGCAAACCCTATCAGTTATGTGTCATCAAGGAAAAAGAACCAAATTCAAGCTCTGGGCATGGTGACATGATAGAAAACTCCTCCCACCAATAGAATGAGACCTACTCAAAGTAGAGCTGATAATGTCTACTTTTTATTTTCTGCATTTGTGAGACAACCTAAGATTTCATGAAATACTTTGAACAGTCACTATTTCATGGTATTCTGAATTTTCCACCTCATTTCCATCACAGTAATTATATAACTATGAAAAGCCCTTCTCTCAGTTAAACAGACCTGAAGCCAACAAAGACCCATGTTTATAGACATGGTTATAGAAATCAAATACACAACCAGTACCCCCATCACACATATTTTTGTATCATAGACTGTCTTAAAAATTGTTTATTTTTCCTTAACTTGGCTGTTCTCACTAAATATACCATTCAGTTCATCAGCATAGACAGTTTCAGTCTCTAAATGGATGTATCATTTGCCATTAGAGAGATGTACCGTCATTTATAGGATGTCAACTCTTTATCACTAACATATCCTCAGTGCCCAAAACAGTGTTGGTATAGGGTAATACATGAGGAATATCTATGGTATAAAGAATGATTTCAATTATGTCC
This sequence comes from Condylura cristata, assembly GCF_000260355.1. Lineage (NCBI taxonomy): Eukaryota > Metazoa > Chordata > Mammalia > Eulipotyphla > Talpidae > Condylura > Condylura cristata. The sequence continues at coordinate 10,034,992 of NW_004567118.1, read as the reverse complement.
TGTTGTGGATGTTTATGTTGATTTTTGTCTTTTGTTATTTAAACAATACTTCAATAAACATCTCTGTGCATATTTTTAAATACATGTGAATTTCCTCTATAAAATAAATCCCTAGAAGAATTGCTGTAGATAATAGGGTATACATTTCCATTTTAATAAGCAGAATACCTAATAATAGCACTCCCCCAAAACTTGATGACTTTAAAGAGAAATAATTTGAAGATGAATTTAGACCTCTAAAAGCTCTACCAAGTTGAGTTTGGAATTCTTTATACTAATAGTGTGTCATGGACAATGGAAAAGGTGAATGACTAAAATAATTTTTTTTGATTTGATTTTTCTATTTACAGGCAATGCATAAATGAATGTAGGTGTGTTGTTAGTACCAACTATATACCAGAGACATTTTACGGGGGTGGCATGGGGAATGGGATCAAAAATGGTGGGGGGAGGGAAGTGCACTGGACTATGGGGATGGCACAGGGGTGACTTGGTGATGGGAAGCCCACGGGGATTACAACTGAATTGGAAAAAAGCACGACATGATGCAAAAATAAACTATTTTTAAAAGAAAAATATTGTAGTTCCATCAGGTACAGATATTAACTAAGCAAGACCTTAGAAACCTGGATAGATGACTCAAACTTTCTACTCCAAAATTTATCCTGAAGTCTAACATCCTAAATGTGGTGTTGTCTCCTCCTCCAATTAGACTAATCAGCTGAATGATACCTTATGAATGTTTGTCTTTGAACAGATGCTATTTGATCTGGTGACTGAGAACACAGGATTTGGAGAGAACAGACCTGAGATTGAATCCCATCTTTGTCACAAAGCTAGCTTTTTTTTTTTTTTTTAAGATTTATTTATTTATGCATACAGAACTGGGGTACAGGCCAGAGGTGCAGGGCAGTGAGAGGATTCATCAGAGACAGGGTGGGGAGCAGAACAGGCCGACTGACGAAGTACAGTGCTGAGGGGAGCAGCAAGCAGGTCAGGAGAGGTCTGCTGAGCCATGTGGGTCACCTCCAGGGCAGGGAGGTTGCTGCTCTCTTTTAGTGCTGCATCCTAATCTAAGGCGCCACCAAGGGCCCAAAGCTAGCTTTGTAATCTTCAATGTTGTAATTGCTTTGAACCTAAATTGCTTCGTCTTCAGAATGAGAATGCTACTACCTATCTCATGGTTTTGAGTAAATGAAATTTTTGAAATACATTAAACACATTTCTAATATTTATGTGTTAGACACATAATCAGTACTTGATAAAGGGCAATTTGATATTTTTGCATACTCATACTTTCTTTTAATTTCAAAAACCTAACAAAGTACCTTAGAGTCTAGGGTCACTTTTAAGTGTGTTGAAACAAACATAGTATACACTCAATTAATTTCCTCTGCCCACCTGAAAGCTTAAATTTCTTCAAATTAGTCTCTTTTAGGCTATATAATTGTGCTTATTGGTTTCTTTAAAAAATTCACAATCAGGAAGAACAAAAAGGACAGGCTTTCAGATGTGTCCATTAAGAGAATAACAAGGAATATGAACACTGACACTGAATTTTCCTTCTGAGATAACACAACACAGGTGTAGAAAATAGTTTTGAGGATGTGCTCAGGTATTTCACCAGAATCTTATAAATAGGAATAGTGTTGGCATTAGTACAACAGGTGAAATAAATTAAGAGGAAAGTTTGAAGTGAGGTACAGATTATATTAGGAATCTGCATGACCTCTGGAACATTCTTCAGGATCAGGATTGTTCCAAACCTGTGCTGAACTTAGAGTCATCTCAGGAGCGGCTTGTGTGTGTGTGTTTGCCTTTTTGGTTGCGTTTTTCAAATACATAATCTCAGCAGAGGTAATCCCTTCTCGCTTGTAATACAAAACCCGTCCACCTGGGCCCCCAACCCGTGAACAATAAGCATGTTCTTCAATGATTATTTACCCTTTTCCAAGGTAAATAAAAGCACCTCATGTGTGCACAATCATAGCTGTGCCAGAAATTCTTGTAGGCTTAAATACAGATTTCCTTCTTACAAGAGAGTAGAGCCTTAATGCAAGAAAGCTACACTAAGTTGAAATGGGCTGAAGTCAAGAAGCAATTACCCATTACTTATAAGGAAAAACAAGATTTTAAGTATCCCTGGATTCAAAAACCCTCCTAATGAACGCATAAAACCTAAAACAACTCCACCCTCTAGCAAAGGAGGAGAGATCTGACGCACACAGCCTGTGCAAGTGGAAGGAGAGTACTTCACTCACCTGAGGCAAGGCAGAGTTCACTGGGAGGCTGAGAGGTGGTGCTGGCGCTGGTGTGAGCTGGTGTGGTCGGAGGTAGAGGGGACCAGAATGTGGGAGAGTCAGAAGGTCACCTCATAACAGTCCATCATCATCCTATGAATCCATCGGGCAGGCAAGTCACTAATGTGGGCGCCTTCTGTGTCTGCCTACCTGGATGTAGAAGGTGCAGCTCACCGTCAGCTGTGGCTGATGTGCCTTGAAATACCACTGCACGCTGGACTGCTTGTCTATTTTCTGGTTTTCTATCTTACAATTCTTTGAGGCACTCAAAACATCTGGCAAACCGACCCTAAACGTACGAGCCCTTTTAAAATTAAAGTCATACTTCTCTGCAATGGTTCCAGCCACTCGTAAAGATCTCACCCGAGAGCTTCTAGTTCACCTCCTGGAAGTCTTCACGTTCAGGCCATTTGCGGTTGCCTTTGGCTTCGATTGCCCGCAGTTTTAATCTAAAATAACACCCGGATGGCCCTCTCAGGCTTTCCTGATGCCATAGGACATATCTTGTTAACCGACACAGAGAATGAGCCAAGATAAAGCGCGGAAACTTGCACACACTTTCAGAGCCACGAGCCGAGCCGCAATGCTGAGCGAGAGCTGCCCGGGCTCCAGGAGCCTGGTAGCGCGGCCCTAGCGCCTTTATAGGCTGCTGCCAGGACGAAGGGCGGAGCGCTGCTTCTGCTTTTCTCTTTTTGTGTGTAAAAATGAAACCCCTCTCTGGGATCCTTTCATTTAGCAAAACAGGACTTTTGTAAGCATCAGATGTCTTTTGGAAAAGCCAAGTGGAAATAAACTGGACTTTGGAAAAGGTGGGAACACCTGCATACATTTCTTCCCTGCCGTTCTCCAGGTAGGCTAGTGAGTTGACATTTTATCTGTTTAAAAAAAAAAAATGACTAAAATTGAGGGCTGGAGAGGATGGTTTCATTCTCTCTGTTTTATACAATGCATAATAATACTCTTACACATTCTCTTTACTTTGCAAAGTGCTTTCATGTATGATTTGCTTCTGGGGTTTATCCTTTGGGCTAGGTAGTCTAAAAATATAATCATTTTAGATGATCCCCTGAGAACTTTGTTTACCTTTCCAGGCTCACCTTTCACCATCTCTCCCCACCCCCCATTTCCATAAGAAACCACTACACATGTGGAAATATGTGATAATCTGGAGTCTTCACCCCTGTATTTCGCGTGTTGTGTTTTACTGACCTGGAGAGTCCTTCCTTTCCTGGACAAAGCCACTTCTGTGACCTTATGGTTGAAATGCTCTGTTTAGAATTACAACTACCTGTCCCCTAATGCCCTCTGCTTCCCTTCGCATGTGGAACACACTCAGGTGTGCTCCATTTTACGTATCTATTTGTTCATCAACGTAACGCTCCCCCTATCAGAAATTAAACACTGAAGGCAGAGATTTGCCTCCCCCCACCTTTTTTAAACCTCTGTTCCCCAGAGCCTTCAGCGATATTTGTACCGGTTTGTGGCTTGGTACTTGTTTTTGAATGAAATCAGTGTTCTTTCTTAAAATGCCTGAGGACATACATTAAGTCCCAGCTTACATGCAACTAGTTGGTCTGCAAGTCTTCACAGCTGAATTACATAACTAACCTATTTGCCCCTTGCCACTCCTCTATATCCCCCACCGTTAGTATCAGAACATTCTCTGTGTTCGCATCTGAGTCCAGATGCCACCCAACACTGACCTGGCTGGTAGGCTGCAGGAGCCCCACGCCTTTAATGAACATTTGAAAGAATAAATGAATAGCAGATGGTATCAGATGGACACATCAGAACTTGAGCATAGGTGTGACTTTACAACGTGTTTTTTCACTATGAACCTACTTGACTTATGTCTTGGTTCCTTCTTTTTCCTTGAAAGTACTGAGGCTCCTCTCCAAGATGCTCCCCTTGTCGTGAGATAAATGGTAAAGAAAAAAGAAGAAATGTTTTTTCTAACCCATCAAATTGTGTTTTCTATCTCCAAGATGTGCAGGGTCCTTTAAGATGTGTCTTTATTTAATAGGCTAGGATGGAGTAAAACTGAATAAAGGCATAATTTACTTTCCTCTTGCTTAATTTTTACATACAGTTGTATGATACTAGTTTTCTGAGACTCACAGAACTGAAGACATTCATTGAAGGTAACAACATTCACAGAAGCAAGAACTTCATACTCAGCTTTCTAATTCCAGGGCGCTCTGTCTTTCCACAATTAACCTGCCTCCAGGAAGCTTCCTTCATACACATAACAAAGTCTATTTTCTGCTTGTGTTGCATCAGAATCTCAATTTTAAACATTAATTCAGGACCCTTGTAAATTGGAAAATGGTAATTGAGGAAGGGTGCCAAAATGAACCAAACTGCATGACCTTTTTAAAAATTTCAATTTATTTACAATATTTACTGATTTACCTCTCTTGCATTGTTTTATAAGGGAATCTAGTGGGAATTCATCCATTAGCTAACAATGTAGCTTTTCTAGGAGGGCGTGTGTATGTGGGTGTATGTGTGTGTTTGTTGGTGGGTGTGGAAGAGTCACTGATATAAAAGATAGGATTGGACAGTGGAGAGAAATAACCACAACATCACCTGGTTACTGGAAGCTTTTTAAAGGCAGGGGAAGACTCTCAGAATTGGGCTTGAAGGCAGGAACCAAGGGAGGGAATGCACTGAAATTCCCATACTTTTTCTTCTTTTCTTAAACTAAATTTTATGAGCTTCTCCCCTTACATTGATCTTTCCTTTAATGTTGAGATCTTCCTGTGGATTGTACCTTATAAGAATGAAGCTAAAGCATAACTTTTTTTGCCTTCCAGCAGGGATGTATTTTACTTAAGCTTGTTATACTATACTTAACTGCATGTGTTTTCACTAATTATTCTGAATTGCTCTCATTACAGGATAGTTCCTCCCAAGCATGACAGAAATGCCAGCATAAACAGCCTAATAGAGAGCCACGAGATCCTTGGGCATATCCTCTGAGGAGCACTTGGCTGGTCAAAGGTTGTATGGAGTTGTTTGCAGAGATTCCTTAATTTAGTCAGCTCACCAAAAAGTTCTGAATAAAGATCAATTACTTAATGGAGCTGTAATCCAAAATTCTAATGTAGTCTTTCATTACTAGATATTATGTTACAATTTTCTTACCTGTTAGAGTTGCTTCTTTTCTAGACAATTTCAAATCCTATTTTCAGAACACATAAGTAGATGATTACAGTCTGAAAATTATTCTTTAAAAAAAGTGGGGATTATATTTTCAAATTGATCAGAGGGAATCAAAATACTAAAATGTATCTTTCATCTTTGTTAGTCCTTTCAGCTAATATTTGATCTTAGGATGGCTAACTCTAAGGAGTGCTTGCACAAGACTCAGCCATTGTGATCACAACCTAGGTCAGGACTGTGCAGCCTGGGTATTATATTAACAAGGTCAATTCAACACCTGGTCCCCAGAGACCTCCCCTGAAGCATCATGGACGTGCTTTAAAAGCTGATTGTCTTCTGACTGCCTCTGTGATGGATGGTTGCTCTTTGCTTCTTTAGCACATACCTCACACTGACTTCAAGTTTTCCCTTTTCTCATCTTTTCAAGGTTTGGTGGTCAAACTTTGACTGTCCTCACTCCTTCAAACCTCTTGCTGCTGTGGCATAAGTTTAAGCATCTTCGGTGATGTATACATTTAATTTCCCTATTCTTGACAAGGCGCCTGCTACAGATTGATTTCAGACAACCAGAGAGAAGGACATGTTTATTTTGCAAACTAAGTCTCACCTTGCAGCCCTTGATCAGTCTTTGAAGCATATCACTTAGACCCCTGCACTTTTAGGAATTAAGAGCCAATAGCCAGAATAAGGAAGTGCCATCATAGTCACAGATATGGTAGAATACAGAGTACTGTCACGTGTACTAATAAACATCATTTTTGTGACAACCCTTGCTAACAGGTAAGGAGACAGACCTGGGGGTAAAGTACTTTGCCTACAAATGTGGCTCACCAGCTCCAGCCATGTAAGACCCTTAAGTGCAGTGTCGTCTTCTTATCAGAACCTCTTCTTAAGGAAGTTACTCTTAATTGCTTTGAATCTCTGTGTGTGTCGCCTCTAAATGATAGTTGTATTTTAATTTGCTGATTTGTTCATTCAATAAAGAGTATTTGTTCACTAGAGTAAGCCATAATGACCGATGCAGGGATATAGCAGTGAACAAAACAGCAAGTTTTCCCCATGTGAGATGCTGCAAATCCACAACAGCATTGAAGAACAGAGAACAAAGGGAGAAAAAGTTAGGGTTATGTGACAGGATACACTATGGAATTGAACTCATGACTCAGTGATCAATACCATTTTGAGGAATATTTAGATTTTTAGAATGTAACATATTTTCACAGGCAAAGGAAGGTATGAAGTATAGAGAAATGTCTTTTAAAAGCAGGGGGGTGTTTGTAGGGATGAGAGACTATCTTGTATACTGTTTTGCATTCAATTCTCCTGGAATCTCTTGTGATGTATATCTAATAAAGTCTTGCCTTGGAGAAATGTACTCTTCATTCATCTCAAAGTTGCATATCCATCTTTTTTCAGAACTTTGAAGGGAGTATTTTTTATTTTTATTATTTTTAAGCTTTATTTATGCATGGAAGAACTGGTGTGTTAGCCAGAGATGTAGGGAGTGAGAGGACTCACCATAGACAGTGTGGGGAGCAGAACAGGCAAATCTACTGAAAGAAAGTGCTGAGGGTAGCAGTGGGCAAGGCAGGAGGTCAGCTGTGGCAAATGGGCCAGCTTTCTGGCAGGATAAAAGTCAGGCTTATGTGGCAATAGAGCTGAGAATTAAACTGACACCACCTGGGAAGTCCAAGGCTAATATTTTTATACTAGGTGTGCCAAAAATTAGAAATACACTGCACTGCCTGCCCAGACATAAGGAAATGAACAAATGTCATTAGGGGTCAAATAGTTGGAAAACAGAGGCAAGGACCACAGGTAACTGCAACTGAAATGTTAGACTATAATAACCTTGAGCTTCTAGGTGTTGCTCCATGAATCTCCAAGATAAACATTATAACTTATTATCAATCAGGTTTATGACCCACCCTAAGTATACTTGACTGATATCTAAGTACTCACAACAGTGATGTCACATGAATATCGATCAAGACTCTCAGCTCTACAAAAGGAGACAGCTGCCTAGCCTGGGAAACTCTATCAGAAACGATGCTTACAAAGGCAAGAAGACACTGGAACATCCCAGAAAGAGGAACGTGTTGTAGAGTCTTACCTAGAATTAAGAAAATATGGCTAAATGAAGTATGACTGGGTGGTCATCTTTTTTTTTTTTTTATTTAAAGATTTTATTTTATTTGTGCATACAGAACTGGGATACAGGCTAGAGATGTGGAGGGTGAGAGAATTCACCAGAGACAGAGTGGAGTGTAGAACAGGCAGATCAACGAAATACACTGCTGAGGGGAGCAACGGGCGGGTCAGGAGAGGTCTGCCGCGCCATGTGGTCACCTCT
>NW_004567118.1:9937994-10027074 GCF_000260355.1 Condylura cristata | reverse complement strand
GTATTTGTGCATACAGAACTGGGATACAGGCTAGAGATGTGGAGGGTGAGAGAATTCACCAGAGACAGAGTGGAGTGCAGAACAGGCAGATCAATGAAATACACTGCTGAAGGGAGCATTGGGCAGGTCAGGAGAGGTCTGCCACGCCATGTGGTCATCTCTGGGGCAGGCAGGAATCAAACTCATGAGGAAGTGGCTTTAGATTCTCAGTGCTGTGCTTTAACCTGCTGCGCCACCAGGGAGGGCCGGGTGGTCATCTTTTCTGAAAGTTTGGGAATTTCATTACATACACTGTGTACAGTGCCTGTGTGCCAGGCAAATCTCACCTGCCGCAGGAGGGTAATTTGTAGTTTCTGTGACTTTAACTTAAGAACATATGTCACCAAACCATTTTCAGCCTCAAACATATTTGAGGTTTCTAAAGTTTTGGATTTTTGTTCCAGAATCGATTTTGTTCTGAGCCTTAATCTTTTTTTTTTTTACCAGCTTTGTTTTCCCCTTAAATGAAATGAAATCATGTCCTGATCTGTGCAAAGAAGGGTTTTGTTTTCTTCTTACTCCTAGATTTCCCTTACCTCTTAACTGAAATATTGCACACAGCTGCCACCAAAGGATTAATTTTTCATGCCTGACAATCCAGCAGATAATGTTATTTCTTTGTAATAAGTGAAAGGTCATCTGTTATGGGCTTAGACCTCCAATATCAGTCAGTCATTTGTACAGGAAATGGAGTAAAATATGCAGGGAAGGTCAGGAGCCCCCAAATGCCACTGCCTTTGTTGGTCCAACAAGGGGATCCAGCATTTCTACTCACTACTGTGGGGCCATTTTACAGAGTGACAGATCTCTGATAAGGGCCAGAATCCAATGACCTTCCCCTCCAATGCCATCAATCATGTGCAGTAGAGTTGCAATTCCATTCCACAGGCATGGCGCGCAGTCTCTGCTAATGGATTTTGGCACTGTGCTGTAGCCACGAGAGTACTGAATATGACAGAGCATTTGAGCTGTGTGAGTTAAAGGGAAAAAAAATCTACCCATGTGAATAACCCATGTTTTTTCTCCCCTGGATTGCAAAGAGTTTGCTAATTTCCTAAGCACAAAGCAAGTTTAATTAAAGCCAGTGGAGCAGGGGAATGCCACAGTTGAATGCATTTTTATGTAGCTCACATATTCGAGCCAGGCAAATAGGAAATGTGATGATATAAGCTTTGTTTGGTAAACAGTCTCGCTCACTCCAGGCACTTTTCTCAATCCCCAGGGCACTTTAAAGCATTTACTGAGTGTGCTCCTGCTCTTCCTCCACCTCTTTGTAGCCCCAGTCTTTTTTGGTATATTAACAACTACATTCTGCTTCCAAGAAGAATAAGGCAGAGGCAAAACTCAGTGGAAAAGTATCTCTGCCCCTGCCTTTGGCATAACTTTGGGCTAAGTCTGCTCTAGTGGTCCCTTCTCTCCTCAGTGAGAGGGGATTTCAGAAACTTGACTGGATCCCCACACCTGCCTTGGTGTCTGGGCAAAACAGTTTGCCCACTTGGAATGAAGTCAGTTTTTTAAAGTAGCAGTTGCCTATCAGGAGATATGGGCTTTGTTTTTTTTTAATATATAAAAGAATACTGAATTTATACTTTTAGAATTCTGTAGAATAGAGATTTTGAAAAGTAATGAAAGTTTCCATTTATCGTGTTCATTTTTTATAATCTGTCTTATTTATAGCATGAAATATGTTTTTATTAATACCATTGTATTTCTCCATGAGCACTACTACATGGTAAAGAAACTGTATAGAGGACTTGGGTAGAAGGCAAGAAACCACCTGGAAGCTTACATCATATAGTTAAGAGAGATGCATCATTTCTTAGATCAGATGGTAGTAAGAGGCACAGTGAGAAGCAGCTATACTCTGAATCTATACTAAATAGAGAGCAGTAGGAGTTGATGAAATATCAGGTGAAGAATGTGAGAGAAAGGAAAGGACCTGCCTATCATTCAAGGGTGTCATGGACACGCATCCCTAGTGCCACATAGTCCCTAGGTAAGCTAGAGCTGTGGGAGATGGGCTTGTGGATGGCAGCCCTTGCTGTGTGCTCAGGAGCCTGAAAGCCTGCTCTGGTCTCACCCTGTTCCTATGAAGATATGGATGTCAACGTGGGGCTCTACCCTCTGGGCCTCACTGAAGCCTAATATCCTCCCAAAGACACCTCCTTTTAATAACATCACACTGGAGATTAGGATTCCAACATATACATAGGGAGTGTGCACAAAGACATGTAATGTATAAAAATTAAAGCAATTATTCTGGAACATAATTTTGGGTGTGTATAACCAAAAGAATTAGCTTCTGTCTATAACCAGTACCGGGGAAGTGTTATAGGGCACCCCAAATCTGTTAGAGGACAAGGGGAGAGTGGCACCCCTGAAGCCCCAAAACCTGCCTGTTCTAAGTGGGTTCTGCCATCTGCTGCAACAAGACAAAACATATAAAACTTCAATGAAAATACAGTAAATATACAATACGGAACACAAAGAATATAACTTCTAAATCCAACACCTGAAGTTACCCATCCCTTCGTGGGCAAAAGTCAACCCAAAGGGATTGGCCCGAACCAAGGCCTGAAAGCTGCCACTAGACTAAAGCACCTTCTGGCCGGGACCCATGGAAAAGGGTCAGAAATGGCCAGACAAATCTGAGAGCAAAAGAGCAAAATCAAAATCAATATAAACACTGCCATAGTCACCTCCCTACTAGTCTCTCACCCACATCTGCCTTAACCAGTCCAGGGTCAGGAAACAAGCATGGCTTCTTCATCACATGCTTGCTGCTCCTTGTGGCTTCCTCAAGTCTCCTGGCTCTTCATCCTGCTTCATTCTCCTCTTTTCCCTCTTCTCTCTCCTTTTTCTCTGCTCAGCTCCACCCTCCTTCTGGGTGGGGCAGGGAACCTGGAACTTCCCTTTTTTCCTAGGGACCACCCTGTTACAGAAGGACGGGCTGTTTTCCATATATCTCACTAGGAATGGTCCTCCCTGCTCATTTTAATACAATGAACCTGAAGTTACTGTTCTCATTGAATTTCTATTTTAGGATCTGTGTAGGTTAAGAGAAATACTATCATTACCGGTCTTTCCAAGTGCTTCTTTGCTCCCATCATGTTACCAACACAGAGGAAATCTGAGCTCAGAGTCACTAACAAAAAGACTCCAGCATGCAGTTTCTTTAAATGTAATAAAAAGTCACCATTTCTCCATTTAATATTCTTACCATTTTAATCAGGAATCATGTGTGCAAATCATTCTTTTTTAAAATAATTGAAATCCCAAATCAAATGAATGCTGTGAAGTAATGAGAGTTTCTAAAATTGCCTTAAGATAATAAAACTCTTAAAATGACTTAAGAGATTTTGGACAGGTCAAAATAGAGTAGAAATCAAGCAATTCCATCGCAATTTAAATTGGTGAAGTGGTTTAGAATTTCCAACAAGAACAGGGCATCTGGATGAGAGAGCACTGGCTTCAAATCCCAGCTTCTCCATTTACCATCTGATTTTGGCAAAATACACAACACTGTAAAAATAGTGGCTTAATCATTTGGGATGCTTATTGTTTGATGCAACAAAAACTTTGGGGTGGACAGAACAGCATTTTTAAGAAATGAAGCCCCTTCACCTTTGGTATATGACTCAAGATTATAAGAAAGTAGCTAGATCTCTAGCCACTGCACCCAATTCCCAGAAGGTAAAACTGGAATAATGAAGAATTGAGAGCAAATGATACAAGAGAATATGTTAGCCTGACCTTTTTAAATTTTTTAAAAATCTTTCCACCCTTTTCCAGAAGGCCATTTGAGTAGCTTCTGCTTACCTAGTGGGTAGAAGTAACATGATCATTTTTACCTACAAGGAAATCAGAGGTAAATTTTCTTAATCCATGTATATTGTATATTGTTTTTTTTTTTTCAAGAAACTGGGGTTCTTGATTATAAGGAAGAAAGAGGAAATGGATATTAATAGTCTTCCTCTAAAGCTCAGCTTCTATATAACCATATGGAGATGATACTGCTAAACAAACAGTTCTGAATCAATGAGATACCTGATAATAATGTGTATCATGAATTTCCTCATACATAGTAAGTTTTCAGTAAATGCCAGTTGATAGTATTAATATTGCTTGCATTTCAAAGTCAGAGCAAGGCCCTCCCTGGTGGCGCAGCGGGTTAAAGCACTGCACTAAGAAGCTAAAGCCACTTCTGCATGAGTTTGATTCCCCCCTGCCCCGGAGGTGACCATATGGTGTGGCAGACCTCTCCTGCCCCGCCCGCTGCTCCCCTCAGCAGTGTACTTCATCGATCTGCCTGTTCTGCTCCCCACTCTGTCTCTGGTGAGGCCTCTCGCCGCCCCTGAGCTTCTGGCCTGTACCCCAGTTCTGTATGCACAAATAAATAAATCTTAAAAAAAAAAAAAAAAGTCAGAGCAAGCCCATTACTGAAGAGTGGCAAAGGAATCTGACTTACAAGGAGGACACAGGACACCCTATGTTTCTACAGTGATGCTTTTCTTCTGTGAGTCCAATGTCTGGAAAGTGGATTTTCCATTTCCAGCCTAAAACCTCACTCTGCTGACAGCTCTCACTTTACTGCCAAATAATGGAGAAGGACAGATACCGGCTAGTGTTGCTTATATGTGGGGTGTAGAGAAACAAAGCAAAGGATCAGGTAAAATTAAAAATATCTATATCTATATCTATATCATACCCTATATATCTGAGTGTAGACTTCAGGCTACCAGAGGGGGAAGGAGAGAGAGGAGAGCAACATGGGAAGGGAGCACAGTGGACTAAGGTCAAAGACAAAAGCTTTCTATGAATACCCCTATGTATGGAGAGACCCTGGATTATTAGCACACCTCCCTATAATAATTACATATGTAGACCCGAATTAAAAAACAGCAACAACAACAAAAACAGCACCCAGAATGATGACTTTCTCCATAAGCGTGTGACATCATCTTCCAAACTCTTCTTTCCTTCAAAAGTTAAACATTGTAATTTTGCAAGAGAGTTACATGCCCAGTGGTTCCCGTAGTTTCTTATTTTAAGAGTTAATACTGAACAACTGAACAACTGATCCTCTGCCAGGCTGGCTTATAAACGTACCCTCTGAGGGTATGGATTCAGGTCCCTGATGTCCTCTACTTTAATGTGGCTGCTCATGGAAGCCTGGGGGTTTTCTAACAAGTGCTGCCTTTTTTATTCTGTTCTCAGCACCAACATCCATGGTGATGCACAGTTAATGTTTCATAATATTTCTGTAAAAAGCTGAATAAATAGAAGGAAGGGAGGAAACCATCACTGAGGGTCTATTATGTGCCTAGCAAAGCTCTGAGCATTTAACATGTTTTCCTTTACTTAACAGAAGCCCAACAGCGGAAAGATAAATGGCAAACGCTGACTCAGTAAGTGATGGAAGCTGCGGGCGTCATCAGAGGCGATGCTTCTTTCTCCACTGCAATTGTTATGTCAGCACAGCTCTGCTTCCTTCACAGACTGACGGTTAAACTGCTTTACCCTCCCTGTGATTTAAGATCATCATCACCTTCCTATTTCCTGATTTCTTTATTTCCTAAATTCTCCTCTTCACTGTGACCCAAACAACCTTATGTCCACAGGATCTGTGTATTTTAAAGGGCTTTATTACTAAGCCGTAATAGCAGTATTATGATAATAGTCTAAGCGATATTGACAAGAACTAAAATGTATTCAGGGTTTATGTCCGGGCACGCTGCTAGCTGCTTTACAAGCACTGCCTCATTGCATCTTTGCAACTACCTTATGAACTAGTTACTATTAGCTCCCTTTGACATATTAGAGGTTTGACTCTTCGAGAAATTAGTCACACATACATCGTTACACCACTGATCATTAGTCTAACTCTAAGAGTCCACGTTGTTAATCTACATACTGAACAGGGGAGAGGTATAAGACCTAATAAAAAATAGCCAACCTGAAGAAGAGCCACAGATTCAAGGCCCGAGTCAGAGTTACAGAACGGTGATGCCTGGCCCCAAAGGTGGGACAAGGGGTAGTGACTGGACTCCGGCTCAAATTTGTGCCGGGGTTGACATGCTCAAGGCCAGAAGAGGAGAATGAACTGTGCATACGGAACGATGCGACTCTCTTCACTAGGGTGGCTCCTTCTGACTCATGTTCTTTGCTTATAAAGGACCTCTGTGGAGATGCCTAAGACCACCCTATCTGGAGAAACCCCTAGAGATTCAATATTCATCTCACTATTTTACTTTCTTTACAGTACTTATTGCTATTGGCTTTTTAAAACTTAACTATATTTCCCTCTTCCCAGGTTGGATATTGTCTGTATTGGTCTCAGGCAAATACTCAGAATTTCTATTGTTGCTTGGGATATTGTAATCATTCAATATATTTGTATTGACTGGATAGCTGAATAAACATACAAACAAATAAATAAGTGGTTTATCCATACCAGAAGCACTAGGTACTAATAACTTCTAAATAACTGTTAAGCCAATATATATTTTTTTCTATTACTCAGGCAAAAACTAATTTTTGTAAAGTATATTACATATCTTATGTATTGTATATGTTGCATGTTTTTTGTTTCCAGCCTTTGGAGCAAAACGAAAAATGATTACTTATTTTCTTCTCTGAGTGAAATATCTGAGCCAACACCTAAAATCCATTTCATTATACAGTTGAAAAATCACATTGGATTTTTCCTGGTAAAACTGAATACAATTAATTTATATACACACACACTCATACACATAGACAACACAAAATTTTGTACCTGCACATTTCATATGAATGAAATCAAATCACTACAATTATGAAATGGTGACACTGTTAGCCAAACAGAAACCCTCTTGATTAGTCTTATCTACAATTTATCTGTATTCCTTTTTTTTTATATGTTACAGAATATTTCTTAAGGTCATAAACATATTTGTACTCAAATTAGTTCTCCATTAGGTCTATTTGTAACTAAATTAAAATAGTTATATATACTTTTTTTCTTGTAAAAGAAGGGATTTCTCCAATTGCATTCATTGTTTTCAAGAATGTAGAATCCTTCCTTCATTTCTCATTTCCATTCCAGCCTCTCTTCTTGGCTCCTTATACCTTCTTCCAAGAGCTGCATGACCCCACATAGTAATAGAAAACATGAACACGTCCACTAGCACTGTGGAGTGGTTGGGCCATGGTAGTTTAAGCTGAGAAAGTACAGTGCCATCTCAGCTTAACATAGGAAAAGGGATTTCTTTTTCACACAGAGTCTACTTCAAATCAGGGCAAATATCCAGGAAACTGTCATACATAGAACAACTCAATAATCCACTGTCCAGCCCTATGGTACTACTATATCTGTGCTCTAAGTTTGCTAGGCAGGAAAGACCCACCAAGTCACGCCGTGGCTACCCTGTGATTTACTGAGAAGTGACATACATCTTTTCTTTCTCCAGCTCACTGACCCTGACCAAGCACACTGTTCCACAGGGCTGTGAGGAGATGGGGAAAACTGATCTTGTTCTACCCAGGAAAAGAGAAAAATTTCATGGGGTTGAGTATTAGAATGGCTTACTTCCAATTTCCTCCTCTTTCTAATGCTAGCCTTTTATACTTGCCTGTTCTGGTTCAGAGCCATGTGGTGAATTAAGCTATCATCTGCTTCCTTTCTTCCTTGCTCCACAAACCTGTGTCCACCTCAGGCTACTAGGCTGTAGGGCTGACAAAGGCTGGATCTTGTCCATTTCATTCATTAGTGTATTCTCAGCACCTAATGTTGTGTCCAGAGTGCAAGTCTCTAATACAAAATGTTCAAATGATTGAAGAAATATGTTTTCTTTATTTGGCATTGTCTAATATATAAGCATATAGACTCATCTGTATGTGAACTCATCAAACACCTTTTGCCGAAGCATTCACTTGATACTGTAATGTAGATGAAAGTATCCCAAACTGTAGAAAAAGAGTTGTGATGTTTTTTCTTATGTGACTTTTATTTGTGTGAAAGATGGTAACTATAGTGTCCTACATCTCTGATGGCACTGCCAATAAGTTTGTAGGCTTTTACTTTTATTATTCCCAAGATATATGAAAATAATATCTATTTGATGTTCAGGAGCCTTGGTTTTGAGCACCTCAGGAAGGGATACTATGCCAATATAGTGATCCTGAGTCTAACACCATAGATCACATCACTATTTTGGAACTTGACTTTTTAATCTGTTTTCTCCTCCAACCTCTATCCTCTAGAGCATTCCACAATTACCTCAAGGTATTTTGAATTTCTAAAAATAATTTCTACATAAAATTAAATTCCTTTTAATTGGAAAAAATAAATACAACCTAGCGGAGTTACAAAACTGAGCAACAGGATATGACATCACTCAAATCATGAAGGAGGAAGATTCTAAGTCTAGGTGGGTTTTCTTCAGTTGATTACACTATCCATGCATTTGGAAGGCCAACTTCCCAAGTAAGCATTTTGTTATTTCTGGGCCACTATTTTTTGACATTCAGAAGTAAAATCTTCAAATTAATATTTAAATAAGAAGTAGATAAAATATATTAAAGGAAAATTGAGAAATAAGATTTTTGTTGAGAATATGCCCTTACCTACAAATGGTATTTTTTTTCAAAATTGCTTTCTCTCTGTGTGCATTATATATTATAAAAAATCAACAGAAATCTATCATCTCAGATTCAACTTGTTCATAAAAATTACTTAATTTAAAAATATTTTTCAAAATTCATCATTGTCCATTGTTTTATTAAGTCTCTCTGATACAACATAAGCAAAGTAAATAGAAGTCGTCTTAATACACCCTCCCAAGGCAAATCTCATCTTTCCATTTTTGCATCTGCCCACTTTGACCTACCCTATGTCTTAATGTAAGTGAAATAGGAATAGATTATGTCAGAGTGAACCTCTAGTAGCCACCTACTAACCAGATGAATTTCAGATCACCAACGTGTTTCCTAAGTGTAAGGAAAAATATCAATGAGATTCCATCTTGTATGGTAGATTCATATCCTTTTGCTACAAGGGAGACCTTTACAGAACCAGAGAAAGCACCAGATATGTTCAGTTAAGACTGAACATATTTTTCTTCTCTATGATATGGCATAATTTGGGGGCTATACACGAGACCTTCTGTTTGTAGGAGTTTATGTTCTACTCTTAACTCAAGCATCAATAATTAAAAAAACATTGTAGGATTTCCCCCTGTATTTATTTATCCATTCTCAACTAGAACATTGAAGTTCTGAGGTTTTAGTAATGTTTTGATGTGATATGGACACGAATCAGGTAGTCTTTAATTGTAATGTAGCTCCAAGTTTTCAGTGAAAATAGAGCCACAGATAGTGGTTTATATCAATATAGGTGAGAGTATTGGTATTGCAGAGCCAGGGGTAGGCTAGTGAGTGAGACAAGGAGCTTGAAGAAAAAAGATTTTGTAGGTCTGAGTGTTGGCAAAAACTGTTACCCTACTTACACAGTAGAAAGGAAAAAACTTAGCTTTGAAGACATTATCTTGATTACACTAGACCACTGTCCAGAGGGAGATGCTACCTCCATCTTCCTGAACTCTTTGCTATATAAGCATTCTTGGAAAGATAGTTAAGAATCAAAGATAGTTCACAATCAATCTGTGTGCCCATGAGGATTATTGGAACATGCGCGATCAGTGGGGAATTATCTCCCAAGAGAGTGTGCAGCATGTGACAGAGATCTTCTTGTACACAATACTCTCTCAGGATTTCTCCCCTACTCCCATTACCTTTCAGAAGCCAGAGGGGATGTATGCATACACTCAGGCACACACACTTGCACATAAAGTTACAGATTTCTGTCACTATGATATTTCTACCTTCAACCTATGATAGTTAAATTAGGATTCACTGAGATAATGTATTGCTTTTGCCATAATTATTAAAGTTCAACACAGGATCAGAGTCAGTTAAACCAGAGTACTTATTAAGTACTCTGTTGTAAAGTGATTTTTAAAATTATTTAATAAGGCATGGTTGAATGTACAAAGTTAGGCATATGTGAACATCCATGAAACCATCGATACTACAAAGTTATAACATTTTAGTCCACAAAAGTTCCTCCTACTCCCTTTATTATCATCATCATCATTGTATATGTGGTAAGAACACCTAATGTTACGATCTCACCCTCTCAATAAATTCTTAACTATCCAATGCAGGTCTTCAGAAATTATTTATCTTACACATGAAATTAGACACTTTGAAATCACCTTCTTATTCCTACCTCCTTGTAATCCTCGGCAACCACTACTCTTGTTTATGCTCCTGTAAGTGACTATTTTAGATTTTATAAGTAAGTGAGATGATGTAGTATTTATATATCTGAGTCTGGTTTGTTTGACTTATGATAGTGCCCCCAAAGTTCACCCATGTTGTCATAAATGGTAGCATTTTGCTTTGTTTAAGGTTGAACAATATTCCTTTGTATGTCTATAGCATATTTTCATTGCCCAGTCACCAACTGATAAGGCTTTTGTTTCTTGTAATAATACTTCAGTGAGCCTGTGGTACAGGTATCTCTGTAAGATTTTTATTTAAATCCCTTCAAATAAATACCCAGTGGGATCAATGAAGCTTATGATAATTTTCTCTTTCTCTCTTTATATATGTGTGTGTATGTGTGTGTATATACACAATGTATGCACATATATAAATAAATACGCATATACACACACACGTGTATTTTGGGAACAAGGGAAAGTTCTTTTCGGATGAGGACTTTGTTGTATCCGTAGCTCTGTCCCTTTACTACACTTATCACAATACCCACAACTGAGACTTTTTTCTATCATCATTATCTGCTTGACTAAATTAATCTCTAGATAAATGAAGTGAAAAAAGAGAGAAAAGGAAAAATGGAAGGAGAGAGGGTTGGGAAGAAAGAGAGAAAGAAGGAAGAAAAGTAATACAAAACAAAACAAAATAAAAACAACAAAGGTTAAATTCTTGTTGATGTTATTTTGTCTTGTTGAATAAATTCTGTATTTTAAAAATTGCACATTTAAACACAGTGTGACTAAATAGTCCTGCTTGTGTTTCAGATGACACATCATAAAACAGTGCACCTGCCAGTGCCCTACTTAATTGTAACTCTGCTACATAATGCACTGCATGGCCATTGCAGAGATACATGACTTCATAAATACTGTTTATGGAACATCTGCTGGGTATTGCTGTGCTTTCAGTATGCACCAGGATGGAGTTACCCTGTGCACCCTCCACATGAGACATGCTAAATTGCATCTAGGAGTGGTTGGACATTTTAATCTGAATCTAGAAGATCCATGAAGAGCCAATGACATCCCACCCACACCTACATCACACACTGGTAGTGCCATGGTCTGATTTTGGTAATCAGCAGCAGTTGTCAACGGACCATGGAACCAGATAATTTATAGAAGCAATCTGTACCTCATCTGCATAGTGCCACTGAGTGATCTTGCCCCAGAAAAATTATTCATAAATAAATAATTTTGCCTTTTGTTCCAGTGTCATAAAGGACTTAGCCCATAGTTCTGTAGCTCAAACATGGTTTCTACAAATCAGATGTGACATCCAGGAGCAAGAGAGAATGGTCCCCACTATCTGTCTGACACCACAGTGCCTCCTAACGTGCAAGTGCACTGCCCTTCCCTGTAAGGACTTCAGTTGGACCTGGAAAACATGCTGTGCAGGAAGATGCACCATCAATTCACAAATAATTGCACTCCGCTCCCAAGGTAGTCTGAAGAAATTATAAGTGAAACCAATTTGGGGAATTTGTGTAAGCCCTTTGGGGACTGATCATGCTCCTCCATTTTTATGTTTAAGTTTCTGTTGTTTAAAAAGCTTAACCACGAGCTTTTATTGCTCCTCTGTGAAGTGTTTTACAGTAATCTCCAGTTTTTTAGCCAGGAGGAACTTCACTGATTAGGTTAGATGTTGGTCTCTGATTCTTTATCATTTTCTTTCTTTGGCTTACACAGTGAAGTGAAAATTGCATAAAGCTTCTTAGTCATTTTTTCCCCCCTCATATCAAATGATCTGAAATTGTCTTGATTTGTTACTCTCTCTAAAGCATGAGCTGTAATTGATACTCAGTAGAAGGTCTCTAAAATGAGAACACGACTGAAAGTCATTAGCTTCAAATGATTTGCTTTCTGAAATTATTTTAGCCTTAGTAGTGGTACCTCCGAAATTGTCGGGGTAAAAATGGTTGTTTTTTTTCTCTCCATATTATGGGAACTGAATTAATGGATGCTTCACTGGTTTGTAAAACCTATTTTGTACTGTGATTTACTGAATTATCTCGACATTCAAGGGGAAACTGAGAGAATTTCAAAGACAGGTAATATGAATCTCAAGTGCTGGCTATAAACACTCCACTGAAATATTAAAACCTCAATGCAACATATAATTTAAACATGGCAGGAAGGACTAATGGGATTTAGCTAAAGGAGAAGATGCGATAAAAGAAGAAACAAGCATTTACCCATCTCTTAAAATGTACCAGGTACTGTTCTTGGTACTAATAACACACATCATTGTGTTACTCTTTTCAGACTCATTGTAGTAAAACTATGGTCACATTCCTCTTCAGATGAGGTATTTTTGGGTCCAGATAGGTGAAATAGCATGCTTAAGATCATGCTATAATTCAGCATGGGGGCAGGAAACAGACTCCTGATGTCATAATTCCAAATCCTAAACTGTTTCATTCCACTCCTCCTTCAGTTATCAATAATCACATATTTCTCAAGATATATTTTACCTTAATAAATGTACCTTGAAGAAACTACAGTAAATACAACAATAATGTAGGTAAATTATAGGTGATGACCTGTCAAGTTACTGTCACAAGACCCTTCTATCCACTGTCAACTTCCCAGAGTCCTGCTGAGTCAGAATTAACTCTTTATCTTGTTTTTCTTCTCTCTATTTCCCTCTGGTCTAGAATAGTTAGCTTTCATTTATTACCCTTTAAATTAAAAATGTGCCTTAACGTTATTACATACAATATATTTTCATTCTGGTCCCTAAAGAGAGAAATAATTTGTCACAGACTGAAAAATAACAGGAGATAGGTTTTCTTTATTATTGTTGCCTGTTACATAGTAAAGTGAGACTGGAGTTGAATAATTATTTGGGTAAAAAATTGTGTTTGATGCTTATCTACATACCTAATTCTCTTTAACTGCTAACATATCTAGTCACTGAATGGATTGTTTTGAATTTATTGTTCACCTGAAGGAGGGGCAACTTCTCTTCTTCTACCCTAGATATCTATGTCTCCTCTGCTACCTCAGACATAACGATTGACTTGAAATGCATGGCTCTGAAACAGAGCAGGTCTATCTATAAAGCTCAGTAACGTGGTGTTCTCTAGCTAGGGCATCGTTTATAACCGAGAATGGGAGACTGGGGCTGTTCCATATATGCAGCTTCAACTCACCAGCGTATGCAGCCAGAATCAATGATTCAGAGAGTCAGAACTCTCCCAGTAAATGCATGCACATACAGACACACACAGAGACAAATAGATATAAACAGTTATTCGTATAATGAGTATCATATCAATGAGGGTATCACCAACTTGAAAAATAAAAATCCTGAACTGATGTGATCAGGTGATGATTTAACATTTAAAGGGCAAGAGGGAAACAAAATGCTTCATAAGGTTTTGGTGGCAAAGTCTTAAAGTGGCTTTTACTTCCTCATACCACTGAGTTTCAAAATAGCCATCTCTACAAAATTGTTGCTTAACGAGGAGTTCATCCAAAATGAGTGCTTGGTAAATTTTTCTCTAATTAAGAAAGGGGAGTCATGTGCCACTAAGCATTCCCTGATGGCACAGCCCCAGAGAGGTCCAGCAACACAAAGAGAAGAGAGATAAGAGAGAAAAGCCTTAACCCCAAGGGAAAGTATTTGTTGGAAATTAATAGCTGTAAATAATAAAGCTCTCATTTGCTTCCTAGCACAATATACTTGAATGTGCTTGAAGCACAGTGAATAATTAAAAATAATTTGTTAAGCCACATAAGTGGAGACAAGGCTATGGCAACTTTAAATACAGCTGAGGAGATGCCCACTGCTATCTTCCGAGAAGACTCACTTTTTCAGCCTGCTATATTAATGGTCAATGTCCTTGTTTCTTGATAAAGACAGAAGTCTTCTGATTAAATATCTCTGACAGAGGATGAGTAATTAAAGTAAAACAGAAGAGCTAATTTTATTGAATCTTAGTTATGATGTAAATAAAAAGTTCTATATTTTCCAAAGAGAAAACCTAAAACTGTTCACTGAAATGGAATAAGACTTAACTTCAGCTTTCTTACCTGCAATATAGAGCGGGACAAAAACAGAGAAGTGTCTGCAAGGATAGGATGGTGAAAGGGGCTTAGCTGGACACACTAGCATTTAATTAGAGAGGAAATAAAAGCATTTAATGATATATAGTGTTTCTCTGAAAACAAAATAGAAATTGCATTTCAAAAATAATACATCCCTAACAGAGAAGGAAATATGTAGGGGACAGTGGTACTCATATTTACAAAACATGGGAGGAAACGGTGAAAACAGTAAATTAAAATGGACTAAGGTTTTGTTTTATCTAAAGGTTGGTAGTACAAAGAAAAACATAGCTGTTAATAAGTGTTTATTAAAAATTCATAGGAAACCAATTGAAGAGCTGCAAAGAATGTATACTTTCCAAACCACTAAGTGGTAAAAATTAAAACAAAAAACAAAACAAACAAACAAAAAAAACAGAGAGAGAATTGCAAGTTTTATAATCCACCAAAATGTTTAACTAAAAATGGACTAGCAAAAGTAAAAATTAGTCAGTCATTGTTAGACTATCACTAATATTAATTAACTTATTTAAAATCCTTCATGAGACTCCCATAGAGTTTTTAAAAAATAGGGTTAATGTCTCTTTTCTGTACAGAGTATTTTAGTTTGATATAATTCCAGCTGTTTATCTCTTCCTTCACTTTCTTTGCTTTAGGGGTAAGTCTTTAAAAATATTATTATGGGCCCTCTCTGGTGTTGCAGCAGGTTAAAGCACAGCACTAAGAAGCTAAAGCCACTTCACATGAGTTTGATCCTTCACCTGGAGGTGACCCTCATGGCACAGCAGACCTCTCCTGACCCGCCCGCTGCTCCCATCAGCAGTGTTCTTCATCAGTTGACCTGTTCTGCTCCCCACTCTGTCTCTGGTGAATCCTCTCACTGCCCCTGCATCTCTAGCCCATATCCCAGTCGTGTATGTATAAATAAACAAATCTTCAAAAAAGTGTTATTAATAGGTAAGACTTGGAAACAATCCAAATGCCAAAAAAAAAAAAAAATAGATTAGATGACTAGATCAAGAAGATGCAGTACATATACAAATTGGAATATAACTTTTCAGCAATCAAAAAAGATGAGCTAATGCCATTCACAGCAACATGGCGATGGATGGAGCTCAGTGAAATAAATCAGTTCAGGAAAAAGAAAAATATTGGTTGGTTTCACTTATAGAAGGGATATAGAGGAACCAAATAAGGCATTAGGGAAAATAATAACATTTAAAAAAAAAGATTTATTTATTCACACAGAACTGGGGTATAGGCCAGAGATGCGGAGGATGAGAGGATTCACCGGAGACAGAGTGGGGAGCAGAACAGGCAGATGGACGAAGTACACTGCTGAGGGGGGCAGTGGGCGGGTCAGGAGAGGTCTGCCGCGCCATGTGGTCACCTCAGGGGCAGGTGGGAATCGAACTCATGCAGAAGGGGCTTAAGCTACTTAGTGTTGTGCTTTAACCTGCTGCGCCACCAGGGAGGGCTGAACATAATAGCATTTAAAAAATAACAAAACAAAATAAAAATAAACAGACAACTATAAATGGTAGACATTCTACAGGGGAGGGGGAGGAAGAGGGTAGAGACAAGGGTTATGGTGATGGTACACAGGGGAACCGGCCTTGGAAATTCTATGGCAAATACATATGAGAATAGAAAGCAAACACTAAGATTTTTTAAGAAGATGTAAAATATGTATTAATAAAAAATATAGTGTAAATGAAAATAACACTAACCACAGGCTATTTTCTCATGACATACTGCATAGAAAAATTTTAAACATTAAAAATAAAGAGTTGGGGAAAATATAACAGGAAAATGCTAACAAAAATCAATTAATAGTGGAAATATTAATAATAAATACTTTAGAATTCATAGGATTCAGTAAATAATATAGTGCCAGGCTATTTTATATCAATTAGTTCATTTTAGCTAAGCAATTTACATGATAGTTTCACTTAGTCATTCTGAAAAGTCCTTATTTTGCAAACTCACCTACATAGTTAAAGGCTCAAAGTTTTTAAGAAATTGATCCAATATCACACAACCACTATCATTTCAAACTCCATATGATAATGCATAATATTTTTAGAGAGAATATCTGGAAAATTCTAAAAATATTATATCCAGTAATTGTTCATTTTGGAGGTGACTGGTTCAGGAAAAAATCTACTCTTGTCCTTGACTGAGGTACCAATCATATCCTGACATGATAACTATGATCTCCCTGAGGGACATGATCTGCCTTATGGGGAGGACCACATCCGAAAGAAGGGGTGACTGCCCTCCCTTTACCCTGTAAGTGGGCCAGGAATGAGCTGCATGCAGAATTGTGGGCTTACTCCTGGATGCCTATGGGGTTCTTCACTCACCCTACAGATATCCCTGGGCTGCAGGACATTACATCTCTTGTTTGAATTATTAAGCATACCTCAAATAAATAAGTAATAACTATACTGTTTGGTAATTATAAAAAATAGCACTGCCTGAGTCTCCATGTGGAAGACGAAGGCTTTTATAAACCTTCCACCTTAGGCTGACAACTCCAAATTGGTACAGTCTCCGTCTGCTTAGGCCTGATGAAAGGCTACGCCAGCTGAGGCTGATAACTGGGAAAACAGCCAAGACCTATTTTACCTGTTCTTAAGTGAAGTCCATATGGACATGAAGCCAAAAGCAATGATGAAACATGATGGTGCAGTGATTAATATAGCTTTCTTCTTTCTGTTTTCTTTTAATATGGCCATCTCACCTTCCTCCCTACCCCAAACTTGTCAGTTTTAAAGGAAGCATAACAAATTGAGTTTGAGTCAGAGTCATAACAATGAAATAGAATGTGAATATAAGCTATTGATTGTTCTATGTAATGAAAAGTTTTCTTGTCAGGTAAAAAGAAAAACCTGAGGACATTTTGCAATGTAAAAGTGTAATGCAAAACTATGTCACTCTGTATTTACAGGTGTCTTATTTATATTCTGGGGAAAAAAATACTGAGATCTTATGCAGTCTTATCCCAGCTACTGGAGTAAAATTTGAGTGTTGTGAATACTCAGCTGACTTCCATTCCTTATGGATGAGCTATAAAGGAGCTGGGTAGACTGGTTGCATCAACTCCTTGCAGTAAAATGCCTGCATGATGTATGCCTTCTCTGGTGCCTATATGACACATTCCCAATTATGGACAGTTTGTACCATAGGGAGGAGAGGAGATTTAACTTTGATGCTCTGTAGCTGGAAGCCGAAGCCTTTAATCAGCATGGACTCTTCAACCAGGCTCACTCTCTCAAATACCCTAATTACTTCTATGGGAAAAAAAAAATGAATCCATATATTGAAATGAGTCCAGGGGACTCAAACTGAAAATGAAAGAGACCTTAAGATTAAGGAAGGAGCAAAAATGTGTAGAGGTTGAAATAATATTTTGTTGCTCCTTCACATGTTATGGTTTTACTTAATACTTTTCTATATAGGAACAAAAGAATGATCGATTTATCAAGCAATTAGTGAATTTTGACAAATATTCAGTCACCCATTACTCACTCTGCTTCATGCCAATGCTAGTTGCTAAACTGAGAAGAAAAAGCTGTTCTTTCCCTTGTTTCTCTGTGGTTTGAAAAAATATTGTGAGTAGCTATTCACTGTTGAGAAAGTTCACTATAGCTGGACAATAGGCATGTCCTGGAACATTATATGGCAATAAATTATATGGAGATTTTAAAAAAAGCAAAACCACTAAAGATAATTGGTGAACAAGAGCTGGCATTAGGAAGCAAGGCTTCGAAACAGGTACTGAAAATTAATTCCATTCATTTCTAAACCAAGGTCAGGCTTTAAGCTTGGAAACTCATTTTAAAGGTGATGTGGGATATAGGAGAGGAAACTCCTAAGCTTTTAATCCTTTCACTCTGTTGGCTTTTATAAGAATGCCTGAGAGCCATAAGGCAGACAACCATGTTTTTTGGACTTATGCTTGTGCACTCTGGATGGCAGTAGCAATAATAATGATGGTAAAATAGCTAACAATATGCTACACACTTTACCTGTAATCACTCATTTTATTTTCTCAATAACCCTCTAAGGCAGGTATTATTATCACCCCCAGAAAGTATGCAATTTCCTCAAGGCATTTACTAAACAACAAATGTATTTGCTAGTTTCTGGCATGCTAGCACTTAAAAATAAGAAAACTCTTGATGAGTTAAAGAGTGGCTAGTACTGGAATGCAG
The DNA here is from genome assembly GCF_000260355.1 of Condylura cristata. Lineage (NCBI taxonomy): Eukaryota > Metazoa > Chordata > Mammalia > Eulipotyphla > Talpidae > Condylura > Condylura cristata. The sequence goes on along the minus strand of NW_004567118.1, from coordinate 10,008,440 downwards.
CTGGGCTCAGGGAGTGGATGGCTGTGCTTCGGAGGAGTGAAAAAGTAGGAGCCACAGCAGGAAGTACTGAGTCAGAGCCACTGGGGGAAAATGAAGTTTCCATTGTCATGCGTTTACTTTATAGGGAAATAGAATAGATCTGTGGTCAGATGCTCTTGGAATTAGAAGCAGGATCTGCATTTAATGCCCATCCAAGGAGATTCGTATAAAGAGAGGGATGTGTTTCTAAAGAGGAAATGAGGGTATTTCTAGAGAAATGAAATCTGCGTGGCCACACCTAGTAATACTTGGTTCAATGATGGGATCTTCACTAATTAACAAATAGTTACACACTTCCAGAATTTATAAGAACATCCTATTTACAGCTTAATGGCAAAAACTATAATCACTGTATCATAAATATCACCTGGCATTAACAAATTAAGAAGGTTTTAATATCAGGATAGATTAATTTCAACTTTAACTCTGGGAAGACATTCAACTCTTTGAAGAATAGATGAGTTTATACTTATTTTTTCTCAAAGATCATTTATTGTTTCTTCGTAAACCTGGAAGAGTCTGCATAAAAAGTTTTTAATTAACCATTCCAGATTATTCGTAGACACAGGAGTATCAAGCAATTCTGTTTTTGTTTGCTGGTGTTCCTACTTTTACAAATAATTTCTGCAAAACAAACAAACAAAATACACCCATATAGCTCCTTCTAAGTCTTTAAAGTTTAAAATGTGTTCTTTCTTCCACACCCCACTCCTCATTCTTCTATACTTATATACTAAGCATTACCCCAATAGCAAAGTCAGACAAATACGTTCCAACAAAACTTTCTATCAACATCTCTTTTGAATATTTACATAAACATTTGCAAAAAATAACTAGTAAAACATGACGTGTGGATTATTCATATAATGCAAGGATGGTTCAATATATAAAATAAACTAATGCATTACAACACATTAACAGGTTGAATAGGGAAAAGGATTATCACAATTGATATAAATCTGAAACTATGAACTTCTAGGAGATATCTTAGCTATGATACAGAGGCCACAAAAGCAAAAAATAGATGACACTACATTAAACTTAACATACTTTTGTGTACCAAGTAATATAATTAACAGAGTAAAGACAGGACATAATGGGAGAAAAACATGTGAAAATGGGAGAAAACATGTGAAAAATATACATAACAAGGAATTTATAATATATAAAGATAAACTATAATTCAACAACAAAACCAAAAAATTGGATTAAAATATAAACAAGGAATTTGAACAGATAGTTGACCAAATAATGGATAAAACAAATGGCCAAAAACATATGAAAAGATGCTTAGTATCCTAATCATAAGGGAAATACAAATTAAAACAATAGTTGCACTTGTCACCTGTCAAGATGGCTGCAAACACTAAAAATACCTCTGCTGAAGATACAGAGAAATTGAAACACTCATGCATTTGTTGATGGGATTGTAAAATGATACAACTGCTTAAAAAATAGTATGAATGTTTCTTAATAAACTAAAATTAGAGTTATCATATGGTATAGCAATCTCACTTTGGGGTTTATATAGCACTGGATTAAAAGCATAGTCTTGAAAATAATTCACACACCCATGTTCATAACAGAATTATTTCCAACAACCTGTAAATAGTCACCATATACAAGAAAAGACAAATAGCCATCAATGGATGAATGAATAAGCAAAATACATTTTAGACATACACTGGAACATTATTCACTTTTTTTTTTAAATACATGAAGGATATCCTACCATATACTATACTATGGGTGAACTTTGAGTGAAATAAAACAGTCACAAAAAAGACACGTACTGCATGTGATGCCAGAAATTTGAGGTCTCTATTGTAGAAGGGAGGTTAGCAGGCTTAGAGGGAGACAAAGAAATGAGTGGTGCTGTTAAATGAGTAAAGCATTTCAGATTTGCAAAATTGAAAAAGTTCTACAGATCCATTTCTCAACAGTATGAATATACTTAACACACTTGAACTGAGCACATAAAATGGTTAAGATGATAAATTTTATTTCACTTTTTCACAACAATCTATAAAGTATGTCTTCTGTACCTTTCCATTAAGGACACTATATAACTCATTATACATATGTATGTACTAATATGATTCATTTAAGACATAGGTCCAATATATGACAGAAATTGGATGGCTCTTCCTCAATTTTGATGAGCTCACCTTAAGTTGAAAATGTCCTGATTCAAACATACATTTAATAGATCTATTTTTTTTATTTTAATATTTTTAATGATTTATTTATTTATGCACTCAGAACTGGGGTATAGTATGGCCAGAGGTACCGGAGCACTGAGAGAATTCACCAGAGACAGAGTGGGGAGCAGAATAGGCCAACTGACCAAGTACACTGTTGAGGGGGGCAGCGGGCAGGTCAGGAGGGATCTGCCGTGCCATGTGGTTCACCCCTTGGGCCGGGATCGAATTCATGATGAGGTGGTTTTAGCTTCTTAGTGCTGTGCTTTAACCCACTGAGCCACCGGGGAGAGCCCTAACAGATCTAATTTAACAAACATCACAGTTTAGCCTAGCTAAGCTACCTCTAGTATATCGATCACTTACATTAGCTTACAGTTGGATAAAATAATCTAACGTAATCTCTACTTTATAATAAAGTGTAGAGTAGCTCATGGATTAGTCTTTATTGAAAAACAGATATTTTGTGTATCATTTGTTAACCTTTGTGATTGCTGGTATGACTTTGTAATAAATGCTCACTTCATAGCATTATGAGTATTTGATGGCTAATCTCTGGCCAGGGAGGAGATCGAAATTCAAAATTGGTTGTCTGATTTCCAATGAACAAGTATTAGATGTTTTCTCACCATGGCAAAGTCAAAATATCTTAAGTCAAATCATAGCACGATGATCTATATTATTAATATCTATGTTAAGTATGCATTACAATTTCAAGTAAGGACATTAATAATGCCAAGGCAGTACAGAACTGCATGTTCAAGGTGTATTCTCCTTTACTCAATTTTTCCTCTAAATCATAGTAAGCGTGATCTCTAGACACACATACTCTAGAGTATTACTCTTCCATTCTAATGCCATCAAAGATAATTTCCTGAACATCTTGACTTTAATTACCTCTTCAAAGCTGGATGTAGAACTTTTGACTGAAGTAGGAAATCAGGAAAATAGGGTTGTTAAAACTTGTTTTTTTTTAATCTTTTTTTTTTCTTAACTCAGAATAGAGGTGACTTGACAATTCCATGAGATGTGATTTGAAAGACAGTCCAGAAGGACTTTTTTTCTACCCCAGGCATATGCCTTTGAGAATCTGCTATTTCTGCCTGTCTTAATCAGGTGTTTGCTCTGCAATGCTATGTATATACAATATGCACAGGGTTCCTCTGCCACCCATTCATCCCAATTTCAAGGCAGATTTGAGGCTTACTAGCTACATTATACTTCCAATTGTAATGCAAGCAGGAACAGGTTGGATATTTACTTGATCATTTCAAATCAGTAGAGGCCATCAAATAATGATGGATGTTAAGTAGTATCTTCTTAAATATAGAGTTTGAATTTTATTAAGACTGAAACGTGAGGGAGAGTGAAACCAATATTTGTTATCCTGTCCAGTCAAAGCAACAATTTTTGTAAGCATCTGAGATTTTTATATCCTTACGAGAGACTAAAAGAGTAAGACTGTGAAACTAATCATAATGATATATTGATAAATACCACATTGTCATTAGAAAAGAGATACAGTTCAGGAGAAGGCATGTTGTTTATTTGAGCAAGTAAAGCAGTTCTTTGAATTTAAATATATTTCCTCTTTACTAAATAAAGTAGGCTGAAGCCATGCCCGAGAGGTGAATTTATACCCTGCACCATCCTTTTGCCGGGGGCTTGCAACTCACTGACAGGTATGAAAAGTCATGTTCAAATTACTGACCGTCCTATTTGTGTATACTTTCAGAGAGAGGGGAAAACAGACTTTGAATGAGTGTTTGAACTTAGGCTCTTGAAGGCTAGGGAAAAAAATAAAACATTTAGGGTTAACAACCTAGTATACAGACATCTGTTTAATCAAGACATTTACTAAGCAGAATCGTTGACTCTTCTTTCTTCCTTGGAACCTATTGACTCTAATGGTTCCTACTATGTGTTCCTTTTATCATTTTACTTCATCTTATATTCCACTGTCATATTTATACTTCTAGGTTTTTATGTCTCATATAATTTTTAAAAGTGCTTTATTCAAAATCTCCCTTTACAAAATGTTTATTGATTTTAGATGAAATTTTTGCCATTGCTTTTCTGTTTATCTCAGTAATTTTGTCCTCTAATTCACACAGGCTTCCTCCAATAGACCTTCTCTCATTCAACTCGAGAAATACTCTGACATACTGTGCTCAAGTGAGGCCATTTACTTGTATATTTAAAATATCACTCAGTGTGATTCCATCTGGGAATACTTTGGTCCACTTGGTCCCAGTGTACACTATCACAACATTCACTAGCCTAACATTTACCACACAGACTTTATGTGAATCTTGTTCACTGCAATTAACATGGTATGACTTTGTAATAAATGTTCACTTGTTGAATAGATTAATAAACTGATCAATTCTCATAGTAGTGTTTTTATTCCAAATTTCCCTTATCCTTTTATTAAGCTCTACAAGATATTTCCACAAATTTTGAATGATCTAGAGGAAGAATAATGAATTGTTGATTTCCATTTGAAACTTTCCATAAATACACACACACACACACATACACACACACAAATAAGTATATCCCAATGTCTAATGCCAATAGCATGATACAGCAAGGGAAGTATCTGTTAAGAGAATTGAATTTTTGAGTCCAGAATAGGAAAAAGTCCACATTTAAAAGTGGAAAGGGTATTTCCTTCTCACCGCCATCTCAGAGTTTCCTGATTAGTTCTTGATCAAAAAGACATACTAGGCATACCCCTATGAATTTTATGGGTTTCTAAGAAGAAGCTGTGCAATAAAGCCAATTCTTGATTAGCTCATTGTGGAGAAGTAGTTACCTGTGATAGGAACTGCTGTGATCTAAAACACTTTGTTATCATTGAATCCCCAAAATTGCATATGCCTCAAAACACTTAGAAGGAATACTGACCATAAAGTGCTAACTAGATTTACTTTATCATATTGACAACATTTTCCCTTGAAAACTAAATGTCTGCATTGAGAAGCTGTTTTGATTTTTCATGGATTAAAAAGAAAAAAAATCTTTATAAAGGAAATCTAAGCATACTTACTATTTTGCTAATTTATAAGGTATATTCAAAAATACTTTGCAACAATTCTTTACAAATGTATTATTCCCACAACAAACTATGCCAATTTGAATGTTTCCTTAAAGAGAAAAAAAAAAAGTCCCCTAAAGATCAAATTCAGTCAACTGTCACAGATGAGATTCAAATTATAATTCATCTTGGGGCAAAATTTCTCTCCATCTGTGAAACCTAACAAGTTATCTGTTTGCAAAATACAATGGTAAGAAAGGCAGAAACTAGACATTCCCATTCTGAAAGGGAGAAAAAGGAAAGAAAAAGAGGTCACAAGGATCAAGCTAATCTAAAGCTACTAGAACAATTCTGTAGATTATAAGACTTGAGAAGTATACTGTTTGAGCTGGATGCCTTGTTCTTCTGGCCCCCAGTGACAGTGGACCCACCATCTAGAACAAGTAGAGGTAGTTCCATCCACTGGGTTTTGACCTCTACTCCTTGAATACAGAGGCAATCCCACCAGTTTCTAAACTGCCACAAAAGCGGGTTTTTTGCCCTTTTCTTTGAGAATAAACCTATTCACAAATAAATAGCTTGAACAACCACACCCTATTTACAGAATTCCAGAAGCCTGACATTTTTCTTCTTTTATTCCAATTTCTGTTCCCATTAGTCCAAGATGGCAGTATTTCTACTGAGATGCATCCTTGGATTCTAAGATGATTTTAGGAACCAATTAATGAGAGAGAGAGAGAGAGAGAGAGAGAGAGAGAGTGTGTGTGTGTGTGTGTGTAAGTTCCTCACATCACCAAGAATTCCCTGGTGCCAGATAGTTAGCCTAAAATTCAACTCATTTCTGATACTACCCACCTATATGTAATGCCAGATTCCACAGATGAAGGATTCACCCTTACAAGTCTATACACCTCCCAACTTCAGCCAGCAATCATAAGTCCAGGTACTTATGCTTTTTCTATGCCTCCTATAGATAAGAGAGTCAGAGGAATTTTCCTTTGGTTTGACTGATTTGTGAGAATAGCTCATAGAACTCAAATGATTTATTTACCATATTACCAGCTTATTATAAAATACTGTAACTCAGGAATATCCAGATGGAAGTGATGCCTAAGGCAGGATTTGGGGAAAGGGCAAGGAGTTTCCATGCCCACTACAGGGCAACATTCTTCTTAAATCTCCACATGTTCATGTTCATCAATCCAGAAGTTCTTCTATCTCTGTGTGTGTGTGTGTGTGTGTGTTTAAAGGACCTTCATTACATAGGCATGATTGATTAGATCATTGAACGTAGAAGTCATGACTAAATTTCAGTAACTTTCCCCTACCTAGAGATGGGTGGAGTAAAGGGGGCCTGACTGTTTCAACCTTATAACTACATGATTGGATCTGCTGGCAGCCTGTGCCCAACCTTAGGTATGGAAGACTAACTCTCATCACCTAGGAAATTTCAAAGATTTTATGAATTTGGTGCCAGAAACAGGGAAGAAGGACAAAGATATATTTCTTAGTATAAATCACATACCATACTCACAAATTATGTGCCTAATCTTGTCAGCATGTTCAAGCAGTTGTCTAGTGACACTCTTGGTGCTCTCTTTACAGCACATACTCTCATTTTATATTTTAAAATTTTGAAACGATAGACACACTAAGAATTTTCCTAATCTTCATGTTCCTGTTCCTCTTTTTCTAGCAATTCCTTTTTCAATTTCTTTCCTTCCTCATTTTATAATAAGCAATAAAGGAAACTAAGCCTGTGACACCTTGCTTATATATCTCAGTCAAATATACACATTTACCACTTACAAATTCTATTTTTCATCCAACAGAATACAGCTCATCTAAATTCTTTGTAACAAGGATTATCTTTCTACCAGTTTTCAGTAAAACTTCCTTATTTCCATCTAAGACTTCATATTTATATTTCAAGTAGCAGTTGTTCATGCTGATACAAGTATTCTCTAAGGCAGCAGACCCTATTCTTATAGCATTCTTCTCTTACTGAGCTCTCATTACAGTCTAATTTTAGTCCATATTTTAAATGACAATTTCTTCAAGACAACCTAGTTGTCTGTTATACACTTCAAAACTCGTTTTCATCCATTACCCAATTCCAAAGAAAGTTAAATACTGTTAAGTATTAATTACACTAACACATCACATCTCAGCACCAAAAGTATTGGTTTCCTAGGGTTTCTATAACAAGATGCCATATATGGTGATTCCAAACAAGATAAATTCATTGTCTTCAAAATTAAAGTACCTGTCCAGCTATGGTCCCTCTGAAGGCACAAAGGAAAATTATATTCCAGATTTTTATTTTAGCTTTCAGTATTTAGACATTTCTAAGATGTTTATCTCTAATTCAGATCACCCTTATAAAAAGAGGCTAATCTGTGCAAATCTGCATCTGAAATACTCCTTTATATAAGAATACTAGCTGTATTAGATTAGAAAACACCCTAATGACCTCATTTTAACTTATCTCTATAAAGACTATTTCCAAATAATGTCACAATTTATGGGTACTGGGAATTAGAACACAATTTGTAGGGGCACAGACAGCCCAAAACCAAGACACAGGAGTTTCAGGGAATATTGCATAAATTATCAAGCTGCATTCTATTCAATATACAGCAATTATGTCAATTTAGAGTTAATGCTATATAACATCTTAATTATGAATTTGCATCATGCAAGTCAGGCAAACTATATCACAAAGGCCAAATTTAGCCTACTGCTTGTTTTTATAAATAAAATTTTATTATAAAACAGGTACTTGATTTTTATTTGATCCACTTTTGTCTTCTAGATGCTGAACAAGGAAAAACACTATGAGCAGGTGGCCTCTTGGCCAGTCACAGTTTCCTCCTTGACTCCCAGATGCAAAAAAAAAAAAAAATGGTTTACCAGTTTTGCATTTTATTCCACTATATAATGTAATGCTGTGATAGCAAAAATTATTGAGGCAAAATAATGGGATATTAGATCAGAAAGGAAAAATATGAAGGATTTTGTTTTCATCATACTTATATTTGTTATTTCTAACTGTACAAACACCTTAGCTTTGGAGTATTTTGTTTCTTTGTTTTATTCCTTATAACTTGTCAATAAAATACTTCTTTTTATTCGCCAAAATTATGTTTGAATTTCATAGCTTTCAACTTTTATGACATGATCCTAAGGAAAGTGTCTTATTAGTTGTTTCAATTGAAGTGTAATTTGAAAAACTATGTGGATGTTTTGTTTCTATTATTTACATCTAGAGATTTAGGGTTATATAATAAATACACCTCATTTATTTGTAAAAGTTACATCCACATGTTATACATTGCAATATCTCAGCATAATTACCAAAGGAAGTTATCAATCTTACTACAAAGGCTTTCAGGAACCAAATATAACCAAAGATAACTGATTTATTGGCTACCTTTTCTTACATTATTTGTAAATCTACTGAGGATTTTCTATAAAATGTGGTGCTTTGTTTCTGCATAATTTCTTATAATTATACTGTGTTCTGGGATTTTTTTCCTTTTTGTTTTTTTATCCTTTTTATAAGCAAAGTTTGTTGAAAGTTCAAGTGAAGTTTCTAATTTAAACTTCCCACATACTCAATATCAATGGGTATGACATATTTATGTTAATTTCTATGCTAGAATCTGAGTATAAAGTCAGTGCATAGTTTAATTATTAGCCTCTTTTTATGAGGGTAAAGTGAGAATTGGATCACCCACCAGAGACTGATTATAGTTCTACAATTTCTGTACCCTTAATCCCCATATCTCTTGCAATCAACTATTCAAGAATGACAAAACTTCTCAGAGGGATAATGCCCCTTTTGAATTCTGCATTGTATAAAGATACAGCCAATATATCCGACAGAGATACAAATAGATGAAGTAAACACAATTTCATTCCATAGCTTTAGAGTGGGCTACCAACCAAATAATTACAGTAATGCCATGTACAAAAGTTGCATAGGATGAACACTGGTAGAACAAAGGATCTTGAATAAATATGACTTAAGATGTCAGAGATTTTAAAGAGGATGTGGCCTTTAATTAAAACAAAAAAACCTTTGCCTCTTATTCTAGTAAGGACTTTCAATCACTTGCAATATGAATCATAAAAATTATAATTCAGAGTTCCTGGACAATAAAACCTGTGAAATAAAATGGGGAATATGAGGATGGGTGGGGAACCTCTTATATAACAATGCAGATCTACCAAATCTCTGGCAGTCCACCTGGGGCCCCAGAGCATACACTACCTAACAGAAGAGAGATCTCTGTACAGAGAGAAGCTATGGAAGCCCTTGTATAGCACCACCAATGCTCAGTGAGTCATTAGCTAATGGAAGTCTCCCAACAGCAGGCACTGGGCTATTTCCTCCATTTTTAGTTTTTCGCTAGAGCCATCCCAAGTATAATGTCACCTTGATTGAAATCTGAAGCCAAACCCAAAAAGTTAATAGCTGAAATCTGTCAGCTGTCTGTTTTCCTCAGATCTGGAAAGTGAGTCCTTTTTTGAAGGGGGATCTAAACAGTGTACTTCCATATTGTTAGCATATGACTAAGGAAACAGGGACCCCAAATTATTAAGGAGTGCCCACTGTAAATGACATAGTCATCAAGTGCATAAAGTAAAAAAAAAAAAAAAAGACAATCTATTAGTATGATAGATCTTTAATAGAATTAGTAGGAGAAGAGAGAGAGAGAGAGAGAGAGAGAGAGAGAGAGAAGAGTGTTTCCAGTAAAACTCTGAAAATTACCTATATACTTATGGGAAAATGCTTGCCAAACAGAGTTGGCCTGAAGTGGGTATCCTGAGACTTGAAAGCCTGCCACACACAAGTTTAAGGTTATGATGGGGAACAATGAGAAAGGAATAAGGTAAATTTGAGACAAAAAGTACAAACAGATAACAGCTGTCATTATCTCTGCCAAGGACAGCCTTCCCATGTATTTCTCACCCTGTTGTCCCTTTTGAGTGTCTCCACCTATCTTTCTATTTGTCTCCTTCCAAGTCTCCAGGTACAAGTCAAAGCCAAAGGAACAAGAGCTGCTGAGTCCACTGCCTCTCCTGTTATATATCTGCATCGATTGCTCAGCTCTGCCTGCTAGATCTAACAGTTCCTCCATTCATGGAGTCTGGTTCATTGCACATTGGGACCTGTTATCCAAGGTGGCTGTATGTAAGTGGGAGCAGGGGGAATGGCAGCTCCCCTTAACAATTAGATTTGGATGTGTGTAATGCAAAATCCAACAGTCATTACTGTTAATTTAATTAGCTGTTAATTTAATTAATGATAATAATAACTTTGTAGAGTATTCTAAAAACACCATTTACTTGATTATACTTTAACTGGGGTCAAAGTTGTTCTGATATGATTAATTTTATCTTAGATTTACAAAATCATTGGTGAACTCAACTGATACCTAGATAAAAGATGTTTAAAGTAATAATACATAGATTTGCTTTAAACTGGTGTGTGTGTGTATATGTGTATAATATATATATATATATACTTATATACATATGATAATTATACATGCAATTGTATATGTAGATAGATATGTGATATATTTACATTATATACATATATAGGTAAATGTGTATTCGTGCATACACACATATGCATGTGTATGTGGTCATAGTGGTCTTTGTTAATATGGAGTTATGATGTCTCCATTGTAAACTGTCATTATTGTAAGTTTAGTGAAATCTGATCATCTTCCCTTACCCTTGAGGAGATACAGTTAGATGGTGCAAATAAGAGTCATATAATGGTCTGTGGGGCATTACCAATATCTCAGCAGTATTAATTTCCGAGCTTTTACCCAACAAAAAGTCTGAAAATGCGTAAGTAGCCATAAGGAAAACAGATTTATGAGACATTTGAGCTAGAATTCCTTAAAGTTAAATCCAGATTAAAGTTACAATCATCTTCTTGACAAAAAAATGAGAAGCAATCTTTCTAAATTGCACTCTGTACTTATTTGCAGTATTTTCCAGTGGCCAAGAACTACATCAGTACCAAAGTAGATCAGTCATAGCCCTGATATGATAGATGAGCACAAGACTTGAAATCATGAGGCTGGCAGTCAAATCCATCATTCTGGCTAAATAGTTATATGACAGTGTCTAAATCAGGTAAAATATTTGAACCTTGATTTTCTCATAGAGAAAATGTTAACATAACTCACAGGGTAATTGTGTTAGTCAAAAAAACATAATCCTTGTGAGCGTGTATAGGAGACACTGATTCTGAAAAAAAAAAAAAAAAGAAGAAGAAATAAATTAGTGCTAAGGCATGGTTGAGAGGGATACTAAAGTCTGCTGTTGTATGGTCATGACCAAAGATGAGCCATTTATGGTCCTCTATGATAAGAAGTAGAATCTTTCTACTCCCAAATTATTCTCTCTGCTATAGTGTTATTCTCACCAGTAACTACATTATTCAAGTTCCAGCACAAGTTACCCCTTCATTAAAGACTTTTCTCCACATACTAATTTCCCAAATATTTATGCTAATGCATTGCCTTGTATTTTCATGTACTTTAACTGAATGACACAAAGGGGAAAATCAGTAGTACTTGACTTGGAAACAGGAGAGGTTGTTTTTCCACTAGATAATTTTCTATTTTATCCTTGGCTACAAGATAAGGAATGTAAACAGAATGATTCCTTTCTGTTTTTTTTTTTTTTTCCCTCTTGCTTAGTATTTCTCCTGAGTAAAATTCCTAAATCAGTCTGTGTGTGAGTGTGTATGTGTTTTCCCCTGAAATATCCTTGAAGTCTGTTTTAGTTTTCCAGTCTACTTTTTAACCCTGAAATCCTGTTAAGAAGAAAAAGTAAATTATCTTCAGAGTAAATACTCTGGCTGTGGGGGAAAAGGTTGTGACTCCTTCTTAGAGACTTACACCATCTTACTGTGCCCTATATGAGTCAATAAATTACATTTAGTATATAATGTTTTAGTAAGAGCCATTTTCAAAAGTATTCAAAGATATCGATAGAATTTTAAGACATTTTATTTTTATGACTGAGAATATGAATATGGTGGTAAAAATTGTGAGTCAAATGAATATATACCAATATTCTTAAACAGGCAATGTGTATGATCATTTAATAATTTTCTCCAAGTCAAAATAATTAAGTCTGTGATGGTAATTTTAACCTATTAAGGACTCATCATGCAAATTAATATACATGCACTCCTACTCAGCAGTGTTGTCTAGAGATAAGGTTCACCACTTTGATCTTTTTTAGAATTGATGGGATAATCCCCAATCTTTGGGAAACCCCAACAAACAGACATTCTTTGTGTGTTCCCTACTTACGACAGTTAAAGATTCTGCTTCTGTCAACTCCATTAAAACTTCAAGTTTTCCTTTAGTGTTGTTTCTTAATTTATCTATGTATAAAATCTAGACCAATATGTTTTAATCTCTATACTGTAAGCTTATTCTTATAACATTGCCAATGTACTATTTAGGACTGTAACTCTCAAACACCCATGGCAAATCTGCATCTCTTACATTTCCCATATCCTCCTCCATGAACTGCTCTATAGTCTAGAATCTGTGCACATATATTCATAAAGTTCACTTATGTTTATGAGAAATGACCATTTAATCTTCCATAATTATAAATCATATTCTAATTTCTTCCTCTAAGCCTAAAAATCAGCCAATTATATTAGAGGAACAACTATATTCATATTTGCTTAAACTAGGTATTTTGTTTTATTATCAGTCATTTGCCTACTCATTATATATTTTTTCCTTTTTCTTCCCTTTCTTCTTTCCTATTTATATATTTTTATACTTTTAAGTCTTTCTATCTATACAAGTTTGTTCATACACTTTAGAAGCCAAGTGGTATAAATTTCTTGGCAGTCAACCTAAGCTTAGAGCATTTTGACCTAAAATGCTGCCAAGACTTTCCCATGTGCTTTTGGTCCAGGTATGGTTGCTAAGATACGTGTTATTTATTTTCCAATAAAAAATATAGAGGTCTGGGTGTGAAGAAGGCTTATTTACTAAGGAAGCTCAGTAATGGATTTTGCTTGGTTTTTGGAACACTTCATATAATTAGAAAATATTTTGACATTTTCAACTTTTTCTTCTCTTTTTTCTATAGTAAAATAACTCAATTCAAACAGACAAAGCTGCTTCAGAAATACCAGTATTTGAATTATAGTTTTATAGCCATCTATGTTATATAGCATATTTCTTTGCAAACAATTGAAATGATTTTAATAAAAGATGAATAGCCACAAGGAATAAAATTTTAAACCACACAAGAGGAGTAAAATAAGAACACAAAAATGTCAGACCAATATAAGTAATGTAACATTCATCCCAGTTTCCTGAATCCTAAAACATAAAGATAAACCTATTAAGTTACATAGTCCAATAGTATTAACAAAAGTAAACTGATAATATAGGGTAACAAATGAACAAGTTCTGTGTATAAAGAAATGCAGACATTTTAATGAGAATCTCAAGTTTGTGTATGAGGGGAATATTAGGTGATATGATGGACAGTGAATCCAATAATTACACACTAAATATAAGTACTGGTTACTTTGAATTCTACCTGAACACACAGCAGTCAATATGTGATAAGCTGATTCAACTCCTATCTCTAAGTCTGCTGCTTCTGGCTCAGAATGGCAGCTTGGACTTTCAATATCTCTTCTTAGTGTGTTTGCAACTGATGTACAAGAGTCTAGTGTTATATCATAACTTATCCTATCTATCTATCTATCTATCTATCTATCTATCTATCTATCTATCTATCTATCTATCTATCTATCTATCTATTTTAAAAATAGTTATAGTTTCTGCCCTCATAGCATTTTAGGTCTACCTAAGAAGGTAGGTGAATAAAATCAAGAAGTATTGTGAAAATTGCTGTGGAATGGTAATTCTGGTGCAGTGTAAACTTAGCTAAGACTTCATGTATGCATTTCAGTGACTGAGGAGCAGGAAAGGTAAGTGTAGGACTTAGTAAAATTTCAATAAACACACCATGATATAGAAAGGACTAAATAAAATGCAGAAGATGTGGTATCATACAGAAACCTATGCAAGTCTCCCGGGTCTCCCTTAATCACATTATACTGGGGTGAAAGTAATTAGCATGTGTAACTCTTCAAGGATATTGTGAAAAATATAAGCATGTAATTATGTATGTAAAAGTAATCTGGCAATGATGAAGGGTTAGATGAGCTACTTATAATTTCAGTTTGTTTGTGGTGGTTGTTGTTTTTATTTCATGGCACAAAATATGCCCTAAAACAAAATTTACAACCATAATGAACATTTTGGCAATCAAATATAACTTAGAGGCTTTGTTATATCTTGACAAATGTTAATCACCCAATGTAGTCAAATCAGATTTTTTGTTTGTTGAAAGGGTGATAACTATTGTCTTACCCCACACATGTCCTTAAGGGGAACGATTCTACTGTTTAATTTCCATGAATAAAGAGGACTGGAGGTGGAATATTACACATTCTTCTCTCCTTTAACTGTTCTGCTCTTGCTATAGAAGAACTCCAAACATCAGACAGAGAATGTTGATAAACTTAAAGGATGAGGCAGAGATGCTTTCCAGTATTTCTCATAGTAAGTTTTGTTTTTTTTTAACCTCTTTTCTCAGCACATGCTACTAAGCCTCTCAGTTAGTCTTAGGATAAGACTGTGCATTTGCATTGCAATGTGTGCCCTGGGTTTCATAATCATAATTTTGCCTAATTATCATTAAATCCATAATTAAAACATATCAGCTTACAGTTGTTACTTCAGGCAAAACTGCTACAGTAACATATAATATTATTAATCAGTCATTAACAGCAATAAACACTTCTATCTTCTGTTACATAGGCTGTAATGTAAGTTCAGAAAAATCTGCTAAGTTCAGAAATATGAGTATATTTTTTCCCAGGCTAGCCTGAGTAGCTCCTATCTATACCTTGTTCTCATGCCAATGGTCAAGGATGGGAAATATTTTAACATAATAATACAATCATCCTTAACAGAATTCTATTTATTTATTTCATCCCTCAGACATTATGAAGTCACACAAATATTTCCTTTTAAGTGAACTACTAGAAAATGGATGTATTTGAATAATCTGAGTGCATCTTACTTTTGAGGGAACACAGATAACTTTAGGATTAATTGCAATATATTATATTTACTGAATAAAATAACTATTATCAACTGACCTTAAGCAAACAGATCTCTTGCATGGACAATATTAACTTGTCTTCTTAATCTCAGAGCCCCACACACAGTCACTTTATAGGTATAATAACTTGCTCATCACCCTTATTGTGATGATTCTATCACCACCCCCTTTGATAGGCAGCCCAGATGACACAGTGTGTTCATGCAGCTTGTCAAGGGAAAGCATATGATGAACATGTAGGCTCAAAACAATATTATTAACTTAAACTAAATATCATTGCCACTTGAAAGAAACTATTAGAATAGTAAGTCAGAAGACATTCACTTTTAATGAGTGTGAACTGTGGACTACAATACTAAAAAAACAAACAAACAAAAAATCCTGAAATCAAATGCATTGCCAGGATTTGGAATCTGGACTTCTAAAATTATGTTGGATCTAACAAATTAAATTTTGGGATTTCAGGAAATTTGTTGGAAAACAGGCTGCAGTACTCACTTTCATTCAAAAATTGCCTGGGTTAGCAGAACAAGTACAGAAGGAGATTTTGCATTCATGGATGGTCTGTGGTTGGAAAGGGAACCAGGCTCTCATTAAGCGTGATGACCACAGAGAACTTAGTAATAAAGTCATTCTACCTACCACAACTCTTTCTGTACAGAAGAACTTGCCACTTTCTGTATAGATTATTAGAATTCTGCTCAGTTACACAACCTGTCTCATTCCTCTTAGCTCAAGCTACCGCACACTCTCAACTGTAACACAGACCGCTGGCTGGGAGATCATGAGGCACTGCTGGAGCTAAGCAAGATCCTATATGAGGCTTCACAAGTGCATCAAATGCTGTGATCATGCCCAGTTTGTCCCTGGTTCAATGAGCACTATAAGTAAAAGATTTTCTAAAGGCTCCAAAATGAGAATATTTATGACAATTAGGGATGGTGGCTTCATGTCCTAATTAATTGTAGCCACACAAACTGAACAAACCTAAAAACAGAGAAGAAAAAGCCTTACTCTTTAGACATTGTAATTTTTGCCTTGTACAATCATTGGGTTGTAGTTTTCTTTACATTTCTTTCAAACAAGTAAAACTTATATACTGGCAACTTCAAAAAAAATACCAGTGCTCTTTTGTGCAGAATGTACAATTTGAGTAGAAAATTATCAAGATATTTGATCCATCCTAGTTCTATATATGTCACCTTTTTAAAAAACTAAATCATCACACTAGGAAAAACAGATATTCGTTAACTTCAATAATTAAATACAAGAGAGCAAAGGCTCCCAAATAAAGGACATGATGTATAGAGTAATGGTAAAAAAAAAAAATATTGAAATGCACAACATGTGAAATAAATTTCAGAAATCCTAATTCTAAGAACAACCTTAAACAAAAGTATTATTACTGAATTAAAAAAAACAACAACAACAACATAGTAGTAAGAATAACTATCACACTGATTACTGAAAAAAAAAAAAAAGCGAAACCAAAACCAAAACCAAACCAGTCTTTTAAAATATCAGGTTAAGAAGCTTTATTATGTTCAAATGAAAGGGAGTATATGAGAGATTCAAAGACAAACCCCAGCGATACAATGTGACACTTATGCCATTTGTGGCATCATGGATGGAGATGGAAGGGATCATGCTTAGTGAAATAAACCAGAAAAAAAAGAAAAATACTGGATGGTTTCACTCATAGCAAAAATGTAAGGATCAGGAAAAAAATAAAGCAACTGTAATAAAGTAAAAATGAAAATCAACAAACAACCGACATTCTATGGGGTGGAGAAGGGAAAAGGATCAAAACTGGGGCGGGAAGAGCGCATGGCACATGGGTGAACTGGTGGTGGAAAGTCCACGGGGACTGTGACTGAGAAGAAAGAATGAAGAACAACATTTTATATACATACATACTATATATACACACACTATTTATTTATGAAATTTAAAATAATGGGAAGAAAAAGTAATCAATGGTGCCCTCCCTGGTGGCTCAAGGGGTTAATGCCCAGCCTATGAAGCTATCTACAGCCACTGCAGCCCGAGTTCGATCCACCATGTTGGCGACCCACATGGTGTGGCAACCTCTCCTTTCTCCTGTCTCACCAGTGCTCCCCCTCAGCACTGCTTGTGCTTCAATCTGTCCCACCTCCCACTCCATCTCTGGTGAAACCTCTGATCCCCTGCATCTCTGGCCTCTATACACCTCAGTTATTGTGTGCAATTATTAAAAAAAATAATTAATGAGCACACACTTTGCTCTATGTTCAATAACAAAAGAAAGAAATGCTCAGCCATCCTAATGATTTACATTTTTCTTTGTTATTCTAGCAGAGGTGGTTTATATCCACACAGTACTGTGAGTTACTATAAGTTCTATCAGTGATTGTCCTACTCTGTTCCATTCTAGTATATTGTTTTCTATACACATATAAGTTAATTTTGTCTGAGAAGAGTAGGAAAAAAATAGATTAAAAAAATAGCAGACACTATAAATTTAAAGTGATTGAGCATACTTAGATATAGCTGATGAAGTTTTAATTGCAAAGCAAAACTAAAAATTCTAAATCTTACAGGCAGAAATACACAATCAAAGACAAAGCAGAGAAGGAAACAAGTTTGCATCAAGTTCATGAGTTATAACTCTGAAAACTAAAATATAAGACTTAATTTCCAAATTAGAAATTATGAAGGGTTAAAAATTTCTATATCATTACTAATTTTTGAAATTGCTTAAATATTTTTGCAGTATTTCTAAATCTCCACAAAAAAGGGGCGGAATTCCGGTTCCCCGGTTTCCTTTTTAAAAAAAAAATAGTAAAATGACAACTTTCCTCCTGAACCCCAAAGTGTGAGTAAGTGGGAACAAAGCATTGATAGTAACAGTACTCAGGTCTCTGAGAATAAAGGGGCATCTGATGGGGTAGAGAAAAATGACTTAAAAAGCCAAGATAACATCACAGGAAGTACAAGGGGACAATTTGAGAAGATCATGAAAACTGGGCAGTATTTTTGCATACTTTAAAACATGGGTTAATGAAATGTGGGGGAAGTGAGTAAACTATGAAAGGGACAAAGCACACCCAAATAAAAAAAAAACACATTATGATTTGTAATAAAATAAATAGAAATGGATGTTGAAGAAACCTAGACATTAGGCTTCTCAGACAAGGATTTTAACCATAAAACTGGAGGAAATCATGTGCAAAAACCACGAGAATGATAGCTCACCATGGGGCATATCAGTAAAGTGATTAAAAATTTCAAAAAAGGAAATAAGTAGATATTCTGCAGTGGAAATTTTTACTAAAGACACTGAATATCATATTTTAACTGTAGGAAGAAAATTCAGTGAACTTGATGGTTGGGACATTTAAAATTATTCTGAGAACAGAAAGAAAAGAAAATAGTGACAAAATACGAAAAGAACCTGTGGGACTCCATCTAGCTAAGCCACATATATAGAATGAGAATTTCAGAGTGAAAAAGTGATAGAATACTAGAAGAAATAGCAGCCAAAATCATTAAGTTATTAATGTTGTATCCAATAATAGAACACTGTAAGTAATCACAAGACATCTACACTCAGGCATCAAGGTCAAACAGCCAAAAATGAAAGCCAAAGAAAGTGCTTCTTACACACAAGGGAACCCCAACAGCTGACTAACAGCTGGTTTGCCGTCATAAACCATGGGTCCTAAAGCATAGTTTCAAAACAGGTGGGAAGTTGGGAAGAGCATAAGGATTGTGGTGATGCTGTACAGGTGAACTGGTGGGGGGAACTCTTGGGGGAAGATATGAGTAGATAAAGCATACATTGTATGAAAAAAAAGTAATAAAATATAATAAAGAAGCAAAAAGAAACAGCAGCAAAGGTAACTACAAAGATTAATTTAAAACATAGTACAAATGCACTTTTTTATTTGTAATGCTGTTTTTCTATCTAAATTAAAAGACAACATTGTCAGGGTACAAGGGAAAATTCCCCAGCCATCTGAGTTCTTCTTAGGCTATGAGAAATCAAAATAGCATCAGATGGGTTACTAAAGGAGAAATCAAATTAAAAACATAAATAAAATGGGATAAACTTGGGATATATATCCTCTGCTAATGACCAGACAGCATCAAGGAGAGAGGAGTATTTATAAAAAGCTAAATGACATGTTTGCTGATAAGTCTACACCTGGATAATAACCCCCAAACTACATTCTTCTAAGTAACAAAGGAAGGGGGGCAGTGATTGTTTCTTTTATTAAGAATAAGTGCGAAAGACAAAGAACTTACCCTTAGTCTACTGGGTTTTCCTGTCCTTAATTTGAAATAATCTGCATTATTTTCTTTACTTTTTCTTTCTTTCTTTTTTTTTTTTTTTAAGATTTCATTTATTTATGCATACAGAACTGGGTAACTAGGTACAAGCCAGAGGTGTGGGGAGACGAGAGGTTTCACCAAGACAGACTGGGGAAGAGAACAGACAGACTGGTGAAGTACACTGCTAAGGGGTCCGCTGTGCCAAGTGGTTCATATCCCCGGCTTGGGATTGAACTTGCACTGAAGCAGGTGATGCCAGCTTTTCAGTGCTGCATTCCAATCCACTTTGCCACCGGGGTGGGGGGTGGTGGTGGTGCCCAGTATTCTGCATTCTTTAAGTAATAGTAATAGACTTTCAAAATAGACTTACATTCCACTGACTGTAGATATGGGAAACTTCAGTTCCCCATATCAAGGTGATATTTACTGGAAGAAGCCAAATCTGGCCTCATTGAAAAAAACCCTGTCTGCCCATTTTGAAGATATCTATGATTTATTACATAGGTAAGACAACAGCATACAACAATAATATGATGATATAATTTGTATGATACTTATTGTACAAGGAAGATGAGTTTGGAGTTATAATGGTACAAAGATTCATATACTACTGATAAATACACACACACACACAAACATATATATATATATATGAACTAAATTGTAAATTAACATGCTAATTGAAACTCTCAAGTCATCTTCTGAGAACACATTTCAAAGGAATATAGTAAAAGAAACAAACAGAATTAAAACAGCACAATGAAAAAATATGTAAATTTATAGAATACAAAAGGAAGTGGCAATAGGAACAGAGGAACAGTAAAGGTAAAACACTTATGGATAACAGCAAAATGGACCCTACTGGGGTGGATGGCAACTAGCTCAGGCAACTGAGGTGCAAACTGCTCTTTGAACAGTCTGATTTTTAATCGTATCTTTTAAAAGAAACTAGAATAGGGACTTTTTTTCTTTCAAGTTAAGGTTGAGAGAAATCTTGCTGATCTTCCAGAAAAAAGCAGTTTATGTCCATAAAGATATTTAATAGTCTGTTAATTATCAGATACTTTAATAGTCACATCAGTTTCAAAATTTGATTTCTTATATTCCTCCCCAAAAAATTTTCCTCCCAGTTTCTATTAGATATTCATGATTTGCCTGTATTAAAAAAAAACATTTTCTATGTTTTCTGCTTTAAAGAAAAAGAGAGCCCTCAGGCTTTTTTGTATTCATGTACTCAGTTTCCATCTCACATATCCTGTAACTTTATAGTGTATGAAGAAATCACTAATTACTTCAAGAAGCTGCATTTGGATTTCAAGTATAGTTTGGTGCAAATTCAACATCTTGTCAAAAGACAGCACTTTACGACTTTTAAAATCGTACCCTTCTATTTGGCACATGTTCTATAATGTGCAACTTTAAGAGAATTCTAAATACAAACACTATTAAATATGGCTCTTTATTTTATAGCAAGATCAAAAGCTATGAGAATGCCTGAATGGTCAATTTTCTCTAGAAATGTTTCATATAATAGTATATTACCCTTTGGATAACACCCAGTTATTGCAGTTGCATCAGTGAGGAAAAACTACAGGTTAGAAAACTGGTTAATATTTTCAGAAAATAAACCTTAATGTTTTCCTTAGTGTTTGAATTATAATTACCAAACAGTAGTTTCTAGGAATAGTCTCTTGAGATATTGGTGAGAGAATTTAGTCTTTTACTGAAGAAAAATATGGACAATACAATCAGTCCAAAAAGCCAAAATACGGACAGAATATTTCATATTCTCTACAAGTAATTAACATAAAATTATCAAAACCATTTTTTGCTATACCTCTGTGCAAATATCAACAAAATTTAGTTTTTCCCCTCCTACCTTTCCCCCACCAGCCCAAGCCCCCAAACAAATTCATCTCCAGCAACTCAGAGCATGGTGGTGATTTTATAGAGGACAATGTTAAAGGAAAGATAGTTTAAACAATAACTTATAACATGCCAGACAAATTTGCAGCCCCAAAGATACTGCTTTGGGCACTTACTATTATGAAAAATTATAAAACCCTATTATAGAAAACATCTCTATTGGAAGAAAGCAAATTACATATCTGAAATTTGATATTCCCTGCATTCACAATGTATCTTAGTATGTTAAGCATAATTAACACACATAAGCATGTTAACATACATTTGAATCTTTGTAGTAGAGACAACTTTTGTTCGCCTGGCATTTCCCAATTGCTTTTAAGCAAACACAGGTTTGAACATGTTTTTAGATGTTAATGTAGACTAGGTTATAAAACAAAAATAAATTAATGGTATTTATAATTATTTTATGGACATGGTAAGTATTGAGGGGGGAGTATAACAGATGATATACTTTAATAAATTGCTGTTGGAGCATGCAATTTTGCACAATTCTTATGGAAGACCACTTGGGAATATGTATCAGAAGTGTTTTTATAACTTTAAAGCCATTGGATCCAGGTATTAACACTCAGGAATTTGTCCTGAGGAAACAGTTAAATTATGCATGATAACTTCACATATAAAGTTATTCATTATAGGACTATTATAATTTAAGAGGGGCTGTATCTGCTCTTCCTTTCCAGAGCTGTGATACTGGAGGAGTTAAAAATGCTATTGTTATGGAGTAACACCCGGAAAAAACAGCCGAATTGAAAGATATTAAAATACAAAAAGTGAGTTGTTTATGATTATGTTCTGTAGGTTACACTTTTCCAGGTAAACACTACTTAATAAGGAAATGTTTATGTTAAGGAAATATCCAGTGATGAACCTGGTGTTCCAGAAAGCAATACTAAGATAATGACTAGAGAACTTAATAATAAACTGTACAGATTCATACACTACATTAATACAGTAATTAAAATTATATTTTCAAAGATGTTCAGTGACCTATAAAAATGTAGTTTGATGCCAAGTTAAATAAATAAAAAATAGAACTCTGAGTCTTGACTTTAGAGCCTGTACATAAATCATGTTTCATGAGTTCCAAAGTACAGAGATATTCACATTTTAACATTCCATGAGATAAATCCATTTTTAAGTTGATAGGATCTTAAAATATTTAAATATAGTAATCTGTGTATGACAAATGGAAAATAATGGGATTTTTTTTTACTTGAAATCATAGAACAGACTTTATTGATTCTTGTAACCACACACACAAAATGCGGTTGCATTCGTACCATTCATTGTATAATGCTATTGCTCAATGACTGAGATCTTTTGTGAATGAACATTCCATTATGATGTTAGGCTTCAAAAAAAAAAATAGCTTCAGTATCCCATTTTTTCACAATTAGCAAATTAGAAAACTGCACTAAATATTTTGGGGAAGAAAGAAAAATAAAAACAAAATAGATTATTTTCTAGAAGATATAAAAAACAAAAATCAGCACCTTGAAAAATTATCAGTGACCTGAAAAGGTTGTGTTCATCCACTGACTCCAAACTGCTGATTTATATCTGGCTGGGGCTATGGAGCCAATTCCTTCTAGAGACCATCACTCATATTAATTCTCCTGTTTCTTTTCAGCTGCTGACTTTTTCTATACTATGCTTAGTGTACAGCTATTGATTAACAGAACTATGGGAAAGATTAACCAGAATTTTTAAAATCTACATCTTGTGCTTTTTTGAAGAGAACTTGTTATTTTGAAGTTTTAAAAAAATACTATTGCCAAATAATATCCTTTTATACTAAATCACATTTTTTTTTCATGCTTTAAAATCTGGAAGCAATGCCACAGTCAAAATACTTTAGAGTATATTTTCTTCCCACTATTTAATTTGGGGAGAAGGTCATAAATCCTCTCTGTAAAATCATGTGATCAATATTCTGTGTGTAAATTGTCATACTGCTTAGTTTGTATTAACTTCCTAGAAAGGCGATTAAAAATAAAATAAAAAACCAATATTAAAATATTGATATCTAACCATAAATAACTAAATTCACATTAAAATATATCTATGTAAATGACATATTCTAATACATAAAAGGATGTTGTCACCACCCATCTGCTTAAAATACTACATTATAGGCATAAAATTTTGATATGTTGTGGGAAGTAACTTTTCACACTTGTTATGACTTTATTTAACATAAGACTGTAATGTTATAGCCAGGTACAGCTCACATTAATTGTTTTCATCTTTAACGCAGCTTTAAAAATGGAGTTCACCTCTTAAGCGCCAGACATGTTACTGGGTATGGTATAATCCTGATAGAATAGATGCGGCATGAATTTCAGAGTTGATTAGACATGAGTAATGTGTTTTTGGGAACATAGTGTGACCATCTTCAATCTCGATTTCTTCATCTGTAGACAAGTAGCAATTACTTTCACAGATAAGGGTTGAAAGTTAAATAATTAAAATTAAACTTTTTCTAAAGGTATAGGACAGTGCTGTAAATTCCACGGCAGTGAATTCAATAGATATAAACAACCTAGAAAGCTTAGATTTAATATGACAAGCTTTTTTTTTTTTTTCAGTTACAAAGGTTTTGTACAACAGAGTACATGGCTTAGTGCTATACAAATGAACATTAGAAATGAACCTTGACAAAACTGTCATGTCAACTGTCTCTGTGGCTCTAATACTTCTATCAGGATCTAGTTAGAATATCCCTAGAAATTTTTATCACTGTAGTTGCGACCCACAGGTTTATCTTTTATGGTGAAACCTTCTCTAGTTGTTGGTCAGAACCTCATCACCACTGTTAATCAGTAATCTTGTCTCATGTCCTTATTTGATGAACAAACAAACAAACAAAAACCTTCTGTATGAATCTATGCTTCTGGGAATTGGTGGTATGAGTTTTCTTGGTTCCTCAGATCAGTCAGAGAAAGGGAGTTGTAGTCAATTTATTTCTGATAATATTTATAAAACTATTTTAGAGAAATAACTCATTGTATTTCTTATAAAAATAGTATAACATATAGCATATTATCATGATACGTTTGATGTTTTACTGAAAGTCACCAAATGCTAAAAATACTGTCTCCCTCTCTGTTGCTCAAATTAAATTTAACTCAAAACAGAACTATCCCATGTATATGGTTAGGAGATACTAAGCCATAAAAGAAATACCAAATGAACATTTAATATTAAACTGAATAAACTGGACATAGAAAGAATAAATAAAAAGGAAGGAACAGCATGATACTTCCAAAAATTAAAGCTAGATTATAACAAAGTATATATAACCCCCTCCAACTCACAAACACATATAAAATTTTTAATACAATGATCCATTTTCTAGGAAAAAAATTATACAAGACTAACAGAAGTAGAAAACTTAGAAGAAATGAAACTAAATCACTACTCCCTTGAATAGTCAGCAAATAAAGGTGGCTTCATTAGAAAATGGCATCAAACCAGTGACTTGTCACTGAATTTCTTCAAAGCCTGAAACAATTGAACCTCTTAACAAATTGGTGCAGGTTGAACCTAAACTTGATGCAATATCTTGACAAGGATAGCACAGAATAAGAAATTTCAAATCTGAGTTTTCAATTATATAACCTACTTACATAAAATCATTTATATTTCTTTTCCTTTTCCTTGTTGGTTAATTTTTTGCTTTTTATTTTTTTAATTATGTGTGTGTGTGTATATGTGTGTGTATGTGTGTGTGTATGCATATTCTTCATTTTGTACATTTTTTCTTCATCTCAGTTGTAATTCCCATGGACTCCCCACCACAAATTTATTCATGTGCCAATGTAGATCTGGTCTGATTACCAGTCCCTGGCACCCCAGAAGCACCTGGAAGAAACACCAGCCAACACTAACAATACAGTGTCTCAACACATAGAACTCATTAGGAAACAAATGACAGAGAGAAGAAACATTATTTTCTTTTTTTAAAAAAATCATATACCTAGATTCCAATCCATTTCTGGAGGATTGGAAACCAAGATGAATGAGAGTGAGTAGGTGGATATGAAGCTAAAAAAACTATTCTCTTAATAGGCTTGCCCTGTGATTCAGACATGCCACTTTTAATTTTTAGAAACACTGCTACTTGGATATAAATAATAAAATAGCAATATAATTTCTATAAAGTATAATGGAGCCAAATACAGTATATAAGAAACTATGGAAGAGTACTTAAAAATATAAAACTCAAAACTCTGAGTAGTACTTAGTGGAATTTCCAATGAAGTACAAGAAAGGTCTAGGCTTTGTATGTGCATACAATATTAACATAAATCTATTGCTATTATTAGTAATTCTTATTTTTTTAAGATTTATTTATTTATGTATACAGAACTAGGGTACAGGCCAGAGGTGCAGGGCCAGTGAGAGGATTCACCAGAGACAGAGTGGGGAGCAGAATAGGCTGACTGATGAAGTATACTGCTGAGGGGAGCAGTGGGTGGGTTACTAGAGGTCTGCCATACCATGTGGGTCACCTCTGGGGCTGGGGATTGAACTCATGCTAAACTGACTTTATCTTCTTAGTGCTGTGCTATAACCCACTGGGCCACCAGGGAGGGCCCCATTGTTATTATTAGTTATTCTTAAGTTGAGACTTGGAAAATATATTTTCAGACTGGAATTTTATTTACTATTATTGATAGTAATTTAATTTGAAATATTTATCACAATCTAAAAAAATTTTTTCAACAAATTGAGCTTACATAAGGGAGAAAAATAAGTTGGCATTGTGGACTTCAAAATATTACAGCTACTATTATTTCATTTCCATTTTGTAGAATCAATAATGATTTGTGTAAATTGAATTGTTAGTTCTCTTGCAGAGGAATTACCAAAATGGTATTTAATGCCTCTTCCAGTTCCAGTTTTAAAATGCTCCCATTATGCTTAAAATCTTTACCAGCAGTGAGAAATAACAATATATTATTGATTGGATTGAATATGTTCATAATAAATGGGAAAATTTTACATTTTCATAAGCTATGAAGCACTTTGAAGTAACTATGCTATTTCCCTGATCAATAATTATTTTAAATTTGGCTTCATGTATTGCCAATGCAGGTTTCATGTGCAGGTAGGTATACCTTGCTGATTCAATAGCTGAAGATGTTATCGGGAAAACTGATAATGTTCTAGAAATTATCTGCAATGTGTCATTTATATAAACTGGATGCATCTGTCTCCTTATCTCATTATTTTTTGCTAATTTTAAGGTAGCATATTTTAATGACATTTACATCTTACAAATAGACTTGCATCTAGTTTTCTCCCACACATCAAGCACATAGTAAATACTTTTTTTTTTCAAAGATTTATTTATTTGTGCATACAGAACTGGGGTACAGGCCAGAGGCTCAGGGGTGGTGAGAGACTTCACCAGAGACAGAGTGGGGAGCAGAACAGGCAGATCAACGAAGTACACTGCTGAGGGGAGCAGCGGGCGGGTCAGGAGAGGTCTGCCACGCCATGTGGTCACCTCCGGGGCAGGCGGGAATCGAACTCATGCGGAAGCGGCTTTAGATTCTCAGTGCTGTGCTTTAACCCCCTGCGCCACCAGGGAGGGCCATAGTAAATACTTTTAACTACCTGCTGCCTGATTAGAAGCACCTTAGATAATCCACTTGTGAAATTGTCATCTTGACAATAAGACTTACAGAGTTTGCAATTTGAGCTGATGTGGAAAGCTTGCTTTCTCTAAATCATGAATATATTTAAATTATCATAAAGGGAAAACAGCTATCATTTTGACTAGACACATTATGTGGTGGGATCATGAGTCCTTAGAACAATGATTCTGTTGGCAATTATAAATCCAAAAGTGAAGTAATAAAGGCCACTGATAGAAAGAAAGGGACTGTACAACAGTAGCAATGAAGGAATAGGTCTTGCCTTGGAAAACAGTGAAAGCGGTTCCTCTATTTTAGGGAGGGACAGTGTACATGAGAGAGCTGACATGGACAATGCCACGAAAGATTGCTCTGTAGGGCATAACTTTGATAACATCTTTATTAGCAGCAGTGAAGTTATATGATATTGTACAGTGGGGCAGGAGCTATAGAGAACATTTAAGTAGATATGGGCTTTACCCTGATCACACTGAGCTCTCAAATGTCCAATACAATTTTCATCTAAAGCAACACATAGCCATAAGAAGAGGCAGATGTCAATATAGCCAGGCAGGGATGACTAACCCATCCACATACCCATCTAACAACGTAGATGGTCCCCGGCTAATAATAGTTTGACTCAAATCTGTCCACTTTAACATAGTGTGAAGACCATACATATTCAGTACAAACTGTACTTGAAGTTTTGATCTTTTCTTGGGGTTGTGGCACATACTCTCTTGACACTCAGGGGCAATAGCTAGCTGAGACTTTGGATCTGCCCTGTGATCACAAGCTAAACAACAGGCACTGTACAGTGTTGCCAGTGTTTTGCTTGTGTTTTTACACCCTTCTTTTGCTTTCACAGTAGTTAATAAATAGCATGCTATATTCAAGACTTCATTGTAAAACAGACTTGTATTGGTTGATTTTTGCACAGATGTGTTTGAGCATGTTTAAACTAGGCTAGGCTAAGCTATGATATTCAGTGCATTTTTGACTTAAGATATTTTCAGCTTACAAGGGTTTTATTGGGTGGTACACACAATATAATGTGGGGAGGATCTGTATGGCTGGTGATCTAAAACATCACATCATTTTAATAAATATGTGTGTGTATCACATCATTTTAGTAAATGAACTTTCATCAGGAATGTATAAATTACTATAAGCCAGTCATTTTACATACTTTTTAAATTTTTACAATAATTCTAAAAAGTAAGAATTATTTTCCAAATTTTATAACTATAGTTAGAGAGGTTAAGCAAAGTCTTTAAGGTCACACAGACCTTAAGCAGTAGGAGTCAAGCAACTAACTATCTTTTGCAAAGGTCTATGTTTGTTTCTTTTCTTCACACTGGCTCACCACTTTCAGTGAATAAATTCATTAATCCATACTTAGTATTCAAGCTTCTTGGTATTTAATAATGAATTGAGTGCCTTTAATACCTTTCAATCCTAACATGTCTGTCATATTTCAGCATCTGAAATGAACTTTCACAGAATTATTAGCAATTCTTTAAAGCAATGCCTTCCAAAATGTACAGTAGATTGCTCGTAATTCAAACTAATGTTTTCCATTAAAAAACAATTATAGGCAACAAGAAGAATCAGCATTGGTCTTCCAGTGTTAGCGTGTATAAACAGATGTATAGTAAGGCCACTATCAGATGGAGAATGCAATCTTTGGGAACTTAATTGGAGCTCAGATAAATGTGCAAAAAATACATGTGATACTAAAACATTCAATTCCATGACTTTCCTAATGTATACTAAGCACACATAGCCCATTACATTTAAGACAGAATCCTGGTTTTCAAACATAGCCCCCTCCTTTCTATTAATAATCAACCCCAAACTTGAAAACTAGGAAGTGAGGTTTATTAATACTTATTTCATGTGTAAGAGTGTATCTTCTTTTTCCCCCATGTTGTTCTATAAGTCTAGTTAGTAAACCAATTAAAGTGGTGGGTATATGCCAGATAAGTTATCAAAAATAATGTTCTCCAAGGATATCATGTTTCAAGAAAAGTTTTGGTTTACTTTTAACCCCCCATTTCCTTATAATTATTATGTTGATTATAAAAGTGAAGAAATTAAAAATAGTATTTAATCCTGTTCCCAAAGATGATAATTTTCCATGTTTTGCACTTATATGCATATCTACATGCAATGATATCATATATCACACATGAAATAGTATCATTGTGATGCTATTATAAATGTATATGTACTATACAATAGCCTTGTTTTAAAACTTCACCCTCAAAATTATAAAATAAATAATAGCATTAGGTATCAGCATTACAAGATCTGGAGGCAAGTGGATATATATAGTAGATAAGATTTTGCCAATCGTAATATCCCTTGCCAGGAAGGGGAGGAATAAACTGAGTGGAGGAAACAAATTCTAAAGAGGAAATTTAGATGTTACGTGAGGTAATAAAAATTAAAGTTTAAGCCTCAGAGAAATGAAATACTTAGAAGGTGTAAATACAATAATAATTTGTCTTTGGATGACATTAAAATACAAACAAAAAATTGAATATTTGCTTGGGTAAGAATACAGAGGGAGGAAGTAAAATTAGCAAAAGGAGCCAGTGAAAAGGAGATTAGAAAAGTTATTTTCATAGAAGCTAAGAAGGATTGTTTCAAGAAGGAAGAAAACAGGACTAAATCCTTTGAATGTTATTGATAGCTCATATAAAGGAAAACAGAGTAATTCCACTCAAATTAAAAGTACAGCAACTATAATTAACATTCCAGTACACCCAGTTTCAGTGTGGTAGAACTTATATTTGAACAATGAATGAGCAATTTTAGTTTTTAGCATATTACTCACTGGGCTACCTGAAAACTTCTATATGCCAATGTTTGAAATTATTGTATAAAGTATTACAAAAATATTTAAAATGCAAATATCATGTTGGGTTGATGAGGAACACAATCACAAGTTATTAAGTAAAGCAATGGGGCCTCCCTGGTGGCAGAATGGTTAAGTCTCAGTGCTATCAAGCTATCTGCAGCCACT
Organism: Condylura cristata; assembly: GCF_000260355.1. NCBI lineage: Eukaryota > Metazoa > Chordata > Mammalia > Eulipotyphla > Talpidae > Condylura > Condylura cristata. The sequence goes on along the minus strand of NW_004567118.1, from coordinate 9,978,029 downwards.
GCAGCATAAGTTTATTTTTGGCCAAGATGCTGACCCACATGGCTCAGCAGACCACTTCTGTCTCACCTGCTTCCTCCCTTGGCAGTGTACCTCATAGATCTGCCTGTTCTGCTTCCCACTCTGTCTCTGGTTAATTCTCTCCTCTTCCCAACCCCACACCTGACCTAAAGCTTAGTTCTTGTATGCATAAATAAATAAATTAAATTAATAAATAAATAAAGAGCAGTGTCTAAAGTTACTCTATGTGTATCTATCAGGAGGAGGAGGCATCATTCTAAATAACATGAAGGTTTAATTCTAGGAGTTAAGGTTCCCACACACAGTCAGGAACTTAGAAATATTGACTTGAAACAATTCACTGACAGCAATGACATTCTCACGTGAATAGAATATTAATAAAGATCCAACTTGCACTGAGGTAGCTGCAGCTAGCTTTGCAGCACTGTGCCTTAACCCATTGGTGCTACCATGGAGGGCCTCACCTGAACTTTAGAGATAGATTTTTTTTTTAAAGATTTATTTATTTATTTATACAGAACTGGGGTATAGGCCAGAGGTGCAGGGGTGGTGAGAGGATTCACCAGAGGCAGAGCGGGGAGCAGAACAGGCAGATAGATGTAGTACACTGCTGAGGGGAGCAGCGGGCGGGTCAGGAGAGGTCTGCCACGCCATGTCGTCACCTCTGGGGCAGGCGGGAATCGAACTCATGCGGAAGTGGCTTTAGCTTCTCAGTGCTGTGCTTTAGCCCGCTGCACCACCAGGGAGGGCCCAGAGATAGATTTTTTTAAGACGTGTTTCAGTTTGAATTTCAACTATAAACCTGAGTTATCCTCTTTTATACAATCTCATTTTCTGATTCCAAGAGTTTTTGATAATTCTATTTCACTTACTTCTATATTATCTTTGATTAAAGAAAATTGATGTGTATTCTTAGGGAAATATAAATGGCTGCGACTTTTGTTTTCTATCATGTTAAATTACTGAAACAAAAGAAAATTAAAATTTTTAAAAATTTATTTATTTATTCATACAGAACTGGGGTACAGGCCAGAGATGGGGAGGGTGAGTAGATCCACCAGAGACAGAGTGGGGAGCAGAACAGGCAGATCAAGGAAGTACACTGCTGAGGGGAGCAGCGGGCAGGCCAGGAGAGGTCTGCCGCCATGTGGATCTACTCCCCGCAGGAGGGGATTGAACTCTAGTGGAAGTAGCTTAAGCCTCTCAGCGCTGCACTTTAACCCACTGTGCCACCAGGGAGGGCCAGAAAATTAAAATTTCATTTTAGGTGTTATATAGTAAAGGGCAATGGAGGAGTTAAATTAAATGTAATGAAAAATATAGACTACCTTTTCTTCAGTTCAATGCTCATGGATTTGTGGACATAAAATTTCATGGAGATGTATATGTTGTAGATTTAATGTTTCATTTTTAAAATCCTTCTGATAAATATGAATAAGTGTGTATCAGCTCATACAGAAAACAAAATCAACATAGACCATATAAATTATAGCATCTATTAATAAGTTGTTATGTTGGCATTGCATCATCCTTTTACAAAATTCTAATTTTGAGGAAAATAAATTACCTTGTGTGCTGAAATATTTGTTGCTCTTGCTTCAGAAAGTATGTAGCACTTAGCTTGTGACTATGGTTAAGTATCTGTAATCTTAAAAGAAAGACAAAACACAAAAAATCCTTGAATTGAGAAAAATACCCAATATAAAAATATTTGGGGGCCATTCAACTCACAAAATTATTTTTCATTTTCATATAATACTTTCCAATTATGAACCCCTATCACTGAATATATTTTGAGTCTATAAGAAAAGTTTGATATTGGAATGATTTCCATTTGTCTCTTACTAGTGTTAAAATTCTTAATCATGTCATAAAACTAGTTGCTTTTAGAATTATATAAAATTATAATTATATAAAAATAATAAGTAGGAATCTTATTTACCAAGATGCCATACTGATTCCTTATTTGTAAAGCAAGTATGTCCATGGCTGTTCTAATTTGACTTCATAACTAACATTTGGTTTATCTATATCCAGGATATCCTGGAAAAGAAAAAAACTAAAACTTAATTGCCTTAGTTTATTAAACCTCTAAATAATCTTTAAAATACTTCTCGATTATTTTTCATCATCAGAAAAGTAAGAAGCAACTTGGAATCCTAAGAAATCCTCAGAAATCCATATCAGCTGAATGAATAAATATAAAGAGATTATTAATGATACCAGGGGACTTAGCTTTATATTCTGGATTGGTGTGACTCAGGACAACTGGTTCTAGCTGTAAGGAATTTAGCCTTTTTATGTGTAAAATGAAAGACTTGAACTATTTTCTCAGTGTCCCTTTGGCTCTTAAACACATTTTTGTATTATAAGCCCACTTATTTTTTACAAGTGCATTGTTTTATAGTTTGTGAACAATGAAGGCATAATTTAAATTAGCATTAAAAAAAAATCTACGTGAGCAATTTCTTTACCTTGTGGAATTAATTTAAATAACAGTTTTAGTAAAAGGTTTTTGCTTCAATCTAATATAACTATGTTTTCAAGAGTTCTTTGTGCTATTACAATTTTTATTGCAAAGAGGCTTTTTATTGACCTATTTTCTATTATGCTTGATTTAATTTTTTGAGCCACTGCCCAAATGTATCTTTGTATTCACTCATTAAGATCGGACAGAGAACAGCAATATTTAGAGGATTCAGTCCAATCTTCATTTCTGAGCTTTCTAAGATCTTTCATTGCTTTCCTTTCTTAGCAAAGATAGAGTAATAAGAAAGGCTCAATGAATTTAGCAGACCTTGGTTTCTAGGTCGGGGAGTATTACCATGTCTGTATTTTAGAGAAATACTCTCTAAACTGAGAAGTACATTTCTAAGATATCTTTTAGCATGAAACTCTTAGGATGGCAAAATCAAACTCATGCCACTCTGTGTGTAAACCTCAATCCTAGATTAAATCCAGGAAGAATAAACTACTTGTACATGAATGAACTATCCAAAAAGAGGAAATTCTCTATGACCCAGTATTTTAGATCTCTTGGAGGCACAATTCTCTTCTAGAACCCATATCAGATTTTCTATTTTGTTGCAAGTTGATGACTTGTAACAAAGTCAGCATTAATGAAAAACAGTCAACTATTTAGAGATCTAAAAATTCAGAGGATAAACACCTCTTTTTTTCTTTTCTTTTCTTTTTGATTACTCTAATAGTTGGGTTGTATTTGCGTGAATACAATACATCAGAGAAATCTGTGTAACTTCTTACAACTGCTTACAAGGCATCTTGACCTTTGGACCTTAACTCCCCAGAAGAGAAAATGAGGTCTTGGAGGTATTCTGCTTCATTTTTGCTTATTCCAGCTGTATTTTTACTCTAATGCACCCCTTACTAGTTTATACCACGCTCATGCAAAATGTCATTTTGTTCATAATCTGAATTTAGCTACTTTCTTCTCTTATCATCTAGCCAATATTTCCATTTCCAAAGACCACTTATATTAATAGGTTCATAATGATCCTGAAAAGGCCAGAGGTAGAACGTTCAAATATTTACCAGTCAAAGCTATGTGAAAAGTCTTACACAAAATCAGATAACACTTTTCCCTTTTAAACTCATTTTTCTGTCTTTGTAATACATACTGTCTTCCCAAAGGTCATTTGTTACAAATTTGCTTTAACACCCAACTAGGTCACTAGTAAGAAGTTAAAAAAAAGGGCCCTCCCTGGTGGCGCAGCGGGTTAAAGCACAGCACTGAGAATCTAAAGCCGCTTCCTCATGAGTTCGAGCCCCACCTGCCCCGGAGGTGACCACATGGCGTGGCAGACCTCTCCTGGCCCGCCCGCTGCTCCCCTCAGCAGTGTATTTCGTTGATCTGCCTGTTCTGCACTCCACTCTGACTCTGGTGAATTCTCTCACCCTCCACATCTCTGGCCTGTATCCCAGTTCTGTATGCACAAATAAAATAAAATCTTTAAAAAAAAAAAAAAGTTAAAAAAAATCAGTTTAATTTAAAATAAATCTACTTTTATAATACCATAGTAATTATGAGTACATCCTCATTATTGAAAGTTGCTTACTTTAAAGCATTAGTCTTGCATTTGATCTAATGATGGTTAAACACAGTATATTCATGAGTACTTGTATAAAAGTTATCTAATACTTAATATGTCTCCTAAGTAAACTTCAACTATAAATTTTCACAGGGTGTGAAACAGTCAAGTTACACTAAAGCAGAAGAGATTTAGAAATGCTTAGTCTGATGAAAAGGACTCTTTCCAAGCTTGAAAGACAGTTGATGAAGTCATTTCTATGAAGGCCAATGAGTTCAGCAGTAACTCTATGCATACAGTAATCTTTAAAGAGATGTCAATTATGTATATTCATTTTACTAAAATATATTACAATGCATATTTGAAACCTTCAAACAGGATTAAAATACATCAAGTTTATTTTAAGATTAATCTAGCAAGGAATATTGTATTCATGAAAGATGAGTGGAACTAAGACCTATTTTAATGTTTTATGAAAACATTATTAAAAAATCCATCATTAGTTGCTTTCTCCCTCAAGTCTCTAAGCTCAGTTAAAATACATTAAGCTTACTTTAAAATCAATAAAGTATTTTAAAAGTTTTTTTTTTTTTCCTGGCACAAAGCAAAAGTGGGATATATTTATTTTAATCTCCCTTAAATACCAATACCTAATCCATCATGTGTGCTCATGTACACCCCACACATATTATTTTTTGAATAATACAGCATTTAAGCATACATTTCAATTATTTCCTCAACTGTTGAAAATAAGAACTTTTTTCAATTTTTTTCCTTCAAAGGTGCCATTTATTTCCTTGTTATAAGAATCCATGTGGACTCAAGTTGCACCAGTTGGTAGAAAACGACACAACTCAAGAAATCTGTAGGAATACAAAAGGACAAGAAATGTTGTATGATCCCTCTCATATGAAGTATCTGAAATAGTAGAAATCATAGAAACAGAAAGTTGAAAGCTGGGCAGGTCAGCAGGGAATTAGAGTTTAATGAGTAGAATTCTGTTTACAAGGTGAGACACTTCTAGAGTTATGGTGCAACCTGTGGAATCTTTAATGCTACTCACATATATGCTCAAAAATGACTAATATAGTAAACCAGTATTGTGTTTTATACCTGAGTTAGTGAAGAAAGGAAAAAAAAAGAAAGTTGTAGGTGTAGCCATTCCCCTAAACAAAGGAGAAACTCCTTTTCATGGCATTGTTCATATTTTCCACTTGTTGGTTCCATTTACTCCTCATAGGCTAATTTATTCTTGTATCTACTATATATATCAAGTGTCTTTTTCCTGGTTGGTTTGACTTGTTAGGAATATTCATAACCTCAATTTTATCTGAGTTTTAACTCATATTTTTTTTTTTAAAGATTTATTTATTCATACAGAACTGGGGTACAGGCCAGAGATGAGGAGGGTGAGAGGATTCACCAGACACAGAGTGGGGAGCAGAACAGGCAGAGCGATGAAGTACACTGCTGAGGGGAGCAGCGGGCGGGTCAGGAGAGGTCTGCCACGCCATGTGGTCACCTCCGGGGCAGGTGGGGCTCGAACTCATGCGGAAGCGGCTTTAGCTTCTTAGTGTTGTGCTTTAACCCGCTGCGCCACCAGGGAGGGCCTTAACTCATATTTTTAACTTCTTAATTATTTTATGATTTTAACCAATATAACTCCAGAGAGAGACTATTAGCATCAGCTCATTCTCTTTTCCTAGAATATAGCACGTTTTATTTGCCTATCTTGTGGGGTAAATATGCTGACACAGGTAGCAAATTGTATTCATGGTAACTAAGAGCCCCCTTTACTTGTAAAAAAAAGTCTGCTCTCTCTTGCAATCAGCTGTTAACGTGATACACTTGTCTGCTCATAGTATTAAGGACCACTGTTGCCAATATAGGGAAGGGAGAGATTTGTCTTATTTTCTGTTAAAAGCCAGTTACAATCTACCCTGTCAGTGACAATCTACCCTGGACCCCCACAAGATCCCTCAAAAAATAAAAAAAAAAAGCAACCACTTTCAGCTAATCTCTAAGCCTTGCATAACTATATTCATTTTAATTAATACAAGTATTTTAAAAGTTTAACTAATACAAGTATTTTAAAAGTTTAACTAATTTGGAGAAAAAGGTATAAGTTTTGAGTCTACCTTCTACCATAATCAAACATATAAAGCAAGTCATTTAATTGCTCTATATCCATTTATGAAATTGGCCACAGAAAGATTCACTTTTCACCTTTCCACCAAGTGAAAAAGATGGAATTATTGAGAACTGATAGCAAATAATGGAGGCCCCATCCATTTTTACTCAAGTCCAAGAAACTGGATGCATATGAGTATGCACTTGAGAAGTACCTAATGGAAAATTAAGGTAAATACTTCCTCCTCTTGTATTTGGGTACCTTAATGGTTATTGAATAAACCTACCTAAGAAATAAAATAAGCAATACAATCTCAAAATACCTTTCCCCAGAGGTGGGGGTCTCATTCCGCACAGATACATTCTGCTTTGACAGGATGTAGAGTTGTTTTTCTTTCCATCCAATGAAGGATATAACTGTCTCTGAGTTTCATCTCCTGTTAGATATTAATACTGACTTTCACCTGGCAGAGACGAGACTTAACTTAGTTTATTTTTATAAGTGTTTAACACACTTTCTCTTTCCAGAGAATAATTTTACATGGTCCCCTAGACAAATAATGAAAACACCAAAAAAGCATAACACAATATGTGCTTTGCTTACTAACAGTCCCTCAATATTGAGTGAATGCAGCACACCTGGATGAGCTAAATGCATTTTTAGACTGCTATGATGACCTGTCATTCTCAATACTGTATTTCAGCTGCTTTTATCCATCGTATCCCCCTGCTTAGTCTCTCTAAATGAGGTTCACATTTCACTCTGGTCTCAGAAGCAATTTCCCATGCTTTCTCACAAACCACCAAACTCCAAACATTATTAAAATTTTTTCCATATACATTATAAACCTCTCTGCAGCAAAAAAGAGAATCATCATAATTTTGTTATGCCAAATCCACAGGTGATAGAAACAATAAAAAGGAAACCAAGAAAAGACTCATACTGCATTTTGGCAAATTATTTCTGACCACTTTGACAGCTCTATAAAGTTTTAAGGAATGTGTTCATTCTCTTCTCATTTTTACCATTGCCCTTTACCTCATATAGTTAAGCAAATGTAATAAATACAGCAGCTGGAATCTATACTTTCTTGCCAATCTTATCAACGCCAACCTTGTAACTTATAGGTACACACACACACACACACACACATATAATAACATCAAAGGGAACTTAGAAAATGAGAGGAAACTACACGAAAACACTCAGAACTTAAACATTTGTGCAAGTTTTTATTTGTGTGTCAGTTATGTTCTAGACCTCACCTATAGAATATTTATGCATAGTCAAAATAAAATGTTCATTTGTTTATTTTTGACTTCTTCATTGGACATGCCATTACGTGCAGTTTTTAAATGGCATTGTTATTTTTTAAATTACTTTGATGCAATTATAATAAACTGTTAAGCTATCTATACAACCTGCTTCATGGTTTTTGAAACACATGGCAAATTTATTTTCCAAAAATATAAAAACTTTTTTGCTACTTGCTAAATTAAGATAATATGAATATTCTCACCAGATGTAGGAATTGGATTGGGTATATTTAGTAAGAATAAATTATTTGACATTTAAAAAACAAGCACTAATTTCTTTAAAAAAGGTTATTTTTATATATTTTTTAAAAATATGTGTAGTATGTATTCTTACCACTGAATAACTCATTTTTATTTACTGCTTATTTAAAAATTTATTTCTTAATATTATCTGTAAAATACTACCACTCTTCTGAAATACTTTTCCTAGGCTACTTGTCCATTTAGTTGTGCATGCTAACTTGTAACCGTTTTATATTTTAAGACTTGGACTTTGCCCTTTCATAGTTCAGTGAATCTTAAGAACACAGTTCAACTTTATTTTGCTGGCAACCTTTGTTACATTAAAGATACTTATAGGAAAGAAAAAAAAAAGATACTTATAGGACATAGAATAGAAAGTGGAGCGATCTTGAAACCTCTATGCCAAAATATCTTTTTTAGGTCCTTTATAAAATAAATATTTATTCATTTACCATTGGCTTACAATAAAAAAAATCTTAACACTTAAGAAATATGTTTGAAGTCAACGAAATAATTGACTCATTTTATGTTACATTCATTTGGAATTGCTACTTAATTATATCACTTCTGATATGAGTCACCCAAGGCAATATTACTTTCTTCCTGCAAGTCAAAGAATCACTTAAATAAATGGATCTTTGGATCATATTATTGCTATAGTCCAGAGGATTCCTGCATATCAGAGCCATTCTATGGTAGAGGGTAGGGCAGAGCATGAATATTTTCCTCTTCTAGTTGTCCTCTTTTCATGTCTCCATTCTCTTGCCTCAGGAAGGAAGGAAAGAAGGAAGGATGAGGGGAGTGGGAAAGAACAGAAGGGAGGAAGGAAGACTGGTCATTTATTGCTCCATTTAAACAGGCCTATCCCCGGCCCTCCCTGATGGCGCAGCGGGTTAAAGCGCAGCACTAAGAATCAAAAGCCACTTCCCCATGAGTTAGATCCCTGCCTGCCCGGAGGTGACCACATGGTGTGGCAGACCTTTCCTGACACGCCCGCTCCTCCCCTCAGCAGTGTACTTCGTTGATCTGCCTGTTCTGCTCCCCACTCTGTCTCTGGTAAATCCTCTCACTGCCCCTGCAACTCTGGCCTGTACCCCAGTTCTGTATGAATAAATAAATAAATCTTTTTTCTTTCTTTTTTTAAAAAAAAGGTCTATCCCCAAATTAAATAGCTTAAAACACAACAGTTTATTTGTTCATGAGTCTACAACTTCACATGATGGCTCAGGGGTCTAAGAGAAAAACATTGAAGCAATCGATCTCTTAAGTGTATTTTCATTTCTGCTATATTCTATATGTTAAAACAAGTCCTGAAGCTAGCTTAGGTCAGGGGGGGAATAAGTGGATTCAGTTTTTCCAAAGGGTGGGGGGGGACTACACACACACAGACACGCATATACTGATTTTTTTTTTTTTTTAACTATCTGCTAGGTGAGGCCATGAGCAGACATTAATAACTAGTTGACCCATGAGTTGGACCCTGGCAATGAGAGATGGCTCATAGCCACCACCACCACTGCCACCCCTACCCACAGTTTGTTTGTCTTGTTTTCTCTGTCACTAGAGTTGCTCAAGAACACATTCCTGAGACAAAAAAAAAATAATTAAATAAAAAATGTGTTATGTAGAACATCTGAATGGTGTATTGTTTTGTTCTCGCCCTGCCCTGGGGGAATATGAGACTATCTGAGATTTTAGCCAGGTCCAGAGGTGGCTGTGGTACAACACTTTCTCCCATGAGGGGGCTAGGGGGATGGGGGAAGAAGAAAAAATAAACGGAAATAAAGGCAAATAAATCAAAATACAAATCTTTTAAAAAATGTTGTTTCTGCTATGTTTCCCTAGTTAACATCTCCTCTATCCATCAAGTCTTTCAGTGCTGGAGTCAAACTGCTCCTGTATCTTTATAGCTCCTATTATACCACACTTAATTCTACCTCCCTAACTCTGCATGTGTACCCCTTCCCTTCCCTGCCTTCCTCTGCTCTGTTCTGTATTCTGGAAGTTTTTAATCTGTCCTTCCTCTTCCCTTCACTTTATCCTTAACACTATTGCAGAGTAATCTTTTTTAAAACTTCACATAATTTCCCTCCTTTAAACCTTGAATATCTCTATACTGTATAAACCATGGAAACTAAATTTTTTATCATTTTATATAAAGCAATCTCTGTCTCTTGACTGCTATCAATCTTTGGTCTTAGCCATTTCGTTAAAAATACACAATGTATACTCTTATCAAACTGAGCTCTTCACACCTCCCAAATGAGCCATACTCCTTTACTGTCTTGCCTATTTATACGTATATTTCTCTCCCCTTAGAAAGTTATCCCTCTTCATTTGTTTGAAAATGTCTCACTCTATTAGACTCAGCCCAAGAATTTCCTGTTCTCTACAGTTACTCCCTAATATACCTAGGAGAGTTAATAGCTGGGATCTGAACTACTTCTGTACCAGATAATTCTAGCACTTTGCCTACTGGCTTATAAATAGTCGGTCTCTGTTAATATTCAAAAATTAATAAATGTGAACTGATAATTCCACATTGTATAACACAAGTTATTAGACATAGTATTCTTTCCAGGAAGAACATATCCATCACAAGGGAGGCAAAGGAAACTAAGATCCATGACTAGATTTCTCTACATATAAAGGTTAAGAAAACTGGGTAGAAACAATGATTGCATAGCTCATGACAGTTTCACTTTGAGTTTTTATGGCACAGAGTCATAGAATGGTGCTGTAGTTGAATGCCTTTTATGGCACTTTTAGAATCTTTTGGACGTAACATAGCAAGACGGCAGTAGAAACTGATCACTGCAAAAGCTAATGACAAGTCAAGATTATAGTGTTTAATGCTTTCTATGATTCCAACCATACTGGCAACTTTACAAAATGCATTACATCCACAAGGAGACTAAAGATGGTATTCCTATGGCAATGTAATATCCATCCTGAGTGCATGCATTTTAAAAATGACGAGTGTGCTAAGTAGCATCCAAATATTCAACTGCAAAAATAGGTTTAATAAAAACAGGGAGTTTTCCCATATGAAAACACATAAACCTCAGTAAATCTTGAAATGTCAGTGACAAAAAACAACACTGATACTTTAAAGTTTAAATTTCTAAGAAACATATTGACATAAAGTAGTGGAATCTGTTTTCCCTGACAGTCACAGTGATTTTATTTCTAATCTACAACGAACTTATACTGCCTAGGGTTAAAGGGGGTGACACATGTTCCAAATAGAAAGAAAACTGCACCCTCTCATGTCCTGAAAAGTTTTGCTGAAACACACATTCTTTGTAAAATATTCTCTTACAGCACTCCAGGAGCTGCTTTCAGGCTACACCAAGAAAAAATTGTGGGGTGACAAGGGAACTGCTTGTCATTAACTGATAGGTGTCACCAGAAACTATGCTTCATTTCTGCATACACCGTGTTAACAAGTTTGTGATGACTTTATGTGATGACTTTATGTTGTAAATTGATACAACTCTAATTTACAGATAAGGGAATAGAAAACCAGAAAGGTTAAAATAAAAGAATCCTATACAAGACAACAAATTAGTTTGGCGCAGTCAGAGGTGGAATTAAAGCTATATCTTTATGCTCCTATTGATTGGGTCTCATAAGAAATTTCTCTAATTTTCAGACATACCACTGTAGTTTTTGTGGGATAGTAGCCTGGACTTTTTGAAGGTCAGAAAGTGAAAGTTAGATGTCCGTTTGAATTAATTTTTTTGTGTCCTTTGGGTAAATTCCTAGGAGTTTATTGCAAATTCCTAGGGGTAAATTGCTAGATCACATGGGTAATTTTTAGTAGTTTGAAGAACCTCCACACAGCTTTCCACAGTGGCTGGACCAGTTTGCATTCCCAAATCAGAGCAAGAGAGTTCTTTTTCTCTACAACCTCACCAGCATTTGTTGTTGCTAGTTTTTTGTTTTGTTTCTAATGTGACATTCTCACTGTTATAAGGTGGTATGACATTGTGATTTTGATTTGCATTTCCCTGATTACAAGTAATGTTGAACATTTTTCTTAAGACTATTGACCATCTGCATTTCTTTTTTAGAAGAGTCTTGTTAGCTCTTTTGCACATTTTTTGACTGGGTTGTTTATTTTGTTTTTGTTGGGTCTCTTTAGCTCTCTGTAGATCTCTGTGATCAGCCCCTTATCATTAGTATTGTGTGCACAAATTTTCTCCCAATCAGTGGGGTGTCTCTCTTTGTTTTGGCTAATGTCTCTTTTGCTGTATAGAAACTCTTTAGTTTGATACAATCTCAGCTGTTTATCGTTTTTCTTCATTTCCTTTGCTTTAGGTGCTATGTCTTTAAAGACGCTACTGCTATGTATGCCATGTGGTATTTTGCCTATATTTTCATCAATATATTTTATGGTTTCAGGTGATGGTGCATGGGTGAACTGGTGGTATAAATTTCACAGGGAAATCATATATTGTACAAAAATGAATGATGATGTAATAAATATATAAAAAATAAACAATAAATAATAAACTCTCAAAAAAAGAAAGAAAGAGGGCAATTTAAGAGTCAGGTGAAAAAAATTAAGAATATAATGATCATCTAGTAAGATAGAAAATTATCACTTTCAACTAGTTGGCATCAAAAATTGTAATGGACAAAGTAGTACTTTTGTCTCATGGAGGAGGAGTAAAATGAAGCGCTGGAGATTAAACTTGGAATTAATTATTACAACCAAAGGCAACAAAAATTAATGCCTCATTATGCTTGTTGCCTCTGCTCTGCAACATCTTAATTCCAGGATAAAAGCTGGCAGAGAGACTGCTAGGTGAGGGACAGGGGAAGCGCAGCAAAGATTTGCCTCAACGTGACCCAGATGACTCATACTACATTAGTCAAACTTACTTGGCCAAATCCCACCTCAGGGGGATGCGATACAGAGTTCTTTTTCTCTACCAAGGAAAGAAGAGCAAATGACCAGTAATGCAGTCTACTGTAAGAGTATCTAATTTCACATTATGTCAATGAATGAGCTGGATTGACTCTAAGGCAGTTTCACATAAAAGCCCATGCTTTCCTAACATCTATATCTTCTCTCACATAATAGCTAGCATTCTATTTGTCAAGCACTGTGCTAAATGCTTCATGTGGATTTTTTTTTTTACTGAACTCTATATCAATGCAATGAAGATCATATTTTTAGCATCATCATTTTTTCAAATGACATTTTGTTTTCAAGGTTTGAAGGGGTAAACTATCCTTTGTGAGTCACAAGGCTAATGCATGGCATCGCATTACAGGCCACATTCTTAATGAATACCAAAGTGAAAAGATGCAGGGCATTAAAAATGCATCAGATATAGATTAATTCTTAGATCTTACAGTCAAAGTAGAACATCTGTTTTATAAAGCAACATAACTCTGTGTCAATATATATGACTGAACTCTCAAAGGATAACAAGGAGAAATTTAGGCAAGAGCCATGTTGTTATAAGTCTGTGCAGTGCAGGGAACAATAAGCACTACTGTCTTACCTTAGGCCACACTCTAAGACCCTATGCCTTCATATTATTATGACATTAAACAATGTTAAGGGTGGTTCTAACTAAGTGTCCCAAAAAGTGGCTGTCATGGAAAATATTTCTTTCATGTCGTTAAACATTGGCTTTTCATTTTTTTAGTTAGTTAATTTGCCTACCAGCTGATCATACATGGGCAACTGTGACCTATTTGCTATCTATAAATCACAGCAGAACTTGACTACCTACAGGAAATAGCCTGTATCACTAGGCAAGCCCAGAGACGCTTGGGCTGCCAATTACCTGATTGTATGACTCACTCCATGGTGTTCTAAGGATAATAGTGTCTGTGATTACATTAGCACATATACTTCACTGATGCAATGTCTCTTGATGTATAGTCATGATGTCTCCTTCTCTGTTTCTCATAAACCATTGTCCCACTTGTCCTCCAGACCTTATGCCTCATACCACTGTTGCATAATGAGATTTTACTGACCTGGAGGCTTTCAATAAATGACACAAGAACTTCAGGTAGCGAGTCTGACCTGCTATTTGTTAATTATTGCTAAGTAAATGGAAAATTAATCAACATTGTGTCCAGTTTATATAGCATCACATAGCCTTGAAATATGTTTAGTATCATTATTGCATTCACCAAAAATGTGATTTAATTTCCAGTGTACATTTTATTAAGTTAACTTGTGTTGAGCATTAGTAATGCCTAAAGCAAAACATGCAATAAGCATGCATTCTTGTACTTACATTTTGGTTAGAAGACAGAAAAATAAGACAATAGAAGTAACTAATCAGATTATGTAATTATCGGTTGTTGTTATTATTAAAGATAAAGTCCAAAATTCAATTACTGCATTAAATAATTACTTATAGAATACATATATATGCATTGAAATGAAAGTAATTCATAAAAAATAAGTTATTGCTTTTGTGTTGTTTCATTATGCTGGATTTATTTCACCTTTAATTTTTTATGTGATTCATTAGAAAAAGACAAACGCACCAATTGAAAAATAGGAAAAGAGAATGAAAAGATAGTTCACAAAAGAATACATTTAAATAACCAACTAACAAAAATGAATATCACTTTTTTCAGAGAAAAAAAAAACTGTACTCATCTTCTGGCTAGTATAAGCTACTAACCTTTATACTTCCTCTAGCACTATGCAACACTTATTATTATTTATAATTATAAACCACTTTGTGCTATCTTTATTTTTTATTCATGTTATTACTTTTCCAGATTATAAGTTTGGGAAAGTCAGGTACTAAATTTCTTTTATTCCCCCTTGACTCTTGAGTTCCTACGTAGTTACAAGGGTAACAGGAAATCTGTAAATATTTATTGAGTAAATCAATAAAGCTGTTAGTATTTAAATTAAATGAAGAGAAAATGAACACAACATATGACTTACTTCATCACTTAGTTCAGAAAAGTTAAAAATCAGAACAATGTTGATTGCTCATCACTTACATGGAAGTAAACTGATAAAATTATTTATTAAAGATGAATTTGCAACACACTGATTTTCTTTTTCAATGCCCTACTCATGGATCGGGAGAATTAGCATCATTAAAATGGCCATCCTACCAAAAGCAATATACAGATTTAATGCTATTCCAATAAAAATCTCAATGACATTATTCAAAGAAATAGAAAATATATATATATGGAACCACAAAAAACCTCAAAGAGCCAAAACTCTCTTGACTAAAAGGAGAGACTGGAGGCATCACAATCACAGACTTCAAGCTATACTTCAAAGCCATAATATTCAAAACTGCATGGTACTGGAACAAGGACAGACATACAGACTAATGGATTCAAATAGAAAATCCAGATATAAACTCACAGGTTTATGGGCAGCTAACTTTTGACAAAGGAGTAAAGAATATGCAATATAACAAAGAAAGTTTGTTAAGCAAATGATGCTGGGAAAGCTGGACAGCTATATCTAAAAAAAAATTAAGCTATGCACAAAAGTCAACTTGAGATGGATTAAAAAACTAGACATAAGACCCAAAACCATAAAATATTTAGAAGAAAAGGTAGGCGAAATTCTGAATGACATCTCAGTATCTTTAAAGATACATCACTGAAGACAAGGATAGTGAAAGAAAGGATAAACAGCAGGGACTACATCAAGTTAAAGAGCTTCTGTACAGCAAGAGAGACACTACACAAAACAGAGACACCCTACTGATTGGGAGAACATATTTGCACACAATACTAATGAAAAATGACTGATCACAAAGGTACAAAAAGAGCTGATTAAACTCAACAAAAATAAAGTGAACAAACCCATCAAAAAATGGGCAGAAGAGCTACAAAGACACTTCTCCAAAGAAGAAATGCAGATGACTGGCAGACATATGAAAAAATGTTCAACCTACTTATAATAAGGAAATGCAAATTACAACCATAAAGAGGTATAACTCATTTTAAATGAGGCTTAAGGGTTGGGTCCAGATTTTACAGGAATAGTGCTTGATAAGGAGAGGAAAATATCTGGGTGGGTGTGCAGATAACACCATGTCAGCACACAGAGAAGGTGCTAACTGCAACCAGGGGAGAGGTCTCTGAGAAGCCACTGCTAACACCTTGTGGACCTCCAGCCTCCAGAGCTGGGAGAAAATAAATATCTATTACCCAAGCCACTATGGTATTTAATTTGGACAACCCTAGAAATCACTACAAAGTTTGAGTTCTTCACACTTTATTTACTATATATATAGTAAAATCATTGACCTTCTGGATTACTGATCAGTAATTATTAATATCTAAGTAGATTCTAGTAATATTTTCTATTTCAAACAGAATTTTTGCTAATAGATAAAATGCTATGGTAATTACAGGAAGTGATTTAGGATTCATGGGTGGGAGACTAAATTAAAAAATCCTTTTAGCATCTTTTCACTGGTACTTTCAGATATTTGAGAATTCCATTCAACTATATCTAAAGCTAGCCTGCTCTTATGTGAATGTTTGCTATGCATTGATTTTAAAACCCTGTACTTGGTTTGGTTTCAGGTTTCAAATTAATTTAAAAAATAATATTCTAACTTCTTCCACATTAAATACATGTAATTTCATAGGCTCTTATTTTTAATGGCAATCAAGAACTTCTTATGAATAAGTTACTAAATGAGTTATTAAGACTTAATACAATTTGCTTCTCATAAATTAAAATTGGGGTGTCATTAAATAATCATGAAAATTCTAATTCTGTATTCTGCTAAGAAATCTGACTTCTACAAATGTCAGATCATTTTGTAAAGATACCATATAACTTTGGGGTTTCTACATTTTTCTGTAGGAAACTTTATTGACTTTTTGCCATCAAGAGTTAGTCTGTATTGGGTTTGATATGAGTTAAAGTTTCTTGAGTTTTTCTTTATCATTATTAAATCAGCTTGTTGTCTTTTTGGTTAATCCCTTATCTAGTAGTGTATTTTTACCATTGTACATGTCTGTTTTGCAGTGAGAATGTGAATTGCTCACAACCCTACTATTAAAGAGATGATAAGTAGTCACTGGAGCTAATCTACTGCAAATTATCTATTGCATACCATCAAAGTATAGTAACAACTGTAAGGATTAATACAAATTACAGTTAAGATTCTTAAATGACCCCTAATGAAAATAAGGAAATATTTGTTTCTCCTTTTCTTAGGGTATTCTTATAGCAAGTTTGTAATTATAAGTATTTTCTTCCTTTTTGAAATGTATATACATTTTGTGAAAACAAGATAGACATCTGTAAACTGTAACCCAGGCTTGTCTTTCTCAAGAATCTGGGCCACTGATATTTGAAAGGTAAATATCAAGGGAGATCATCCTTTTAATTTTCCTTGTGAGTGGGAGCCTTAGTTTGATGGGTACCTTGTTCTAAATTGCAAAACTACTACTTGTCATGAAGCTGTGAAAAGTTTGGTCTTTGAATAAAGTCAATTAGCTAACACAGATGTTCATCTGCAAGATAAAATTCTGATGACTCACAAGTGACTAAAAATGCTGCCAAGTCCTTTTGATTTAGTATTATTGAGTTAAAGTTACTGTTTTTCTTGAAAATATCTGTGTAATGGGTTGTATCTGCTTGAACATATAAAATAGGAACTCTCATTCTGACTGCATCTCATAGTGGATTGCCTATGTGACACTCTGTTCGGCTTAATACTTATCCAGTAATAAAATGCTCCTTCTATACTACCTTTGTGGATAGGTTTTCTGAGTTGGGAGATTTTGCTTAATTGCATGTCTCTGATGAAACACCTTAGGTTATATTTAAGTTTATAGGGCTTTACAATAACTGTAGAGTAGATGGTATACAAGGTATATTTCTCTACCAAAGCTGGGACAATCCATTTGAAAACTGATATATACTCCATCCTAATCTTACTAGTGTATGTAGAGTTATCCTCTCTCTGTACTTTTCCTTCCTACATTGTCTATAAAATATTTGCAGTAGCTGAGAAATGTGCTAAAATTACTACAAGGAATTTTTAAAAAGAAAACAATTTTCAATCTACTTTGTTCTATTTAATTATATCAGATTCAGTGCTTTGTCTTTGGACTTTTAAGTTATTAGACCAATGAGTTTTATAAAAATCATGCAAATGGTGCTTTCATTACAGACTATGACTTATACATACAGATTTTCATAGGTTGATAAAAGGGACATTTGCTTAAAAAGCAATTTCAAGTGATTTAATGAAAATCAAATGAAAAAATAGGATTCAATATTCATTTTTTTTTATTGCTTAACCCTTCTTGAGTAATGCGTCTTTTTAAAAATAAGTTCTGTGACCACCATGTGCTACTACCATTATTGTTGTAGTGGATGAGTCAGATCTGAATTAAACTATGAATATTTTAATGCAGATTTCTCTCGACTCATTTAACCAACACAATTGGCATTTTTAGCAACACTTTCCTTCTTATACAGTCTTATCCTCCTCAATTACGGAGGTATTCTTTCTCATCTAGAAGTGTCCCTGAATTGATTCAAAGAAAAATCCTTTTCCTTCACAATGAAGCATCTGACCTCATTTAACTTAATCAGGTCTATTGAGCACTTACTTATGTCAGGTATGATCTTAGACAGTAAAGAAATAGTGTGGAAAAGAACAGGAAAAAAAAAAAAACTATTGGGGGAAATCAGTCTGGTTTGTAAAAAATAAATAAATAAATAAATAAATAAATAAAAATCCTATTATTCCAGAGGAGAAGCTGCAGCAGCAAACCATTCTGACAAATGAATGATTGGCAAAGGCAAGTAGGCAGGGGAGTTATATCCAGGGAAGTGGCAGGGAACTTTAATTCTGCTTGAAAATAGAACCCTCCCCTCCAGGATACAGGCAAAGGAGCCCAGAGGGAAGAGGGATTGTGCTTGGTTTTATTCCATTGCTATTCAAGTATCTTCCTCGAGTGTTAAAAGTGATATGGGTGCTTTGCCTGAGGAGGAAAGATAATCGCAAAACCTTCCCAGTAAATTCTAACTCACTAGAAAGGATGAAATATCCTGATAGAATGAGGGCATGTACATATTTTGAATTATTTGTGTGAGATCATAGTTATAAAGTCTCAGGGAAGCTCAGAGTAGTGGTTTCTATAAAATGTTTTTTTCTAATATATGTTATGATGTTAACATGTTACAATAACATTACTATTTTTAGGTAAAGTAATTAAAAGTGTACCTTTTAGCTTTAATTTCTATTCTGGTAAACATCAATAGATATAACCACATCCAAAAATCTACTTAGTACTTGAGAAGGGTGTTGAGTGATACTAAACCAACCAGTCTCAGAACTCTGTCCCTAAATGTGTCCTTTCTGAGTCTAAGACTCTAGAGTAAGTGAAATAAGTAAATAACAAACTATAACAAGCACCACCAGATCATAAAAAATACCTTTGAAAAGTATTTCTAATTTAATTTTTCCAAATATTTTAAATGGTGCAGTGTTTTATAGTGGTGTAAATTATTTAAGGGTATAGGTGACACTTCTTCAGTTTAAGTTACCCCTCCACAACCACCACTGAAGCACTCATAATTCTCCACCATGGACTATCCTCAGTCATAGTGCATTAGACTTCCTTCCCCCTGCAGTCAGATTTCTGAGGTTTAGTTTTAGTTTTATCTGTTCCTGTTTCTTCACATTGGACATGTAAATGAAGTCACCAGTACTTGTCTTTCTCATTGTGACTTCACTTAGCATAATTTTGCAAATGGCAAGAGTTCATTATTTTTCATAGCCATGCACTATTCCATTTTGTGTATACAATATACACTGTTTCTTCTGAATCCACTCATTTGGCTTTGGGTATTTAGGTTATTGCTGTCACTTGGCTAATATAAACAGTGTTGCAATGAACATAGGAGTACACATATCTCACTGAATTAGTGTTCTGAAAAATCTTGGTCATGCATTGACATTATGGTATTAGGAAGGGCAAACTCATTTTTTGCATTAATAAAACTATTTTCCTACATGAATTAATTAAGATATTGATTCTGATCATATAAACTGCAACACATTTAGTAACTCAGTAAAAATGGGCAAAAAGTGACAACAATAAGCAATAAACTATGCAATCAACATGTATTCCCTTCCAATAAGAAAAAGTAAGCAATTGCTAATAATTCTCTTGGCTTACATGTGAAGTTGCCTCTGAGGATATATCTTTATCTCTTTACATATTTGTTATGCAATTATAACCTACTAAAATAAAAATCATTCAGAGAATTCTTGAGGGAGTAAAAGAGCTCAAAGAAGAGAGAACTGAATGGAAGTTTGGAATATACAGAGAGCCAGGGCAGCGGCAGTCTGCCGGATGACAGGGGTTGTTGGGAGACTCATGCCTAATGTGTGCTGACAGATCTTGCTGCAGCTGGCACACAATTCATAGACCCCCTCAGTGGCAGCCCTTGCTTAGTGAAGTTTTCCCTTTTTCTCAGCTCTCCACGCCCAGGGCTGTTTTCCTTCTTTAGACCTCCTGCAAGAGGTGTTTTAAAAGTGACATGTACTACTACTTGGCTACCATAACAAAATACCAGCAAGAGGCAACTTAAAAAACAGATTTTTTTTTTCTTTCTGTGGTAGAGACTAGAAGTCAAGGCACTGACAGGTTGGTTTCTTTTAGGTCTGTCTCTTTGGCTACAGATGGTCACTCTTGTTGTGTCCTCACATGGTTTTTCCTTTGGTGGCCTGCATGAGGTCTCTCTGTACCCTGATTTTCTCCTCGTATAAAGACCTTGAGCAGACTGGACTAGGCTCCACCTTAAAGACCTCATATTAATTTAACTAACTCTTTAAAGGTCCTGTCTCCAAAATATGACATCCTGAGGTACTGGGGGAAGGGGGTCAGTACTTTATAATATGAATGGGGGTGCATTCAGCCTACATATATGCACAAATAACTGACTTTCTATATTCATTTCACATATTTTGCATGTCAGTTATAGTTCAGATAGATATCAATATCTAGGATATACATTTGAAATATAATAACTCATTACACAAGATCCTTAAAACTGAAACCCTGTGAGCTGTTAGACATGGAGAGTGATAAAAAATTACATTTTTAAAGTATAAGTAATTTCATACAAAAATAATATCATATGATGTAACAAGTGACAGAAGAAATAAAAAGAATTTAAAAACTTAAAAAATCATCTACCTTCATTGTGGATTCCACTGATGAAATACCACTGGCTGGCTGTTTCCTCTAGGGGGAGAAATTTGCAAAGCTACATCTTGCCAGGTTATGTTCTGGTATAATATTTTCAGTTCTGAAATTCTTCCAGCAATGCCCCATGGGAAATGCCCTAGCTTGAAGTAGGCGATAGTAAATCCTCAAGAGTTGTATGCACTCTGACTTTCAAGGTACCAAGGGATGGAGTTAGCATTGGGAAGATATTGTATCATAACCTATCATGCCCCAGAATTATACATTACTTTCCTGTTGTTCAGCTTTTAGCCCAACTCAAGGTGTTGCAGAATGTGCTGTATGGTTGTTTGCTTCAACTGAGTATCAGGCGCATCATATAAATAAAATACAAGTGGGAACCTAGCATTTCTACTGATTTTCCATTGCCAAATACTGAAAGAATAATAGAAACATATGTTCCCAAGCCTATTGCTCAATATATTCACATAGTGAAGCTAAAATGTTTGGTTAGGAAAATCCATATTGTTATACTAAGCACCAAGTATGGTAAACTAGAAGAATTGTAAGAAGCTGTGAGCTTGCTTAAAATCAATGTGTATTCAAACCCAGAGTAACAAAATAGATAAAACTACAAATTTAAATAGTAACGCAGGGAGAGCTAACCAGCATCTCAGCCTTTGCCACTGCAGGGAGAATCAATGAAACATACAAACAAATAATAAAAGCAATTCAATATTTGAGTTAGCATTAAGATTCACCTGTAGTAAATTTGAGGACAATGACTTCTATGCCGTATTGGCAACTATATTAAAAAGCCTATGCAATGAATACAACAAATCCATGCACAGAAAATAAATGAGAACAAAAGATGTAGAATACTACTTGGCAAGAGTAAGAGGATTTGAATAAAAGATGGAAAGATACACTACTGTATATTAGAGTGACTTCTCTTAAAATTGGAAATAAGACATCTAAGATTCCCCCCCACAATTTAAATCTTAAAAAAATAAAACAAAACAAAACAACTCTGGCTTGTAGTATACATATACTAAGTTTCTTGAACCTGAGAGTAGACAGTTAGCCTAGCAGAATGTATAGTGGATTTATTGTAGGGATATATTTGGAATAGAAGTATGTCAAGTTATAGAGCTCAGTGAAAATTCATTGTTAAACAGTGGTCTATGATGAATTCACTTTCTGTGGGAATAACGGGGTTAATGTGTTAGGCTAAGCATACCCACATAGAATCAAGTCACCTGAGTTCAAATGATGACTATTACTTACTATTCTGTATTAATGGACTATTATTTTATTTCATTGGCTTTTAACATACTTTTCTTAAGATAATTTTATGATAACAGTTCTCATGAAAATCAAAAGTGATATTTCACATGTTTAGCATAGGTTGTCACACAGAGATATAGCTACAATTATTACTGAAAGTTCATTTCTAATTGGAGACAGTAAAGAATATAACTTGATCATTATTTCTTCAGAAAAGCTCCAGCTAACCATGCTATCTAAAGGCTAATCACTACAAATTCAGCTCATTATTCAATTTATCCACAATACTTATAAATGCATCTCTAGGATTTTTTTTGGGGGGGTTACCCTCTACTTTATCTTAAAATAGTACTTCATTAAAACATAAGCACCATAGAGACAATCATTATCCCCTGCTCTCACATAGAGCTTGCCAAATATTAAGTGCTCACCAAATACCGGATGAATGGATACATAAATGCAAGATGTGCTAGTCAATGGACTATGTGCACCTATATGTACTGGAAAGTTCACTCTACTTTGAAATTGATGTAATAGATTGTCTTAGCTGAATGTCAGCACACTATTCCCAACTAACACCCATTCTAATTTTATTGCCATATGTGTTCAAGTAAGAGGGTTCTGGTAGCATTTTCATCTTGAAATTCCTCACATTTTCATCCTTGAAACTAGTAGATCCTTACCAATATGTTCATGAGATATTTTTTTTCTAGTCTTTGTTGACTAACTCTAAAAGGAAAAATGATTTGTAAATTTTGTTGAATTTGATAACATCGGCCTATTGAGCAGTGGGCCAACGTAGCTGAATAATTTTGAGTCCTCTTCCAACAGCTGGAGTAACTCTTACAGATACGAACATTGTGTCTCCTACTGCAATGATTGTCCAGTGACAGACAAGTCTTTCAATAGACACAGAAGATAAGATGAAATGGAGGTGGGCAAACTATGGGCCATGGGTCAAATCCAATGGACTATTTAGTTTTATATGATACACTAGTTAAGAATCATGTTTACATATGAAATAACTGAAAACAATCAAAAGGAAACACTTGAAATTACATGAAATTAAAATTTTGTTATTCATAAATAAAACTTTATTGAAGTACAGCCACACTGGTGTGTTTATGTGCTATCTGGGTAATTTTTTGCCACAAGGGGAGATCTGATCAATGGCAATGGAAATGCCATAGGCCACAGGGCCTAAAATATTTAATGCCCTTAGTAAATATTCAAAGAATATTTCTAGAAGAAATACACAGATCTGCTAGTTAGTGTATAATGATAAACAGGGAACACACATGAAAACAATAGGAAATGAGAAGAATGAAAATCAGAATCATTTATAGATCATGAATTTAGGACCCTGCAAATATCTCAGTCTAAGATCTGTAGCATTAATGGTAAGGTAGGAAAAAAAAAAATATGAGGTGAATGTAGCATTAGTTTATTCATGTGTTAAAAATAAAAAAAGTCAAGAACAACTGCATCCTTTCGATGTTTTCTACCCGACTCACTCAGCATCTATTACTTTGTTTATAATTATTAACATGCTTTAGAAAGCCAAAGTGCTATTTTTCCTAGCATATCTATGTGTTATATTCAGCAGGAAGCAAATCTGCTCTTGAAGGATACGCAAATTAGGATTTGTGAAAAAAAAATAGTGCGGTCTTAAATTCACAAATATATACTGAATATATAGCTTATACATAACTGATGAATACCAAAGCCTGGAAAAGAAAACAAAACAAAAACAGTACCAAAACTGAAATTCTCCATACAAATAAGATAAACTAAAAGCTTATAATCAATTTGTTAGTGGAACAATTCCAAATGAGGAAGATCTATCATTTTGGGGTTAAGAATCATAATTCTTTAGATAATAGGTATGTATGTGTATTTTCTTCCAAATATGATCACCTGTCTATTCATTTTAATATTTGCAAAAGGAGAAAACAGAAGCCCCTTCCCCAAAAATAATAATAGAGGTTCAAGTTCTTAAAAAACAATGGTTTAGGTAACAAGACTATAATGTACATTTGACCATTCTCCCCCATATCCCCATAAAATAAGTTTGTATAGTACTCTAGCAGGTTTGTTGAACTAAAGGAGACAAACTTTCCTACATTAGAGTCTCTGTCTCGCCCATGTACTGTTGGCTTTATATGGCAATATCCAAGTATAAACTGAACAACACTTTTTGGAGTAATCTGTTAGATTTGTCATGTATCTAATTAAAGAATGACAATAACTGAATTTATAATTATTGAGGACAGTCTCGACTTTACTCACTTTATGAAAACTCTCACAAATCATTGTACAAATGAGCACCAGTATAAACCCTTGATCAAAACATTCTTTTCTACAGAATGACAATATATAGATTGCTATCTACTTTAAAAATGATTTGTGGTGTCTCAGAGTAGAAATAAAGTAAAATAAGAATATGGCAGTTATGAATTCAGTTCTTACAGTTCTGTAATTAGATATCAATTTTATGGAATTAATGATAAAGTTAATCAAGTAAGTTATTTTCTTTATTTTTCAAGAAGTAAAATAATACTCTTTGCAAATGAAATGTTATATATGATCTGATATGTAAGCCAGATAATAGTGGGCCTGTTCTAGTTGAAACACAGTGGGGTCTCAGAACTTCACCTCAGCTGTCTACTTAAGGCAAATCTGCAGAACCATAGGGTTCTCTGATACATAGTATAAAAGTACCAAGTTAAAGTAATCCACTCTAATCCCATTTAACATGTGGAAAATATTGTGCCTGGCATTAAAAATGACAGGATTTCTCTGGCTTATCCCTTTTATTAGTTTTCAAGACTTTGTAGTCATTGTATGTTTGATAATTCCCACAACTGTACTGGAAGTACTTAGTTCAAGACTCTTTTAACCTAAAGCAGAAGCAACCCATTATTTTTTTTATAAAATACCATGTTGTAAATATATTAATGCAACAGTTCATAGTATTTGCTGAAAATATTCAATGATGCTACTGTAGTTCCAAAGCAACTACTGAATACATGTTAAAATACAAACAATGTGACTCTTCCAATAAAAGTCTGTTGAGAAAAATATACAGCAAAGCAAAAATGGCAGAGTAGGCAGTTTCAAGAGCTTGTTCCTCTACAGAAACATAAAAAATCAAGTAAAACTTTCAGAATCCACTTTGTTTAAACTCTGGAATATTCTCAAAGGTTATGACAACTAACTGAATATTGAATCAACAAAAAGAAAATCTAAAAATCATAACCCACATTTCCATGTAAGGTTTGGTTCCTACTGTCTGTGAGAGTCAGGAGCAGACATTATCCTCACAGAACTGTGGTTTTCTCTTTTGAGCTGCTTGAAGCTTCCTGAGGAATGACACAAAGTATTTGACTTTGCTTAACCTAACTCACAATTCTTCCAGTACAGAAAACAACTATGCAGAAGGCATTCCTTGGAAATACTTAAAGAGAACTACCCCATCACCTCAAGTTATACGTGAAGCAAACAACAGATTGCAGAAGCGTGGGAAGAAAAGTTGGGCAGAGAGTATCTTCAGGCAATTAGAGCATTATAAAGCATACCTATGTACTAGATAACTTAGAAAGCCAATTATAAGAGAGCAGGACGCATTCTCATAAAAGTTATAAGATCCCCCATAGAATCTCTCTGGTTTATAGTTGTTAGCTGATGTTCACTTTTACTTTATTATAATTAGTACATACACATATAGATACACACACATGTGTTATATGTATTCCTTCTGTATATATAAAAATATATTACAATTAGTCTCTGTGTGTATCTATATGTATATATACATATATACATTATATATACATATATACACATATCTATACATACATATATGTATATATACACATATATATAAACACAGAGACTAATTGTAATACACACACAGAGAGACTAATTGTAATATATATATATGCATATATACATATATATATTTATTTATTTATTTATTTTTCCCCTGATCCCTTACACTCCTGCTATGAGTGAAACCATCCAGTAGTTTTCTTTTTCTTTCTGGCTTATTTCACTAAGTGTGATCTTTGCCAGCTCCATCCATGTTGCCACAAATGGCATGGGTTTATCGTTGATTGCTAAGTAGTATTCTACAGGGGAGGGGAGGGGAACAGGATCAAAACTGGGGCAGAAGGACAAAGGTGATGGCATATGAGTGAAGTGGTGATGGGAAGTCCATAGGGATTACAACTGAAATTAAAACAAACAAACAAACAAACAAAAACTACAAAATAAAGAATGATGTAAAAATATATATAATAAAATGCAAAAGCTTATAAGATCCTAGATTGCTCATTAGGCTACTATCTAGGCTCATGATAGCAGGGAGTGAACACTTCAGCATTTGAAAGTGCCATGACTAAACACTGAAAGAGGGGGTCCAACACAGAATAAATCCACTAGGATTAGGAAAAGATTTCCTGTTGCCGTTTTTTTTTTCTCTTTTCTATCTTTTTCAACTTTAATTGTTCTGTAAAAAAACAAAAGTTGAGAAGTTAAAACAACAGAGAATTCTGAAACCACATATGAAAGAGTGCAAACTTCGAAAAAAAAAAATAAACCACACAATCCACAGAAAGTGGTGACTATAATAACCCCAAGAAATGTAAATAATGACTTAAAGAGTTATTACATTATAGTATTCAAAATGTTCAATTTGCAACAAAAATATGAAATAAAAATAAACAAGAAACTATAGAAATTGTCCCTAAGCAAACATGCATATGACTTGCTCATAAAAACTTAAAATTGATTATCTTAAATAAACTATGTGAACTAATCTGCAAATAACTAAATAAAGACAGTAGAACAATACATACATATTTTACACCAATAAAAAGATAACAATTACAAATAGAAATTAAACAGAAATTCTGAAGTCAAATTAACTAACATAAAATCGCAGGTAATAGAGTGTGCATGCAAGGCAAAAACAAGCATAAATACTAAGACACAGCACTTGAAATTATGCAGCTGGAGGAGCAGAAGGATCAAAGAATGAAGACAAATAAAGAGCTAGACACCTCTCAAACACCATGAAGAACATCAACACTTACATAGTGAGTGGTACACAGTGAGTATCGGAAGAGAAAATAACATAAAAAATATTTGAAGAATAATACTTGAAAATGTCCCAATTTTGATAAAAGATATCAATCTACAAATAAAATAAGTTTAATAAACTCCAAGGCAGATAAACAAAATGATATACACTGAAACATTTTATTATCTATTTTTTTTAAGATTTGTTTATTTATTCATACAGAACTGGGGTACAGGCCAGAGATGCGGAGGGTGAGAGGATTCACCAGAGACAGAGCGGGGAGCAGAACAGGCAGATTGACAAAGTACAGTGCTGAGGAGAGCAGCCGGCGGGTCAGGAGAGGTCTGCCAAGTCTCCTCCGGGGCAGGTGGGGATTGAACTCATGTGGAAGTGGCTTAAGCTTCTTAGTGCTGTACTTTAACCCGCTGCGCCACCAGGGAGGGCCTATTATCTAATTTTTAAGAGAGAGAGAATCTTGAATGGAAGGAGGAGGAGGGGGAGGAGGAGGGGGAGGAGGAGGAGGAGGCGG
The DNA here is from genome assembly GCF_000260355.1 of Condylura cristata. Lineage (NCBI taxonomy): Eukaryota > Metazoa > Chordata > Mammalia > Eulipotyphla > Talpidae > Condylura > Condylura cristata. The sequence goes on along the minus strand of NW_004567118.1, from coordinate 9,950,185 downwards.
CAACAGGTAAGAGATCCTTAGTAAAAGTAACATGTAATTTTTCAGCAAAAATGAACCAGAAGGCTGTTAGATGATTTATTTGAAGTACTGAAAGTAAAATTCAACCATGAATCCAGTATTATCATCTTTAAAAAATGTAATTTGATGTAAAACATATATCAAATCATACTTGATAAATTAGAAACATGTATTGATCAGAAATTGATTATCGTAAGATGTGTGCTTCACCATAAAATACAAACGTTATCAAGGCAACTCAGGAAACTTTATTTTTCTACTGTATTAATTGCTATTTCCTACTTTGATGATTCATGAAGTATTAGAGTAATCTTCTTAGACTTGGTTTTCACAGTACTCATGTCCTTCACAATTGGGTAAGTCTTCACAGGATATGTGATACTCTAGAAGAGTCTTGCACTAGATAATAAGGACTTCATCCTAAGACAGCAAATACAAAACACACTCAGACGTCTCAGCCTTGCTCCCAGATTCTCATGGTATGAACAGTAAAACATATTGGTGACAGACATTTCTTTTCAGTTCAAATGGAAACCTAGGAAAGTGCTACCTACTTGTTAGAAGGTTGAGAAATGTCCATGAAATATGATCACAATAAAGCAGAATTAAAGGGTTGAACTGCTTAAATACCCAGCTGGGTAGAATGAATGTTCCTATAAAACCTCACTAGTCCCCATATCCATTCACTGTAAGGTTTTCTCTTGTGTTGCAATCATAATGTGAATGCGAGAGTCACAGCTGTAGAACTGCTCCTCAGAGCAGCAGGCAAACAAACAGAAGGACCCATTGTTGGCGTTCTACTGATTGAAGGCTTTAATAATCAGAGGCTGGAAAACTAGATCTCCTTTAAGAGTCAGCAATTGTAATGAACAGGGAAATTAGGCAGTAGTTTCAATATGCAAAGGTAAGTAAATGAAGCCATCTAGCCAGAAAAGCCAGGACTTCTAGTTATTCTGTTGTGGCACCAGTTATAATTAATGTATCAAATAATGGAGTAAATGTAATGAGTGAAATACATATGCTATTGTTGTCTTGATGTTATCTTATGTTCATCAAAGAAATATGAAAATCTTTTTGAACTAAAATTTCCCTAGTCCCTTTATAAGATAACTGCATAGAAGAAAATAAGAAAGTGGTGAGAAAGCTATGAATGGTGGTGGAGGATTGTACATACTTTGGTGGTGGGAAAACTATGGTGACCACCCCTGCAAGGAGAAATCCTATTCTGTGAAAAAAATAAATGAGGATGACTAAAACAATAAGAATAAATTTGTAAGAAAAGACAATCTACTGAATTCAAAATTGTGAAGAATTCATTTACATTTTTATAATTTTCTTACAATTCTGAAATTAAAGAACAACAAACATAAAAAGTGTTAAACAATGTGGAAGTCAGTATCTGGTAATTCAAGGAAATTATAGCACATTGAATAATCAAGAACAAAATATTTTAAAAAATTAAGAAAAAATAAAATAGTGATTCTGAAGATTCTATGTGCATAATTATTTAAGAAAATGAACAAGACTGAGAGAAAACTAGGATTTCAACTTAAAGAATCCTAATAATGAATTCATAAGAAAAATATTAATCCTTGGAAACTATGACATTTTAATCTTTTTCTTCTGTAATATTTAAAAGGTGACCATTGAGAGACCATATGAAACCTTTGAAGTAAAAAGATTGGGGTTACTGTTATCCCAACTAAGCTTTGTTGCTTAAAATGTGATCCATAAAGAACAGAATGGAGTCTGATGCTTGAAGTGCTGAATCCAGGCCCTGAACTACAGGTACTGAACCAGAAGCTACACTTAATGGAACCCCCCCCCCCCAATGATGATTCATCTTTACATTCAGCTTGAAAGACACACACTAGACTATGATTTTTCTGTATGTACATATTTGTGTGTTGACTTTACATTTGTCAGTTGATTAAGGATTTATTTTCACAGGTAAGAAAATGCATTGGAAAGCTTCAATGTAGGAATATTACAGATATATTCTGTTGGGAAATGTTCAATATATAAATCATCATTGAAAAGAAAGTAAAACACTTTGAAATAAACCTCAAATGATTGTCAATTCTTTTATATGACAGACATAAGTGCTTCATTCTTGTTCTGAAAATGTTTCCTGAAAAGAAACATTCCATGAGCTATTTTTTAGCTTGTATTTGGAAAACCATTTGGACTTAGGTGTTAGAAGAGCAGATTTTTAAAACTTATAACATTGTGTATTTAAAACTAAGAGAAACATATTCCAAAAGGATAAAAATATGCATTTTGAGTATTGCATGACATAGCATGAAACCAACTGAAATTACAGTTCTTGTTTTTGAAACGTTTAATATTTCAGTATGCAAACACACATGCCTTTTATTCCTAATCATAGTAGGATAGTGTTTTATTTATGAAAAATATTTTATATAAAACATGATTAAGGTTTCTATTTTAAAAAATTAGTTTAGAGCTGATGATAAGAAAATAATGTCTAAAAAAATACCAAGACTCCTAAATCCCTTACTTTCAGGAATGTCATTAATGTTGGCCTTATTTATTTTAGTTAGTTACTCATTTTTATTTTGTTATTTATGCATACAAAACTGGGGTACAGGTCAGAGGTGCACGGGTGGTAAGAGGATTCACCAGAGACAGAGTGGGGAGCACGACAGGCACATCAATTAAGTGCACTGCTGAGGGGAGCAGTGGGCAGGTCAGGAGAGGTCTGCCAAGCCATGTTGGTCAGCTCTGGGCCAGGGATGGAACTCGTACTGAAGTGGCTGTGGCCAACTTGCACTGCTACATCCTAACCTGTTGCGCCACTAGGGAGGGCCCAATGTTGGGCTTATTTTTTATTAGATTTTTCTCTTTTTAAATAAATCTAAGATTAAACTGGAAGGTGTACAAGTTATTCTATTAGTGTATTGCTTTATTTAATCATACATTAACTCACTTGAAATGTTAAATGCCATCGTTGTATAAATTAGCTTCTATTTGATATGATTTCATTGAAACTCTAATCAGCACTCAGCTGCACAAGTCCTGCCAGCAATTGTCGAGGCTCTAAATATCACTAATATAAGGAGTGCATGAATTTAAGTCATGCTACTCAAGTGAAGAGCTCAGTGGGTAATTTCAGTCTAGTACCAAAACATTCCAGCCTTATCCTAAAAGTGACACCAAACTGTGTCTAAGCATGTAAACAACCTAAGTCAATACCCTTCTAATGCCATCCTTACACACTAAGCCATTTTACAAAGCATATACACTCTACCCTCATGTTTAGTAGACTCATGTTTACTTTTAATCACATACATTGCTTTAGCATGCTCTATTTCCTTAGCACATGCTACATAGGATATTTTAAATCTGTGATCTCTTTTGCCAAACCCTATGAGTATTTTTCAAAACATTATTTTTTTTCAAAGCATTAGTTCCTTTAATTCATAACTTAAGTGTTTTATTAAATACAGATGTTTTGAAACAGTCTTTTAATAAGATTAGCATTTTAAAATCACATATTATTTATTATATAAAGATAAGTGCTATGCTATGGAGGAAAATAAAGCATGTAGCTGTGTCAGCTACAGTAATAATCAGGAAAGCCTTACTGATAAGGTTCATATGTAAAATTAATGCCTGGCAGAATTGAGAAAATGGCTACATGGATATCACAATATCATAGTTTGAACTGCAAGTGCAGAAACTCAAAGAGGGATTATGGCTGGTGTGTTACAGGGATCAAAAATGAGAAAGGAAAGAAACAAAGAGCAGTATTTCTCCATCTCTTCTATTTTCATTCCAAGGTAGACTTTTGCAAACATGCCCACTAATAGTAAAGGCCTACCTCTTAATAAGGTTAATAATTTGAGCAGAAACCAAAATTTCCCTTAATATGCCTGGCAAAAGTTGGCAGGTGACTTTAAGTGGTTCATCTTATATCAAGAACACACGTTGAGTTGAATCATCCCAGTTGATCAGAAATTCTGATTTTCTTCCTTGTCAGGCTTGGAACTAGAGAGGAAGCTAACGACGAGGGGGACTTATTCCTTCAAAACTGAGAAAGTCAGAGTAGAGGTAGCAGGGCTACAACAAAAACCAAGTGGCTGTTTTTTAAAGTAATAGAGAATGGGATCTAGTTAGGACCAAACAGCAAATGTAGAATTCACACTACTACAGTTTTAAATATTTCCTAACAGTATGTTTAAAGGTGACATTTCACCAAGGACCACTAGAAAACAAGTTGTAATTTTTGCTTTACCAACAGCAGAAAAAGATAAACCAGGATATGGATAAGAACAATGTATAACACAATCATTACTTAGATTTACATGTATGCATTTATCTATAGGTTAAGATGACAAAATCAAACATAATTCATTCATTAAGTTAATGGACTTAATAGTGTGAGAAAAGATAGTTCACATATAAAATATGCATGACATACTGTTTGAGATTTAATTTATGCAGATGTGGGCTCCTGGTTATGATGGACTCCTAAAAATACTGCATTTGGATTTTAATCTTCATAAGTTATTCTACCACAGGAATTGAACAGATAAATTGTATAAATGGATAGTAAGTACTACAGGACTATGAACAAAGGTATCAAAGGCTAAAGCAGAGCTTGAGTTGTAAAGAGATTTTATCAGCATCATATATATCATCTGCATTCATTTTTATCACAGCAGCCTAAACTATCTTAGATTTTCCATTATTTTTAATTTTAAATGTCAGCAATATCTATAAATTACAAGATTTGTGTAATATAATATTTATTAAAATTAAGTTAATTAAACTTACATATATATATATATATATATATACCAATATATAATGAATTTCTTATACCTAAAGGAACGACTTCCTTCCTCTTTGTAAAATCAAAAGGTTCTTTCTCTGTAGAAACAATGTCACTAGGGAAGAGTTTAGGACTGTACTTGTACCAACAACTAGCACAGAACAAGAGGGAAATATACAAATAAAGTCAGATTGCACTCATTTCCTCCTTTCACTACTCTGTGAATGTCTATTTAAATGTCATCATACTGGCAGCACTTCATCTAGAAATTAGTTATGTTTCAAAGATTGAATATACATAAATTTGCATAATAAGTATGTTATCACCTAGAAATGATTTATTACTGGTGACCAGGTTTACAGATTAGCTAATAATCATATTAATGCAAATTTGTTGACTACCTGATATCTGGCAGACACTCTTCTGGGCTCCAGAGATAAAGTAATAAATTAACCAGACAGAAATTTCTGACCTCTTAGGGCTTCCATTCTATTGGAGTGAGATAGATAGTAAACAAATAAGTAAAATTAATAATATCTCACATTGATTAAAAAAAGGCATGAAGGAATCTTAGAGAAACACATTATTTTGTATAAAAATGAACAAGAACAATGTATGCACTTTTCATAATTAGGGTATAAATACCTATCGTGGTTTAAGGACAAATTAAAGTCACTCTGATCATGAATAATTTTTCTCTGCTGATAGTTATTTCAAAATATTGAAGTTATTCTTTTAGGCCATTAAAGCCTTTTCATACCTATGGGAGGGTTATATATATATTTTTAATTCACCCTGTAGATTTTAGAGTAACTCATAAATTGTGTATTGTTAAATATATATATATATATATGTATATATATATTTAAAGATTTATTTATTTATTTGTACAGAACTGGGGTACAGGCCAGAGATGCGGAGGGTGAGAGGATTCACAAGAGACAGAGTGGGGCACAGAACAGGCAGATTGACACGAAGATCCATGTGGATCTCCTCCGGGGCAGGCGGGAATTGAACTCATGTAGAAGTGGCTTAAGCTTCTTTGTGCTGTGCTTTAACCTGCTGCACCACCAGGGAGGGCCCGTTAAATATACGTTTAATCAATAAACTCATTTTGATCCATGGTCAGAGAACTGAATTTGTTCAAGTGATATTCATGGTTTGTTGTTGTTGTTGTTATTTCATAGAATTCATGAATAGAAAAATCCTTTTTGTTTATATCTGAAAAACATTTATTTCAACATTTTGTTTGGTGGTTTTAATTTATCTGTACAATGTTAGTCCAATAGTTAATTTTCTCCTTCATATTTCTGGGAGATAGAATTATTATTTTCTGACTTCCAAATCACTTAACAGTTACATTATTTTCATCATAGGGAGTCTATTATTTTTTTCTCTAAGACTTCCAGGATCTTATATTTGTCCTTTTCATTATTCTTTACTATGATGTGCCTACATAAGTAATTATTTATCATGCTTAAGTTTCCTCTATTTCTTAAATCAGAGCATTCTCCTCATTCTTTAATCATGGGAAAGTATTAACATTATAATCTTAAAATATTTCTTCTTTTTAAATTTTACTCTTCTTTTCTGAAATTCTGAATAAACTTATAATTTACCCTTTATATAGTTTCTACTTTTTTTCCCCTAAGTGCTAAATACTTGGTAATTTTGCCACCTTCTAGTTCAATGATTCTTTCAATTGTACCTGTTATTGGACCTATATATTCAGTTTCTTAATTCCAATGAGTATAATTATTAATTATAGAATTATATTTTTCTGTTTGTTTTTCAAGTCTGCTCTCATTTTGCATAAAGTGTGCTTTTATTAAGTCTAAGTTTATTGTTATGTATTTAATTATTGTAAAATACTTTGGATTGTTCTAGATCTAATTCTGTTACTGCTTCTTATGAAGTACTGTGCGTCATTTCACAATATTCCTCTTATGACATATTACCATAATAACAGCTCACATTATCATCTAAATTATATAATATTTGGGAAATTCTAGGGATCGTGCAGATGTAAGGAAACACCTTTAAAAAGCACTACAATCTGGGGAACTGTGCCTCAGATTTGACCAATCATCAATTTAATCCTTCAGTCAATTGAAAAAAACTTCTATCAACCTCCCATTTATAGATCCTGGTGTAACTACAAGATGCTCTGAACAAACAATCTCCTGTGGCAATAGTGACTGTATGCAGAAGTAAACAGAGAACTAATACTTAGCTCTGTCTTTTCAGTCTTTCTCATTTGCAAAATGGGGCTGAAATTAGTGCTATCACTATTTTCATATAGTAACTGCCACTACTTCAAAGAATAAAATATGATAATACATAGAGGGCACTTAGAATACTGCCAAGTCTAGCATAGATACTGACTTAGCACAATTTTTTGCTATCATGATTATTACTGTGTAACTCTTCAAAAACACAGGGATGCTTCTCTGATTAAGTATAGCTATGAAAGAGAGATATGAGTTGCTTTTTCCTTGGTTTGGTTTTCTCTTGAATATCCATATGTTTTTTCTCACTTCCTTCAGGTTTTTAACATAAAAAATTCTATTTTTTCAGTAAGTCTTTCCTAAATAATATTCTTAGCCCTCATCTTTCTTGAATATTCCCACACTTGTCATTCAATGCATTGTGTGTGTTTGCCTCATATATTACATTCTCATTTTTTTAGAACAAAAAACTCAAGAAGGTAGGATATTTTTGTTCTTTATACTCCCAGATATATCTCTAAAATCAACATAGTAGTGAATATAGAGTTGATGTACAAAAAAAAAATTATTGGAAGAATACAATAATTATGAATACACTGGACTATTAAGGGAATTCTAGCAATAGACAGTAGAAGAAATACAAAGTATCTTTACACATAATCATTTCAATTGTTACCATGATACTCATAAAACATCTACCATTGTAAAGCTTTCTCTATCCTTCTCTGTCCTCCCTCCCACCGATTTATGAACACTTTAACAGTGGTAATTTAATTAACAGAGAAAATACATAGTGAACATCGCACCCACAGATGTACATAAATCCTAAATCACAGGACCCCATGATTATTTTATCTGTGCATCTTTAGAAAATACACAATCACTGAAAGAAAAAGAACAGATAGATTTCATATCCTGAGAGTCACCATGTTTATCCCAACTGAATTATCACCTGCAAAGTGAGTCTTATAAATTACAGCCTATATGCCCCAATACTTTAATAGCTTAGCACAAAAGCATCTGAAATTTTAATGGCAAACTCTCCTGCTGCTTGCTCTGTGGCTGCTGTACATGTGTGTTTTGCAAACTTCAGCATTGTTTCTTTAATCTGTTTCTATAGAATTTATTTTGTTTTTCAATAAATTCTGAAGCTGAAAAATAACCTTAGAAAAGACTCTTTTCACAATATGCAAAATACATCAAGGACTCTATTTCCATTACTCCCTCCATCAGTCAGTTGCTCTGAGTTTTAGGTACAGTATAGTATTATATCTACTTCCTTCCTATTCCCTAGTTCTGTGTGAAATGATCCAGTAACATTTTTGCTGCTTTTTTCCCTTCAGGTTTTATGTCCAACTGTATTTGTACCCAGTGTATTTTCATCAGTTTCAACAGATACTACTTTGCTTAATATCTTTTTATAATAAAAATAACATATCTTTATATTGGCATAACAGAAAATGCTTTCTGTATTTCCTTTCATTAGTTAACAAAAGCAAGGTTATTCCTTGTAATTTTCCTCTAGTCTTAGCCTTCAGGAATCTCAAAGGTAACTATAGCTCAAATACAGTAATGTTATCATATTTGGTATAGTTCAAAAATGTCTTCCTTTTTATTGTTCAAATTCCTTATTTCTCTTCATATGGACATTTTTCCAATTTACATGCTTTCTGCTCAGCATTTTATGTATGTGATCACATTTAATCCTCAAAAGAGTGTGTAGGAAAACTGGTTTTTAACCAATAGAACATATATGCATACATAGTAATAAACACACATACAAGAAAAACTGTGTACAAATGTATGGGCATTTAGTAGACAGGAAGTTTGATGCAGGCAGTGTGTATGTAAGATACTGCCAGTGATGCCTTAATGCAAATTTGGGAAAATGCAAATAAAAATAAATACATAGGGGAAAATTCTCAACTCTGCATGAAATGGCTCATTAATTTGATAATACATTATTCCCCATTTTTCTATTAAGCTATTATTTGTGATGCTGATATGTAAATAAATCTCCTTAAAAAGCGACCGAAAAGTTGCTAATGTTTTCATTTCTAAATTGTCTCTCTGTCATTCCACAAATTCAAGTGGACTTTCCATTCTCCATCACAGGCAATACCAACATTTCGTTCATAATTTTTTTTTATATAATTGCACACTAATTCTACATTTTAAAATATGTCATTAAATGCCTTTCATCTTCTCTCTCTCTCTCTTATTCTTTGTGTTCTCTAACTGTATTTGTATTATTAAAACACAGTCATCCACTATAAGACTCATTCTACAATCCTGAATACAAAGCTTCAATCATTTTGGCATTTTTATTTATTCAAATTACATCCCCAAGTATAATTGTTTCCAAGTTCCCTTCATTTATTCTGAGTTAGAGATTTCCTTAAAATACAGATTTCATGATACCTCCCTACCTCTTTGCTACATTTTTTAATACACAAAGGCCTTGAGATACAATTAAATAATTTGGGTACAGGTTGAATAGTCCCCATGTGTAAGCCTTACTTGCAGTCTATGAAGTACATTTTAACTGGAGAGATTTCCTGAAAGCATTTCCCTTTGCTTTAACCTCAACAGCTTTGTTAAGAAAGGAAAAAGTAGAAATAATTACTTGTAATTTTGTCTCCTTTATATGTAATAATATTTTAAGGGAGGAAATAATAGTGATTAAGAGCATTCCTTTTAGATGACCTTGATGTGTAAGAAAGAAAGGTAATATTTGACCTTTCTAGAATAATTCAAAATATATCTCTTTGAAGGGAAAGAATGTAAGAAGATGATTCTATGAGAACAGCTTCATTTAATTATTGAGAAAGGTGTGTATCCTTATTAATTCCTTTGCTGTCTGTGACTCAATATATATATATTTTGAGGATAGCATAACAGTAGTGTCCTTTAATTCTCATGTTTCAGTTTTAATATCTGGACAATATGCCTGTTTGCTAGTGTATTTTTCATTGCTGCTTTTTGTAGGCAATATTTATGGTTTGGGACTACTGTTTTGAGTGTTCTTCAAATTTTACCATAAGTTATCCACCCACATATTCCACACACAATCACCTATTCACCCATTGTATTATGTTACCTACTGTTACAAATGCATCAAAGTGCAGTAAGATTTAGATTAGATCTATATATGAGAGATATCTACTCAGTGAACATATTGTCACATTAAAGAGAATACACAGGTATTAAAAATAGCTGCCACTTGAATATTCTCTATCCTAGGCTCTGAATCAAATATATTTAAAAGTTATCTTACTCAATTTCTGAACAAACCTGTAATCGTTATTATTTTCCTTCACTAAACATACTATGGTTGCAAAATGAAAAGAATTCCAGAGATTGGTTCATCTGCCATGTGAATGTTTTTAACACTGCCTCACTGTATATGTAAACATTTTTCATATGATAAATATGTGTATTTTATAACATGTGTATTTTATAGCAATAATACATTCAATAATACACATTTAGCTATTTAATTGTCAGGCACAATGTCACGATAGGAAGTGTAAAATCAGTGGTTAGGCTTCGTTTAATTGAGCTTCTTCTTTTATTGTAATTTATCAGTGAATAAGATATTGCCATAAGAAGAATATCAACAGTGAGCCTTGTGCATTTAAATAAGTAACAGATATGTTTGCACACTTCTATCGCTGGGCTTCATAACTTGTATTAGAATTCTCTCTCCTCCACCACCAACCTGATTTTCCCAAAGCAAAGAACCTTATCTTGTTCATCTTCCTATTTCATATATTGAAAATAACCTTGACATACTGCATGCATTTAATGATCCCAAATGAGCAAGATCTTGGGGAACCTGATATCAGATATTGATTGTGGAGGATAAAGAGAACTTCATGAAGTGGAAATGTTGTAATAGTATGGGGAGAAATCCACCTGAAGCAGAATACTTGAGAAACTAGTGAATATGAGGTAGCATGAAACCTGTTAGGATAAAATTTTCCTATTCCTTCTAAGAAGGGGGTATATTTAGATGAGTACAAGGGAATAAAGTCAGAAAACAGTTTTTCTTATGTTATATTTCAGTGCACCCAGACCTACTGATCTAGGTTTGCTACATTTGGTTATTCACTTGTGGTCCAAAAAGAAAAGTACACATGGTGATTTGAAGAGACTAATACAAAAGAAATGATATTAAAATATCAGCAATACTACTCTAAGATAAACAAAGGATTCACTCAAACAATATTCTGATAATCCTAGGGAAAGCAGTTACTAATTACTAATTTTAATGATAAGCGAAGTTCTTCAGAGGGAATAGGTTTATGGATTCTTAAGGATATGGAATGAGCAATAGACAGATTGGAAATAGTGGCACCTTTGCTTTTCTCAAAACAATGATACCATTTATGTGAATACACTAAAGCTACTTGTTAATGAGCATTTACCTAAATCATCAGAATAATACTGATGACCAATGCTTATTATGTGCATTCTGGAGATGCTGAAGTGCCATCAAATAAACACTAAATCACTTTACGTTACTTAAATGAGAATTAGTTTCTATCATATTCCAATTCTTTAAAAACTGTTGTTCTACACATAATACCCACAGTGAACATATTAACCATCATACTTTATCATCCTGAGCCCTAAATTCTTCAAAACTGCTGAATATTAAAATTGATATCAGTTGCTCCCATGACAGTCTCTTAGATACTGAACTTGGCAACAAATTGTCATCTTCCAGCTCCTGGCAGTATCATCATGAATATCTTTCCCCTTCTGGTAAGAGTTGTTTCCCAAGTTCAGATTGGCATATGAACCCCATCTGTATTCATCTACACCATGTTCTTGATGTAATAGATGTCCTAACTATTAATTATGTATAGATTGTAGAGGTGGCTATGTCTTTAATATTTTACTTCCATGTTTTTAGTTGATAGGCAGAAGTTTAAAACTTTTAAAAAGACACTGTAATCTATTATTAACATGAAACATCAGTGACCATTCTTAATATACATTTCTTTTTGCTTCTGTTTCAAAGAATATGATATATTCCAGTTGCTATTTCAGAGTTTCAGGGCTTAGAAAATTACTTCTCCATATTTTCTTTACCTGCTTGTGCATAATATTCTTTTTATCAGTTATTTTCTTATATAACT
>NW_004567118.1:9900889-9937894 GCF_000260355.1 Condylura cristata | reverse complement strand
TAATGATCTGATGATGAGTGGCAGAGTTTTGTTTATTCCAGACACCCACGTGACTTCTTGCAGCTGGTCATTGCACTAACTATTTTGGACATGGAACAGCATAAAGCTGACTCATGGAACACATGAGATGACTCTAATGTGTTACTCACTGGGTTTTCAATTAATTTTTTAATTTGCGGAGTTGTTGTCTAAGCTCAGCCTAGTCTAAACTGAGAGAAAACAGAAAATAGCATTGAAAGTGGCTTTTATAGTAGTAAGACCTAAAATATACAACTTTGGTTTGGTGAAATGAAAATAACATTGAAGACTAAAAGGATGATGACTAATGGAGTACAGTAGCTAAATACCTGATTAGCACTTTTGCTTTACTGCATTTTGTAAGCAGACCATATTCTTCCTCATTTTGGGAAAAAAGTTGGAAAAACAATAGTAAGGTGACAAAGTGTATGAAAAACAGGAGTGAGGAGAGGATTGGCAGGGACACCTGAGGAAACAAAAGCCATAGAGACCTTGAAATACTGCAAAATATAAGTTTTAATGCTGAAATTACTTAAAAAATGGATTAAAGTGCTTAGTGATTTAGGGAAAAGATCAGGTTAGAGTAAAGCTTTTACTCTAGTCACCTCATGTGGTTATACAGGGAATCTTTGAATGGTGTCCAAGAAACAACATGGTCTATAATTATTGTTATACAGAGTTAACTAAATAAAGTGAATGGGAAGATCACTAAAATTTTAAAAGAGTAGCTGATATAAAAAAAAGTCATTCTCAGGAAGGACAGAAGTGATGATGAGTATATTTGAAGGTGTATGTCACAGAAATGGCACTAGCTAAATATCCCTGACACCAATCCTTTCCCACAAGTGCTATATTCAGTGGCAGTGGAAACTTCTTTGCATAATAGCAGATTATCGATAGATGCTGATATTATTATGACTATTAAAGGTCAAGTGCCATACAGAATGAGGATTTCATCTAATTAGGAGTACATGTCATTAATTTGTTACTTGTCATTTAAATATCAAAGCCTTAAAAAAACTAATTATATGACAAAATGAATGGAAGTACACATGTTACATTCTTTATGTCAACTACATAGCTGTTCAATAACCCTCACAGTTGAAGTCATTAAACATTAAGTTCAGTCATTCTTGACTCATGTTTGAAAACCTCCAAGAAGATAAAAGAAGATGGAAGCAACAACTAGAATAAAATTCCTAATGGGATGACAAACAGGAAGTAAGATCTCAGACTTCTGTTGAGCTTGATTTATCAACCGACTTTCATTTTTTCTAATATGATTATGCAAAGTGAGTTGAATATTGGAAGGCTATTGATAAACTCATGCTTAGCGAGCTTTTGTAAGTTATTACCTTATTAGAACTGATAGTGTCTTTGTGTGAAAAATCCCCTGACAGTTTAAAATGTTAGGAGTAGGTTTTTTAACTAATCTTTATGCTTCCAAAGGGGTATGACCTTTCTCCCTCTCTTTCTCTAAATAGAGAACAGCTGAGCATTTTTGTCTTCAGCAATACACCCTATATCTTACAGACACAAGTAGCACAGAAAATAATGATTTCATGACACATTTTTTTAAACACTCAAATTAGCAGTATGTCAACAAATGTTTTCAATCTAATTCTTTCACAACACACCTCTGTAAACTCACATATTCAATAGGAATTTATATTCTCATTTCCCCTAAACTAGTAACATTTGCTCCACAAACACTGTATCAGTTTCTCTCCTCTTCTCTTTTTCTCTACATACTGTTTTTTAGCTACAAAGAAAACTTGAACACTGGGTTGGAATCATGATGTGTTCCATTTCTGAACTCTCATATGAAAATAAAGAAACTGCATAGAAATGCAAGTGTTTATTCTTTTATTTTTAAATTTTATTCAAGACATTTAGGTGATTTAAATATCAAAATACTATGAAAACTTATTCTTACAGAAGTCTTATTTCAACCCTTGTTCCTTTCCATTGTCCTGACCCTGAATTCTTACAGGTAACAATTTTATTAGTTAGAAAGTGCATACTTTCAGTTTTTCTTTGTCTAAATGCAAGGGAAATAAATATATACTTTGATAGTTTTTCCTTCCTCACTCAAATGTAAAAAAATTATGCAGTGCCATTGTAAACTGTTCTCAGTAGCATTGCAATGTTTACTTTATTTGCATTTCTATTACCCAGTGTCCTTCCTGGATTTCTAACTGATATTTTATCTTAATCTTGTCCTGTCTTTGATAGTTTAAAGATTATATAAGAGTTGGAAATTCTCAAAACAAACTCCTACTTTACACATAAGACTTTGTTTTGCTATTTTTTTTCTACTGACTGAATTCTAATTTTGGGGGTGACTGAAAAATTGCAATCAATATGTTAATAGCATCCTTTTAAAAATGGGTTTAAAAGACAGTTTTGTTTTTTTTTTTTTTGAACTATTATAGCTACAAGACTATTGGGGGAAGACAGAAAGCCAATTTTAATTGTAATTTCCCCTATCTATGTAAAACAAATAAAAAGCATTTTAGAAATCTTCAATTGCATAAATAAATTACTTTGTATTGGGAATTTGTAAACTAATGTTACATACATTATTTTTCCAAAAGTATTTATAATTCTAATTAATATCACCAACAGGGCCTTCCTGCTGGCAACTGGTTAAAATGCAGAAATGTCAGGATGGCCACAGCCACTTTAGTGCTAGTTTCATCCCCAGCCAGGGAGCTGACCCATCTAGCACAGCAAAACTCTCCTGACTCACCCGTTGCTCCCCTCAGCAATGTACTCCATCATTTTGCCTGTTCTGCTCCCCAGTCTGTCTCTGGTGAATCTTCTCACTGCCCCTGTACCTCTGGCCTGTACCCCAGTTCTGTATGCATAAATAAATAAATCTTAAAAATATATATCACCAACTAGTGCTATTCAAAGCATAATTTGCACAAGAGGTAGCCTCATGTTACCAAACAATGAAAAGGATTATTTCAAAACTAATAATAACTACCAATGTTATCATCTGCCATCTTCAGCTAATGGAGAGGTATCTTAGATAAAAAATAATCTCAAGAAAATTTTAATCCATCAGTATGTTTTCTTGGAAAATCTATATTTTTTTGCATATCCAGTGTATCACATTAATAAGGATGATTAAAAATATATTAAGGCTGTTAATAGAGGGTTGCAATGTTGTTTAGAATTTGCATAATCTTCCTGCTTATTTGGATACTGTTCTAGAAAAATGACACCAAGGTAAAAAACTGAATTCATTGATTAACAGTTCATTGTTAGGGATTTGTGGCATAAACTCTGCAGCTGAATGTTAGGAGAGTTTTCTTAACACACCTGTAATTAAAAATCACTTGATGATGAATTGAGGCCATTTACTGTACTCTGATTAAGGAAACCACCTTGGAGATAGAAATGTCAAAACTAGAAATAAGCATCATGAATACTAAAGGATTTTTGTCTTTGTATAATATGTCAGAGGATGAAGCTTTATATATAAAAAACCTTTCCCTAAAAATCGATTTTTAAAAATATAGTAAATCCCTCGGGAGTCTTAGAAAATATGACATTTCCAAGTATAGATTTCAAATGAGTCATTCGTGTTAAGAAAAAATGCCTCTGTAGTCAAAGATGAGATCCCAAATAAGTAGAATAAGGTCAGTACACAATCTGAGTAAAAAGAAATTTTACTTAAAAAGAAATTCTGTTATAAGTGAAGTGTCATTTGCTTGACCATCTCTAGGAATTAAACTAGACTAAAATGACTAAACTAGACTCCAAAATGACATTTAAAGATGCCTTTCCCATCTTAGAGATTGACTCCAAGTGCTTTATTTACCCCTTTTCTTGTTAGGAATGCAGCTCCTCATCTTGTTCCAAATTGGGAGATTCCATGTTTCAAACTTCCCTTCTCTGCTACATCCTTGATAAAGCCTTTCATAAAATCTTTCAACTTGAGGTGACTACTGTTCTTCTGAACTATGAGCAAATTATGCATTTTCTTCTCTTAGAACTCTCTATTCACTTAAATATAGATACCTCTTTTTCTAAGACTTTAAACTCTTTAAGATCAAGTTTAAGCCATGTATAATTTATAAATAATGGAAACTCATAAAATGGCTTAACTTACTAACCTGATTTTACTATAACTCCACACTGAGTAACTCTGGTGCAGTAAAGAGAGGAATCACAGTTTATATTTATACTACTAATGTATGGCAGTATGACTTTTAATAATTGTAATCATTTATATATAGACTCATTTTGATATTTAATAAACATATACATATTTAATACCCATGAAATAAGAGAACTGATAAATAGTTTAATGCATTTTAAAATAAGTGAAAATTCCTAAAACAAAACAAAAGTAGTTGGTTGGCAAATCACAGTTTCCTAATGTGTGAGTAATAATTTGGGACCTGTGTTTAGAGAAATATGATTTACGGGTTACCTTTCATTGTTAAAATTAAATGGAGTGGGACCCTCCCTGGTGGCATAGCAGGTAAAAGCACAGCACTAAGAAGCTAAAGCCACTACAGCATGAGTTCAATCCCCACCCTGGAGGTGACCCACATAGCACGGCAGACCTCTCCTGACCCACCTGCTGCTCTCCTCAGCAGTGTACTTCATCAGTCCACCTGTTCTGTTCCCCACTCTGTCTTTGGTGAAACCTCTCACTGCCCCTGCACCTCTGGCCTGTACCACGGTTCTGTATGCATAAATAGATTCTTTTAAAAAAATTAACTGGAGTGATAAAATACAAAATGTTTGCCAAGTTGTTGTTGTATGTACATTTTATACCCAGTATGTTCTGAGAACCACTTATTAAAGACTGAAATCTTAAGTACAGTGCCTTCATCCTATTTGCAACAATATAGATAGAACTGCAGGGACTTACGCTAAGCAAAATTAAGTCCAAGGAGAAAGACAAGCACCTTATTGTCTCATTTGTAAATAGAAAATAGAGAAAAAAGTGCTAAATAAAACTAAGTTAATAACAAACTCTAGAATTTTGTTGAATTGAGGCTTCCACAAAAGGGAAGAATAGATGAATGAGCAAAATGGAGAGAGGGCAAAATGGACTAAGATGGAGAACTTTCAGTGCCTTGGTGGTGGATATGGTAGAATAAGTACATGTGAAGTATGGGAACCTATTTCTATAGCATAAACAAAGTTTTAAAGCAATGTTACCTCCAAAAAGTTTAAAATAATAGATTTAATGAAGTTTTGCTCATAGATTTGTGTTGGGTGACATGTTCAGAAATACAAGAAGATTCAAATAAATATTCTTCCCTGCTAAATTGTTCTTCATTTCTTTATCCTGGAGCAACACGGACATTATCTTTCTAAAGCTATTTTCCTTGTTTTATTCTCAATGACATCTGATATGAGTTGTATATATTTTTATTTCTCCTTTAAAAAGTAGGATTGATTTTTATTATAACTATGACTATGTAGAGCCATTAAGTGAGAAATCTGGCATCAAAATGGGGGGAAATGTTTTTGACAAACTTTCATTATTTTTTGAAACTGAAAAGCTTTGTGACTATGTTGAGTTGCTTAAACCTCATATTTATGCAGAACAGTTTTGAAAATGTTAGTGATCTAATAATGAGACAGCTGAATGGAAAACAGTTACTCTCTGTATTGGATTGGAGGCAACGTTAAAAAAAGCAGTTGAGTTCATTATTTTCATGCTAAGTGATCCCAGCACTCAGTAGCTGAGTAAATGTTTAGTACAATTGGATAATCAGACACATTGCATGTGTTTCTGCTGTTTCAGAAGTGGACATATTTTTCTTTTCTCTGATTTTGATATAATACTCAATTCTAATAGTATTACAACAGAAATATGTTTTGTGGGGAATTAGTTTCCTAGTTGGTAAGACTCTGACAATGATTGATGCTTGATACTTCTAATCCATTCACAAATGTTTCAGTACTATTGATTGCCTTTGGAAGTAAAACTAATACTCAAGAAATATTCTTTTCTTTTGATGCACGACTTGGATCAGAACAGTAAAATTCAAATCAATGGCACTTTCAATGCTACAACAACTGAAGTGTTAGTTATTGTATGTTACCACCTATGGAAAACATTGATTCTACCAAAAGTATAATTTTGAATTTTTATAATTATTATGCTTTATAGGATTATGTAGATAATCATTTCTTATGTGGTGTTCTAAGTATGACAAATTAGATGTAAAATTGATTTCAACTTCTCATGACAATAATCATTTTACTTCAGTGTCCTAATCCCTGTTACTTTGTCTTATTTTATCTTTCTTGCCGAGATAACTATTAGTCCATTAGGTCAAAACAACAAAATATAACAACAAAATACAAACTTGATTTTAATTTTTATAAATTTAGGAAGTGGATCTATTTTAAATGGGCTAGTTTAATGAGGCCCCCCTAAAGTATATTTGAGAATAAAGGGGTGATGAAACAAGTCACATTAATATCTAAGAAAAAAAAATATCCCAAGAAGGCTAATGACAAAGGCTATGAGGCAGGGGAGAGTTTGCATATACATGGATAGAAAACAGCATGGTAAGCTTGGAAAGACTGATTGAAGAGGAGACTGCTGGACGTGGGAGGGTATTTACATTTAATAAATATGGTTGGGAATACTTGGAGAGTTTGAATAGGTAGGCATAAAGATATGACAGAAATTTGAAGAAGAAAATTGTGGTTTCTGGGTGAAGAAGAGAACATAGTGAACAAGGAATAAAAAACATGAAAATTACTAAGTTATTGACTTCAATAACCAGGTGAAGGGGTAATAATAATTTTTATTAGTTAATGGCTATATACATGCCAATAAATGATCACTTCTAGGGAATTTGTAACCCATGGCTAAAAGAGAATGCTAATGGCTTAAATGTGGGCTCTGGGAAAGGCAAGAATTTGGTCTTGACCATTAAATTAGTGGTGGTGATGTTTTCTAAGCTATCTTTTATCCTATGTGAATTAGTGGGGAGCAGGTTTGGGGATGAAGTAGAATTGTATCAACAGCTCTTTTTGGCATAAAGCCTAGAGATTCAGGTTGGTAATGTGAATATCTTAGAATCATGTGTAGATGCAGTTTTTAAAACTGTGGGAATGAATGAAATGCACTAAAAAGAAAATTTGGGTAGATAAATGGAGAGATCTGACAGGATCTTATGACAGTACAGCATGAAGAGGTCTAGAAATAATACCTTGAGAAAAGTAACCACAAAAGCTGGAGGAAAACCAGGAGGTTCTTTTGTCCCAGAGATAAGTGATGAAGAAACTTCAAGAAATGTCAAATGCAAATGAGTTTGTATATGATGAAGATCATTGAACTTATCAGTGTAGAGAATGCCAACTGATGTTGACAAAAAGAGTTTAAGTGTAAAGATATAGGAGACATCTCAGTTAGCAGAGATGCAAAAGGAAAGAGATATAGAGACAATGAATCTAGGCAACTAGTTTGGAGGTCTATCTCTCTATCTCTCTATCTATCTATCTATCTATCTATCTATCTATCTATCTATCTATCTATCTATCTATCTACATATCTACCTACCTACCTACCTACATATCTAAAAGAATAGAGAAGAGAAACAGTAGTTGGAGGAAGGTAACTACCATGGAAAGCATTTGATGTAAAATATAATAAAGAAATAAACATTTATCATGAAGAACAGGAAATTATTGTGGAAAGAAATTTTTGAGTAGGAAAATGGAGTTAAAATTCAATGTATATATAAAGAAAGACAAATAAGGTAGCAGCAGAAACACTAGCATTATAAGCTGGAAGGCAGAAACACACATGCAGATTCAGGTAAGACGTTGATTGATGGGGAAAAGAATATGGCCTATCATTTTAATATTTCATCTTAAAAGATTGAAAGGCATCAGTAGATGGACATAAAGGAAGAACGGATATTGGATATATGTGGGTAGAATATGTGAAGTAAAGGGCTTACAGAAAGGTTTTCACCGAGATGACATGGTGGGACTGCTGGACAGAGCTGAGAGTTGATTTGAGCATTGCCACATGTTTAAAGTGATAGCTACTAGCATGCTGTACTAGCCTAATCCAATTATATTTAGATGTGTAGATAGACATGTAGTGTGAATATAGAGTGTTATTTTCAGTCAGGGTAGAGGTCATTCACTGAAAGCACAGTGGAAGGACAGAGAGGCAAGGGAATTGAGAGAGTGTTCAGGGAAGTAATTATAGTGAATGAAAGCTAGTGAAGTTGAAAAATTGTGGGACTACAAGTATTAGAGAAAATGAGCTGAAAATAGAGTTAGTTGGAGAGCAAGATATTTGAAATTGGTATGATTGATATGTTTGAAATGCTGTGTGATCAGTTATGAAATACCTAGTTACTACAGCAGATATAAGATGGTTGGAACTGATGGGTTAAGGAACTGTTAAATATTGAAGCCAGAATGACAGCAATAGAACAGACCTAAGTTCAGCAAAGCATTTACTAAAATGGGGGTAATGCAACAATTAATGCACATTTATTAAGAGGACTGGTTGATAGTTTGGTGAGGGGTAACTAATGGTATATATATATATATATATATATATATATATATATATATATATATATGTATGTACTTATACCACTGGACCTTGAGATACATTAGAAATATGAGGAAAAAAGAGACATTTCATAAAAGGTTATTACCAGTGTCCTAAGTAAAAGAAACAAAGGCTTGAACATGTTAAACCAGGGAATTACAAAGCAGAGGAAAATGATGCTATTATGATAGAAGGTGAGTCAAAACACAAAACTCTCTACAAAGCCATGTAGAAATAAGGTTAAGATGAAGGTGGATGACCTCATGGGTGATTGAGGTAAACAGGAATACAAAGTTCTAGGTGCTGTCCTGATGGGCTGTAGTTAAAATGAATTGTTTTCTTGGGATTTAGTCTTGTAGCCAATTTGTTGTTATCAGATGAAAACTACTGGGAGATGGGGGTACGGGGACAAGAGGATAGATAGAGAGATTTTGAAGCACTTACTGTCTGAGGGACTAAAATATCTCTGCCCTGGGCAAGGTTGGGGCCAAGTTTACCATCCTTAAAACTTAATGGAGCATGTTGGTGAATGAAAGGAGAGACTTGAATTACAAATATTTCAGAGTAACTAAGTCCATGTTGTGTGTGTTGTTAATGTTCAAAGTTGGAGGAATTCTGACAAGGGGAGCAAAAATGTTTCCCTACAGAATCTATGCTTATTTATTGATTTATATTTATTTTTACATGGTAGTTCATTTTTGTACAGTAATTGCTTTCTCCTTTCAGATGTAGTCCTTCTAGTTCTCCCATCACTGTATTAGCCATGAATCAGAACCATAGTTCCTTGTGTTCTGCCCCCCCCTGTCTTGAGATCCCCTCAGATCTTTGGTAAGCTTGCAAATTTTGTCTTTTTCTTCACCTTTTGTTCAGCTCTATACATCCTTGACTACTACTGATACCTATGGAAATACTTTGCCTCAGTGGAAAGAATGCACAATCCATCTTCCATCTCCCCCTTGCCCCTGTAGAACTATTTTCCATTCTTCCCTCCTTTGATCTGTTCCCTGGGGGGGGGGGGGGGGGGGGCTGATTTGTATGCACTGCATTTCTTGTCCTGAAGCTTCTGGTTAGAAAACTGAAAGTGAAGAGGTAAGTGAGATTGTGATGTTCCATCCCCCCACCCCCACCCCCACCCCCGTGGTTCTCCTGTTGGGTTCTTCAGGAGCTGTTATATCTCTTAACTACAGACTTCAGAATTAGTCATGTGTCTTTCTAAGACTAACAGATATTACTTTCCATGTCCTGCTAACTGCCCCTTCTTGCTCTTTCAGACCTCTGGGAGCTCATGATGCTCTTCTATTTCTCATCCTGGAGTATTGCATTCCAGCTTGTGGTTTCCTAACACCCTGTTCACAGGGTGTTTTGTAAACAGCTACTTTGAGCATGCTGTTTTCTGCTACAGTAATGATCTACTACAGTAAATGGTGCTGTGGTGATCCTGACAAGTGGACTTATAGGTGGGATTCTAGAATAGGGTTATCCACATTACTTGAGAATACAGAGACAACTTTTTTGCTCCAGAGAAAAGGGGGTGAATAAGCCAGGAAATGTGGTAGCAAAGAGTGTATGTATGAGATATGCATGAAGTTAGGCAAAGTGTTTTGGAAATCAAGGGTTGTGTAATTGTAGCAATTATAAAGATTGTAGCATTGGCAGGCTTACTTTTAAGGCCAGACAATAAGCCAAATTCTGACATATTGATGGTTCTCATTATATGGTCAACAAGACTTGCTGAAATAATTACCAGCACACTGTCATAATTATATAGTAATCTCTATCCTATCCTATCATTGGTTGAATTTTCCATTGGCTAGACATTTTTGGTCTTTTTAGCTCCTTAGTCTTTTTTTTTTTTTTGGAAATTCATTATTTTTGTTGTTGTTGAGGTAACACTGATTACATATATCAACGTATATGTTATCAGTCAACTCCCATCATCCAGGTACCCAGAGTCCTCTTCCATAGACCAGTGTCTTCTCCTACTTTAACTCCCTCCTCAACTTCTCTCCCTCTTTGGTAGCCTCAATTGAATAGTCATATTTCTAGAATTTATTTTGATTTAGTTTTATCAGTTCCTCTGTTTGTCTTTTATTGTTTGCTTTCTCTATTTCCCATATATGAGTGAAATTATCCAGTGTTTGTCTTTCTTCTGACTTATTTTACTTTGCATAAGCCTCTCCAGTTTTTTCCATGTTCTACATGGCATTTCCCCCGCCTTACTCCCCCCCCCCCCCCCCACTGCTGGGTAATATTCCATTGTGCAAGTCTGATATTAAAAGTTAAATTAAGGCAACACATTATTATGACAATGATTAATTTAGAAAGTTAAATTGTTGTGCTGTGGGCAATATAAAGCAAACTATGAAGTTACTAGCATTGATAGGGCATAACACTGTGAACTTTCCTGAAAAACTTTACCTATCACGGCATATATATTTTTTCAACACATCTCTATACTTCATGTTCTCAGAGAATTAGAAGGTTGTGTGAACATAGGATCATCTGATTAATACTCTATGACAAATTAATTTAGCATTTTAAGTTTATGATTTCCACTTCTACAGAATTTGATTATTATACTATCTACCATTGTTTTTGTAAGAATGAAATGGGATAATGAACATGGCCAGCACAGATTTCAGAAAAAAGACAATGTGCAATGAAAAATCTACTCAACCTCAACCCCATATTCCAATTTGGGGAAATCATGGAAATTTTATCAAGGTCACTTATTATATATGGATAAATGAAATAAAATTTTGTAAGTAATGTAATGAATATGTGAGAGGGGTATATAACATTCAGGAAAGTCTACAGTCATTAAGAAATACTTGCTTGACAGCAGAATACATTAATTTTAGCTAGGGTATTCATTTGAAATTACCACTATGCCATTCAAGCTTTGTTATGGATTGACTGGTGCCTGCCCAAAATAGATATGTTGAAGTACTTACCCTTACTACTTAAGAATGCAATCTTATTTAAAAATAAGACCATTACTTATATAATTAGGCAACATGAGGGCATACTAGAGACATAATCCCATATATCCAATCCATCACACTGAAGACCCAATATCACAGACCTAATCCAATCCATTGTGACTGAAGACCTTAGAAAAAGATAGTTGTAGAAAACAATCAGACAATGAAGACACCAAATATTTTTGGAAAGTGAGAAGAACAAAGAAGACTCAATTAAGGATTCTTCTTATAGACTTCAGAGGGAGAATGACATACTAACACCCAGATTTTTTATATTTAGCCTTTGGAACTATGCTGTCTTAAACCATCCAGTTTTTAGTAATTTGTTATGGCATCCCAAGGGAACAAATGCAGACACATATAGTCAGATACAAATACTCCACAAATCATAGGAAACAGTGGGATGTAGCTTTCAGAATTCTGCCTATATGGATTTATTTAAAAAATATTCCCAGATATCTAAGGAGACCAACTCTATTATGACAACTACAAACACGAAATATTCCCCTCATACTAACACCCTGATTTTTTTTAATGTATAGCCTTTGGAACTATGGTAGAGTAAGTATATGCTGTTTTAAAGCACCCAGTTTTTAGTAGTTTGTTATGGCATCTCTAGGGAACAAATGAAGACACATACAGTCAAATATAAATACTCCACAAATAGTAGGAAACAGTGGGATGTAGCTTTCAGAATTCTGCTTATATGAAATTATTTAAAATATATATATATTCCCAGATAGATATCTAAGGAGACCAACTTTATTATAACAACTGCAAACATGAAATATTCCCCAGAGTACTTTATGTAGAACATTAGGTATTGGGTATTTTCCATTCAATTATTTATCCATTCACTTACCTATTAACAGCATTTCCCCCTGCCACTTAACTAAGTAGGCTATGCTACCAGATGCTTTTATTGATGATGTTTTAGTATTTCATTTGTCCAAATGCTGATTTAGGAAAATTAAAAGTATTTTACTACTATCTCTTTAAAAACAGATTCAGAAATTTCTGGTAAAATGATGACACTGGTAATCACCAAAAAGGGTAATAATTATTATTGATTACAGGAGTTTGATATTATCTTAATTCAGATATATTGTTATATAGAAGTCCTGCTATTTTTGTCCTCACAGACAACAGAAAAACTCCTGAAAGAAGAGAACTGTACACTGTTTCATTACAAAATGAATTGAAAATAGAAAGAGAATATACTGCAATACATGCAAGCTGTTTAGGTGTGAACATATTGAAGGGAAACCATTTGGAGATAAATATTGAAATGTCTTCCTAATTAGAGGCATTTTATAAATATACAGTGATTATTCCTATACCATTTATACTAATACTAGAAAGAAGTTTTATGTTCTTCTTGGAGGAATATCCTTTAGATAAGTGCATTTTAGGGAAGATGCACTAGCATCAAAATTGCTGAATTATTAAAGGTTTATTATAGTTTCCATAGGAAAGATGCAGTAGAGTATTCCTGGCAAGATAATTTAGGAAGATAATCAAGCCGTGTAGACTGGCAGATCAAGCAAGAAGGAAATCAGATGTAAAATGAGAGCCATAGGAATCTGAATTATTTAAGTACGGTTGCTTTATTTACAAATGGACTGAGAAAAATATCTCATTAAATAAAAAGTAATTTTCCACGGGAAAGAGTAAATATCTACAACACAGAAAAAGAATAAAGATAACAAATGCTAAACATTCAACTACAACAAACTGTGAAATTAGTTTCCTCCTGCCTAACAGAACAAACGACAACTTTCCATGTTTATTACTTATCAAGCACATTGCTCCAGGAATAATTTATTCCTACAAAAGCTTTGAATGGCCAATTTGTATTAGGTTTACTTTACCACAAAGGAAGACTTCTAACTCCTATACTTTTAATTTAATAATAATGTGTGATCTTTCCTAAAGCAGATAATAAGTTAGGATTTAGCATTATTTTCTAGCACAGTGAAACACAGTATGCTCTATAGACAGGGGCTGTCTGCAAGTTATTACTTGATTATAGTAAGTACAAGGGTTTTACATGTTTATAAAACTTTTCTAGCAGTTGAGAGTGGCATGCCATCTAAGCCTATGAACAGTGAAAATTAGAGGCAATCATTATCCCATAACATCATTAAGTAACCAAGAGGAACATTTTGACAGTGTTTCACCAGTGCCCCAAAGGTATACAACTAAATTCTATGACTATTCCCTTTCCACCAAAGAAGGATATCCTCAAGATGGCAAAATCTTTAAGAGGGCCAATAAAGCTTTACTTTATAGTAACTCTAGATTTAATTGTTTAATAAAAATGAGAAATTATAATACATTGTTTATATTTGTTTTTAATATTGGAATCATCATTTAACCAGAATACAATAAAGTCATGACCAACCAGTTATTCTTAAATCATCCCTACTATGCTTCCAATGAACTTGAAATTTCTTCCCCAATAAGCCCCAAGCATTAGAAATGGCATAATGTTTTTTCTTGTGCACCTGCCCATTACTTATTTCACATGATTACTTGGATACATATCAAACCACATTGATTAAAGTCTAAAAGGAGTCCCTATATTTGTATACATTTCTAGATTTATCTGTTTACATATTTAGAGCATATTCTATGCTGCCCCTTGCCTATACTGTGTAGATATACCACTATAATGAACAAAAAGGGGTAGTGAAAGATGGTAACAAACTATGTTCATTAAAGCTAACTTCAGAAGTACAAAGCACAGGACAAGAAATACAAGACAGGCCTGAAGACTGATATGGAAAAGAGAAAATAAAGTTTTGGTCACTATTTAAAGATTAGGTCATCATCAAAAAATCTGAGAAGCAGCAAAGCAATAAATCAAAAAAACCTATAAACTGTAATTCCCTATTTTGAAATTCCAATCATGTTAAGTTTAGAAAAACACAACTTTGAAACCCAAAGAAGTACAAAATATTAAGATGACTTTAAGAAACATGTCTGAGGGTAAAACCAGGAAGGCTTTAAGGCTCATTATATTTTATACGATAGACCTACTCTTTATCTTGAAAAAAAAAATTGTTATGATCTGGGCAAAGGCAGTACCCAGGAAAAGAAATGCAAATGACTAAACATGAAATATATTCTACATAGCCCATAACTAAGGAAATAAAAATTAAATTGACAAAGCCATTTCTTATGTTTCAGATTGGCAAGACTATAACGCTTGACAAAAATCAGCACAGAAAGTAGGTAAGAGAGATGAAAATGTTCATACTATTTGTAGGGATTCAAAGTGGTGCAATAATCTGATAGAAACATATCTATCAAATTTTAAAACGCACATGGTTTTTGACAAAAAAACTCCATGGTTAGGACTTTATCATAAAATTAATAAATTTGACAAAAATATACAAATGAGGTTATGTGTTAATAGTTCCATTGCTGATGGTATGAAAAATGGAACAATCTATCAATCAAGATAAGACTAGAAAAAACAAAGTTATTATGCAAAGTAAAAAAAATAAATAAATAAGTGCGGGTAGCATACACCATCCAATGTCAGTACCATAAAATGTGTTTCTGTGTGTGTATTGTGGGAGTAATTTATGGCAACAGTAAGCACAGGGCACATCCAACAAAAGGGCTTACTAATGGACCAAATATGATACAGGAGCACAAGGAATAGTGCATACCCTGTGATTAGCTTCTGTGGAGATCACAGGTCTGATGGGAGCAGTGGCAGCCACATCAGAATTTTAAGTTGAGAGACGAGTGGAGGTGTCTGTCTTGAGAGGGTTTAAAAAGGATTACAGCTTGCTTCAAGCAAGCCAACAGGGAGATTAAAGACATGTCTTTGGTCCTCACTCTTTTCCTTCCTTTTGGAGTTTCTGATTAGAAACCCAATTAGATGACAAAGACCAAGAAAACCTACTGAGGACAGTCTTGGAGGCATAGGTGTAGCACAGTAATGGAGAGACACCAGATGAATATTCCACATAATGCATAATGCACACCTATCTGTACATTATCTACCTATCTACCTATCTATCTATCTATCTATCTATCTATCTATCTATCTATCTATCTATCTATCTATCTATCTATCATAAGAGAGGAGAGATCAACTCAATTATAGAACAAATACCAAGGAAACCTATTGAGAGCAGTATTAGAGGTGTGGTTGCAGTAGGATGATGGAGACACAAAATGTATATTCAACATAGTGCATAACTGTGTGTATATATCTGTCTGTCTATCTATCTATCTATCTATCTATCTATCTATCTATCTATCTATCTATCTATCTATCTATCTATCTATCTATCTATCTATCTATCTACCTAGCTACCTACCTACCTACCTACCATGTGTATGAGAAGGGAGAAGTTCATTTTGTGAAAGCATTACCTATGTCTCTCTAATGAAGTAAAATATAAAGTGCATTTTGTGTCCTTTATATTTTTTCAGAAGTTATTTTTTTCATATTAGATGGATATGATTTTTGTATTTAGAAATAACAATGAAAGGTGTTTTGTGGTTAAAAACAACAAAATAAGATTGGTAATAGTCCAAAATAAAGAGATAAGAGAAAAGCACAGCCGAGAACTGATTTTCCTTAACCCTGTGTAAACCTATTTAGCTGCCCACTAGTTTATACAGAATTTTGTAGAAGAAGAAATCAAACACAGGAGAAGCTTATAGTTAAGCAGTACATTGTGATTAAACCTCCCCAAATGATGTGGAAACAGAAGAAATGAGAATTAAAGACTCAACAGCTATTTCCACTTAACCTTAAGTCGTGAGTTAGAATACAGAATACACCAGAACCTATTTTCTCAAAATGGATGACTTATAGACAGACCATGGGTCCCAGAAGAACATAGATAAAATCAGGTCAGAAAAATAGAAAAATTACATTTATTTTAGCAATGCTTAATATGAATTGCATCTAAATAGAGGCTGATTTGAATTTCTATTTTTTTTTCTGAAAACTACATAAAAACATTGTTTATGTAAGTATGACTAAGCAGAAATGTGAAGCATTTAAATCACAACTCAAACATCTATTTGGATCTATGACCTAGAAAATCCATCACACAATGTCTACAGATGAGTACATCCACCAGCATGAGAAAGAGTATGAATCAAACTCTCAGAGAGAGTAAAAACTCTTCAGTGAATTAGCTTTAAGATCCCTCCTGGTTCTGGCATTTAGTTAAGTAATTCTTGTACCTACAATTGTGTTTATTTCCAATACAGGTCTTTACTTTATATCCCATTTGTTTAATCTGAATACCTATCCTGGCCTCTCCACACACTCTTATAAGCCTTTTTTTTTTTTTTTAAAGATTTATTTATTTGTGCATACAGAACTGGGGTACAGGCCAGAGGCTCAGGGGTGGTGAGAGGCTTCACCGGAGACAGAGTGGGGAGCAGAACAGGCAGATCCACGAAGTACACCGCTGAGGGGAGCAGCGGGCGGGCCAGGAGAGGTCTGCCACGCCATGTGGTCACCTCCGGGGCAGGCGGGAATCGAACTCATGCGGAAGCAGCTTTTAGATTCTCAGTGCTGTGCTTTAACCCGCTGCGCCACCAGGGAGGGCCCATAAGCCTTTTTTTAATGTCCTCCAACTGTCCATTGAAGGTATGTATGCACCCAAATGCATATGCTGAAGCACAATATAATGGCATTTGGAAGTGAAACCTTCAGGAGGTAATTTGGTTACATTAGGTCAAGTTGGTAGGGCTCCTGATGGGATGCATGTAAAAAGAGGAGATATAAATCATCTCTCTCATACATTTATGTCTCTTAAAATATTCCTGAACACTGATATAGCCTCTCATATTGTGAAGATACAATTAGAACAGCCATAAGCAAGCCAGGGGTGGAGTGGGGAATGGATCCAAAACGGTGGGGAGAGGGAAGTGCATTGCACTATGGTGATGTCACACTGGTTATTTGGTGATACGAAGTCCATGGGGATTACAACTGAGATGGAAAAAGGTACAAAATGATGTAAAAAATAAACTATTATATTAATTTAAAAAAACAGAATTTTATTCTCTTAGAGTCTCGGAAGCCTGGAGCTGAAATGAAGGCATTGGCAAGGCTGGGCTATGCTCTCTCTGAAGGCTCTAGGGAAATTCCTTTTATGTATCTTCCTAACTTTGAGCAGGTGCTGGCAATCTTGACTTTTTGTTGTTGTTAGTTTGTTTTTGGCTTGCACAAACATCTCTTAGTCTCTGTCATCACATTCTTTTGTATGAATTATATCAAAGCTTCCCATCAGTCATTCGATTGGTGTACACCTTAACATCATTGCATTGGCAAAGACCCTTTTTCAAATAAAATCATGTTCATAGTTACCAAGGCTTATGACTTAAACATGTCTTTCTGGGGGTTAAAACTCAAACCAGTACAGGGAGCATAAAGCAGTCAAAATATTTTCTGGGGGCTTAATATGTGCCTCACATCTCTACCACTCTTTTTGTCACTGTTACTGGCTTCCCTACTCCCTGCCCACCAAGGAACACTGTCTCTCTGCCACTTCCTTGGGGCATGATCAGAGCATTAATACTGGGATGCCTTGCAGATGCCAGGGCTGTATGGACAGGGATATGTCCCTTTTGTTTTTGTTTTTGTTTTTTTTTTAAGGAGGTTCTGGAGTGGTGCTGCCTAAATATATTGCAGAGTTCTATACAATATGGCAACTTTTTTCTCACTTCTTGTCTTCATTCTGCCAAGTGCATAACTGTGATGGAAAGGGTGGGGGTTGGACCAAAGACAATGTTAAAAGAAAAAAAGAAAAAAAAAACAGATTATACTCAGAGGATAATATAAACAAGACAATAACAATTACAAAATTATTTTACCCTATGCTTTTAAAACTTAACCCAAATGGTCTCCCAGGATCTTTTCTTGAGAAATTATTCTAAGACCTCAGTCTCTTTCAAACTGAACTTTGGCCACACACCTCTTATATGCAGTTTGAATTCACTATATAAGTCATTAGTACCATTCTACCTTCCAACAATCAACTTCATCACAAATGATCCATACCACTCTCCTATTTTAAAAACCACAGGTATTCACCATCAAGTGGATGCCTAGTACTGTATTTTGAAATTACAAGTCCAGTTTTAAATATCCCTCAGATATTAAAACATCTGTTTTTAGAGAAAGATTGAAAAGGACAATGATCATTAAGAGCTTACCATTTATTAGAAGGTATTAAGGGTTCTTATGTGTGGTTAGACTCCACAAATATTTAAGGAATAAATATTTTGTCCATTATACAGAATAGGAAATTAAATGTAACTATTGTAAAATAGATGCACTGTCTAAGCTACCACTTAGCTAGGCCCCTCTGCTGATTCTGCATTTTTTAGCCATTATCATTTCTGTAACACAGTCCATAAGGTGCTTACAACTATGCTTTATCAATAACTTAGATGGTTTTTATTCTTTTAAAATTGATGAGCAATCATTAAATAAAATATACTTTGAATGTCTTTTGAAACTATATGTAGTAGAAACTCATGCTAGCAAACAGCAGGAGCCCCATATTCTGTTTATTGCTGAATTTAAAGGCACGCCATCTAGAATATGTCACTCTCATAATCAGTGATTGAATTGTTTTATACACAAATTGTAGCTCCCAGTATAATGTATACATTGTTATCTTGGCAACTATGGTTCATGCTTTGTTGGCTTCTCCATCTGGGCGGTATGCAAATATTTTTAATATATGCACACATAAATTTTCCAAACACAAATTCAATTTATTGGTATTAGCATGCGCTTTTACCCTCCAATATGCTGAAAGAGACAATTTATGTTGGCTACATTGTAAAAACAAGAATTAGATGTAGATTCGGGGCTGGAAATGTCTCTGTAGGGTAATATATTCCTTCATTTTGCTTCTTCTTTTTTCTTCTTTAATTTTGCTAAATGGGGCAAATGAGGCTAAGCATAACACTGGACAGCTTTATTTGTCTGACATAATTACTAATTTGGTAGCAGCCTTTTTTATGACTGGCATTCCCCGTCCCCCTTTTTCTATTTTCTTATTTGTGACAATTCTGAGTTAACATCATTTATCCTGGCAGTAGCTGAAAGGAATCACATGTCCTCAGTTACTAAACTGATGCCCCTTCCCACCCCCAGCCCCATTTTGCTGTAACATAGAAAGCTCTGTCTTCCATAGTATATTGCATGACAACACTCTACTGTTTCTTCTGAGCAACTTTTATTATCTTCCATCCACTTTACATTAATCTCATCCTAGACACTCAGCAATACTAATGTTATTTAAGTGATTCTTAGATCAGTACATTTCCTAGTCAGTATTTCACTCTTATATTGTAACAGTCTTGAACTCAATCAGAATAGAGACATTTCCATGCTTGAGGTTAATTTTTACCTCAAGTGATATGAGTATTTTACAGTGGAGAAGATAGTTCACACACACACTCCCTTGGAACAGATATACGTCATCTGTAAAATAATGAAACTGAGACATGATCTCTTAAATTCCTAGACATGAAGCCTACAGTTCCTAAACATAAATGGAATAGTAGTTCACAAGGTTATATGGACCTGCTTATTATTCATAACATCCTCTGTTACGTTGGCTTTAAAAATTTTTTAAGGGCCTTCCTTGGTGGTGCAGCGGGTTAAAGTACAACACTGAGATGCTAAAGCCACTTCAGCATGAGTTCAATGCCTGCCCGCCACAGAGGTGACCCACATGGCATGGCAGATCTCTCCTGAGCCGCCCGCTGCTCCCCTAAGCAGTGTACTTCATTGATCTGCCTGTTATGCTCTCCACTCCCCACTCTCTGTCTCTAGGGAATCCTCTCACTGCCTCTGTACCTCTGGCTTGTACCCAGTTCTGTATGCATAAATAAATCTTTAAATATATATATATATATATATATAATATTTTTTAAAGTGATAGCCTAGTTCTTGATCACTGTGGGAAAACTGAACACTATGCTTCCAAAACAAAAAGAGCACTTACCCCTACTTCACATTCTAAAGATGAACACTCAACAGCTTGGCATTTTTGTATGTTTGTTTTCTTCCCATCTGGTCCCCAAGGTTTAGTAGTGCTTTTTAAATTGTTTTCTGCATATCTCTAGAAGTTCTTTGGCAGCTTTACAAGCTCTGCCATTGGATGGAAAGAGTAGAAAGGGAAACACAAGCTGTCAGATAACAGGTTGAAAGAGATTTTCCAACCAGATTCTGGGAGGACTGGAACACAGTCATGTGAACAATGAAGATGGTACTGTAGGATTATCAGGATGGATTCCATGACTACTGGGAATCACCACAGAAAGACCATTCACAGTCCAAATGAAAATAATTGATAAAGAAATATCCTGGGGGATGGGGGGTGGGATTGCTATTGAGCTTTTTTGCATACACCAATTCTGGCTCTCTGGGTTGATTAGGAGTCAGGAAAGCACCATTTATGCAACACTGACTTCCAGGAAAATGGTTCACAATGAAAATAAATGAAGGTCTGTGTTCAAGCCAAGAGAAACATTTGTTCAGCTGGAAAGTTAGCCAAGTGGAATATATGCCTGATCACCTCAGCATTCTGTCCCCTAGTCATCTTGTATTTAATTATATGATAACCACAGGAAAGTTAATGCATGCCTGGCTTTAGTACAACTTTAGAATTCTGTAAATTTTCCTGCATTAGAAAATTCTTCCTATCCTTTTAAGGCATTATTTTCTTTGTTTTATGGAGTGTTACTGTTTTCTATTTTTAGTGTTTTTAAAGTCCTCTTCCTTCACTCAAGAACAAAATATCTGTGTAAGATATATACAGAGGTATTCCATTTTAGGGTGGCAAGTGATAGAAAAGGATTAAATTTTGAGCAATTAAAAAGGAAAAAAACATCCTTTGGCTTGCCGTCCTTGCCAACTCATACTGACCCAGGTATTGCAGATTCAACATTAGATGTGGTGAGTTTTAGTTTTCTCTTGTTTTGTTCTAAAATCCTTAAATTTACGAGCAATATTTCAGCACTCTTCTAATTAAAGGATAGATAAAAAATTGGTTCTCTTAAGGACTTATTAAATGAAGATAATGAAGCTACAGAAAAAAAAAAAACATGCATTTTCTGTAGTTTCTGAGGCTTCTTTAGGTCATCCTCTCCTTAATCCATTGCTCTTTGGTCTCATCCTCCACCACTTCATAAGAGCTGTTCTAGTTAATGAAAAATCTCTTCTCAAACCTCAACCTATATGACTTATTTGCAACATTCGAAATTGATGATTATAACTCCCTTCTTTTAAAAATACTCTTTCCGGGCCCTCCCCGGTGGCGGCGCAGCGGGTTAAAGCACAGCACTGAGTTTGATTCCCACCTGCCCTGGAGGTGACCACATGGTGTGGCAGACCTCTTCTGCCTCCCTCCCCCTGCTCCCCTCAGCAGTGTACTTCCTAGATCTGCCTGTTCTGTTCCCCACTCTGTCTCTAGTGAGGCCTCTCACCGCCCCTGAGCCTCTGGCCTGTACCCCAGTTCCGTATGCACAAATAAATAAATCTTAAAAACAAACAAACAAACAAACAAAAAAACTCTTTCTGGCCCTCCCTGGTGGCGCACCGGGTTAAAGCACAGCACTGAGAAGCTAAAGCCACTTCCGCATGAGTTCAATTCCCGCCTGCCCCGGAGGAGACCACATGGCGAGGCAGACCTCTCCTGACTTGCCCGCTGCTCCCCTCAGCAGTGTACTTCATCGATTTGCCTGTTCTACTCCCCACTGTGTCTCTGGTGAAGCCTCTCGCCGCCCCTGCACCTCTGGCCTGCACCCCAGTTCTGTATGCATAAATAAATAAATCTTTCCTCAGACTTTGGAGGGCTGGCCCCTTCTAAACCTCCCTAAACATTTCTGGAAGTTCCTTAGTTTCTTACTTCCTATGTGGTTAAATATCACATCATTTAACCAAGCTTGGTGTCACTCAGGAAAAAGTCAAGAAAACTGTTGACATTGGTGCAGTCACAATGTTTCCTCAAAAATTTCAAAAGGATAATTTAATGATTATATAAGTCAGGTATTATCATAATGTATGAACAACCCAGGGTGAAAATCTGATTGTTTTCTGTATGATTTCCCAAAGATTCAGAAGACTCTCTGAGTCTATCTTCAGATTTCTTTCTTCTCATTCTTATTTGCTCCATGACTTCACCGATAATCTGAGTCAATATTTGTGAAGTCTCAAATTTCTACCTAATGTTTCTTTTTAATTTTCCAAAATTTAGATCCTCAAAAACTGTCAATAACAGTTCCACTAGGACACAGATCTATACCATAGCTCCTACAGTTTCTATAATGAATACATGAGATGGTGTCTTTAATGCACAGATAATTGTGTCGGGCACCTGCCATCATCATGTTACTAACATTAGTTATGATTAAATAACTCCAGACTAATTATTTTTTAGTCTTCTCACATGCAGTCAGTTATATTGTTTGCAATAGTTAGAATAAGAGTTAGGAAGTACTTTTATTTTGGCCTATTTTGAGTGCCCATCCAAAAGAGTTCATCAGCAAGTGCAGTCCAGTATAACCTCAAAAACACTCTAAAGTATGTAATTTACTCACTCAGTCTCCCTTTGCCCTCCAGTCCACTCAGTTCTCCTTTTGCCCTTCCATCATGACCTTGTTATTAAATACCTCAAACAGTTTTCTACTTACTGTACTATGCCTTAATCTCATAATTAATAGATACAAGTTTTATCTCTCATTAACAGTTGATAATTCTGGCTGATTGACCACTTATCCAAAGGATTTTGGTACTCTTTTTACCTAATTTTCATGTTCCCACTAACTGATGATTACCCTCCCCCCACAAATCTCATGTTTATCCAGGTCTCTAAAAGTCTCCACAGTCTCCCTGTTTATAATTACAGTTACATCTATCCTTATACTTTTCAACAGTAACCATTATATTACCATTCTATAATTTTTCTCATTCTATTCTTTCTGATTTGGAATGTTCTTCACCAGATATAGCTCTACCATATCACCATTTTACATGCTGTCTTCCATGATTAATCATAAGCAGAATTCCTATTTTTCTTATTGATTCACTTAGCATTTCAACTCCATATTATTATGGCAATTATACACAATATGTCATGTAAAGATACAACTTCCTAACTAGGTAAGAAAATTATTATTTTTTGCAACTGTACACTCTCTAGAATAGTTGTTTATTGAAAAATGGTAAATATATACAAAATGCATTCATACTTCTCTTTTATGTTGTGTATGTGACAGACCTATGTGATAATCCTGCATCATCTTAGGGAATCTATATATATGGTAAGGCAAGGGAATTTATATTCTTTGTTCTTAGAATCACTTATCATATTCATTGTGGATCCAAATGCATGAACTCACTGTCTTACTTGCATCTGTAAAATGGGGATATATGGATCTGATAGGGTGAATTTATAGATTAATGTATACAATGCATGCAGATAATGCAACAATGTATACAAAATACATTGCCTGATTTATAGTGCTACCTAAATGCATCAGCTATTATTTATCATACATATTGACAAATACATGTTAAATATTTTGGTAGCAATATCACAGTGTTTTGTTTTTTTTTTTAATAACATAACAGGCAGACATAGGCCAATTAAGATAAAAATCACCACTAGTTATTCCCTATCTCCTCAAGGTAACTCCTGAAACAAGTATGAAACTCTAATACTTCACAAACTCTTTCATAAAAAAATATAAATAACAAGACATAGACAAGAAATTTTGCATGCATCTTTTTTTTTTTAAAGATTTATTCATGTAGAATTGGGGTACAGGCCAGAGATGTGGAGGGTGAGAGGATTCACCAGAGGCAGAGTGGGGAGCAGAACAGGCAGATCAACAAAGTACACTGCTGAGGGGAGCAGCAGGCGGGTCAGGAGAGGTCTGCCACATCATGTGGTCACCTCCGGGGCAGGCGGGGATCAAACTCATGCGGAAGTGGCTTAAGCTTCTTAGTGCTGTGCTTTCACCTGCTGCACCACCAGGGAGGGCCCCGCATGCATCTTCTTAAAAATAAAACACTACTATCATTTCCATTTTTTCAGATGAGGAAACTTAATAATCAATGCAGGGGATTAAAAGTCAATGAATGTGAAAAGGGACACTTGAACCCTGTTCTATTGAATTCAACAAAGCATTCATTTAACTATCTGTAAAGCATCACTATATAGTGCTCCATTGGGTTATTTCTTTTCTCTCACCCCTTACTCTCTCTGAGACACTTTCTTCTGTTTCTCATATATCCAAATAATATTAATAGCATGGTCATGGGAGATAAGGTGATACACATGAAATCTGTCTCTTATACTTTATTAAGGTAACATTTTTAATCTACAAAATATGGAATTAGTTGACTTAGCCTTTTATGACATTTATACATTTGAACATAATTTATCAACATATATATTTCCTTGCCCATCTAATCTCTAGGCTTCTTGAGGAAAATGTGTTTTGCTGAGTTTTGAACTCCTCAGAACACTTTGTACATTGTGTTGCATATGTACATATTATTTTGGATTTTGCGTTTTAATTTCTCTACTCAATCTTATGGCTTATGTATGACAGACTTAGGTTCTTTTTTCTGTTTTAAAAGTTAGAACAGAAAGAAAGTATGTATTCTAAGCAGTAGCTTCAATTATATAGCAAGTACATATAGATTTCCTCACAGGGCTGAATGATGTTTGAAGACAGCAAAAACTAATCTTATTTTCTTATGATCTGCACGACTATCCAAAAGTAGAGTACTAAGAAATCTCATGAAATTTAGTTTCTGGAAATTTTGGTTCCACTAAATGAGTTTGTTGTAGTGGATGCTACTAGGAAATTAATTTTGAATCATAATAGAAACAATGCAATTTTTCTGTTTTAGAGTTTTGTACATTCTATATACATATTAAAAAGCAATCATTGTTAAGTGACTGGTTATTTTATCATTGACCTGATTTTCTGGGCCAATGCATCTTAGATACACTATATTAACCCACCAAATTGAATCTGCAAACTGAAAAAGCATCAGTGGTCCCTGAGAGTTTTTCCCTGCATCCATGGGGCTTTCCCACATCCATTATTTTCAAGATTTAAATAATCTGGTTATAACTTCCTTTAGCGAGTCAAATGATTTTCTAAGTTCCCTAGTCTAACATCCTAAAGCAGCAGTTGCTAGATACCTAAAACCACATTTTTGTTGTTGTTGTTGTTGATGCCTGCAACCTTGAAATCTCTTCTCTAAGACTGGTTCCCAAATAATGGAAGCACAACTCTTAGAACATTTTCTTAGAATTTGCTTCAATTAAGACTTACAACCAACATGTTTTATAATACAATGCTTCATTTTTAAAGACAGGAAAAAATTCCTTATTCTTAAATAATGATGTAACTTAAACAGTTAAAAAAAAAAAACAACAAAACACTAGGAAGTAACATTACCTCATATATGGTATTGCATAGCCCTTTGATATGTTTCTTTCTGCCCCATAATTTTATTTTGCCATGTTCTATTTTAACATACTTTCTCCTTTCAGGAATATTTAGATTTGAAACAATGTCTTGAGTTCAGTGACACATTCTATTATAGAGATATTCATTCTTTTTAAAATATGAGATCAATATAAATGGACTTTCCCCCTTCTAAAGCTACCAGCATAAATTGTTTAATTTCTGAAATCATTAACATCTAACAGGAGTGTATGAAAAAGAACTGGTAGGTTTTATAGTTAGTGAACAGGTTAGATTTTTAATCTTGTCAGGCAGCATGAACACCACATTTGCAAATTAACCATATACCTGAAAACACAAAAAGTCCTTATTTTGACTAAGGATGGCTTATGAAACTATCATCCATGAAGAAAAGCTTTGACTAAAACTATATCAAGATATTTCTAACAAAGGCTTTAGTTATTCTAACATTCTCAAAATTTCAGATTTCTTATTTAATTTCAAAGATAAGAATTACCAGATAGAGATATGTTAAAATAACAGTAAGTCTCCCCATTCCCCAAAATGTTTTAAAACAAAGTATATTTTTCATGTACCTGTTGGCCATCTTTATGTCTCTGGAGAAGTGTTTGTTCAGCATCACTTATCATCATGGAAATTCAAATCAAAATTACAATGAGATACTATCTCACACCCATGAGAATGGGCCATGACAAAAAGACCAGGAAGATAAAACAAACAAACAAACAAAACAAACAAACAAAAAACAGTATTGGTGTGGAGAAAAGAAACATTTGCACACTATGGTAGGAATGTAGACTGAACCAGTCCTACAGAGGTTTATCAAAATGTTTAAAAAATAGTTCTACCATATGCTACTGCAATTTACTCTTAGGTATCTACCCAATGCATACAGAAACATTAATTTGAAGGGATATATGTACCCCTATATTCACTGCAGCACTATTTCATAAAATACCCAAGTTATGGAAACAAGCTAAGTGCCCAAGGTCAGAGGAATGCATCAGAAAAATTTGGTATATACACACAATTGACACTTTGGCCCTTCCTGGTGGCACAACAGGTTGAGGTTCAGCACTGCAAGCTGGCTGCAGCTGCTTCAATGAGAGTTAAATTCCTGGCCCTGGCCGTGGCACAGCAGACCTCTCCTGACACACCTGCTGCTCCCCTCAGCAGTGTACTTCATTCATCTGCCAGTTCTGCTCCCCATTCTCTCATTGGTGAATCCTATCATTACCCCTCTACCTCTAGCCTGTACCCCAGTTCTGTATGCATAAATAAATCGATCTTTAAAAAAAGAAAGAAAAGAAAAGCTGAATTTTTGCTGTTTGTCACAATGGATGGAACCAGAGGGAATAATGTTAAGCAAAATAAGTCAGGAGAAAGGCAAACACTGAATGCTTTCACTTGTATATGGAGTATAATGAGACAAAACAAAGGCTCAGTCAAAAGCAGGACAATAGCAAACTGGAATTCTGACTGTGGAATTGATGCTACAAGATAGGGAGGGAGAAGTGAGATAACACAGAGGAAAGGTGGCACAATGGATTATAACAAAGGACTGAGGCAATGTGACACTCATCTGAATAGGTGTAGCCCAATGCCTTTGAATTGCATAAAGTTTTGTAAACCAGTGTAAGCTTAATACAAATAAGTATATTGCAATGCATCTATATTTACACTATCTAGGTTTTCCAAATACTGAGTATTTGGTATAGTTTTATTTTTAATTATTATTAATTCATTATCGTCAACTAAAAATAAATGAGTGTCCGACATTATTATCAACCTACTAAAGTAAAACCATCAATAATTTTCTTTTTCCTTCTAGCTTATTTCACTGATCATAATCCCTTCTAGCTTCATCCATGTTGCTGTGAATGACATTAGTTTATCTTTTTTGATTGTTGAATAGTATTTCATTATTTATATGTACCACATCTTCTTGACATAGCTATCAAGGGGCATTTAGGTTCCAAAATATTTTGAGATTATTGTGGTGCCAAATCTTAACTATTTCAATACTTGAAATATATGAAAGGAATTCCATAGCCATGTATACACAATCCTAAAAAAAAATGCATTAATATGTTTTCTAGCAAAAGTCTCTAATGTAGTATGTCAAATAGGCACATATAACAAATTTTATTATTAAATAGCATATATGATTCCCTCTGTTCTATAGAAATTCAAGTCATGAAATTGTATTTTGCACTATTTTCCCAACTATCTATTGCCTTTCAAAGAAAGACAGTTTAATTTATTACTTGCCTATGACACCAAGCAGGTTTAATAAATACAAGTTAAATCAGGAACATTATAATAAAAACAATAAATTATTTCTATCTTTTATGTCAGGTCTCAGTGGAGAAGATGTCACTCTCAGGCTTCTGGTAGTAGAGACTACCAGGATGTTGTTGCTAGGCCACCTGGAATGTCTAAACACATACCACTACCCATTTTGAGGGAGGACACATATTTGGGAAGTGCTACACTGATAATCTTAAGAAAACGTATTGACATCTCAGTAGACACTTTCAAGTCATTTTTGTTTAGAAGTGACTATTTTAAGACACACTGGGCTTCCTATAGGTCCAATGAGCAGTTTCACTGCAGTTCATTAGTATTTAATGTAGCAAATATTTTAAATAAAAGTCACCTTTACTCTAAATAAAACTTCCTTCTTGATTTCATATTAGACTGGGACCCTTAGAAAATACACAAATCAAATCCAACATCCATTTGACCAGAAGAGAAAGAAAAGTCAATCCTAGCAAGATAAGCTTTTGATTTTTCTATTGCTTGTTTTGTCTTGCCCTCAATAAACAAATTCCTTTGATAATTCCTGAAAGAAATCATTCTTTTGTAATGACTGTCCAGTTTTACCAAGACCACTTATTGAAAAGAGTTTCCTTGCTTCACAGTCAGCTTGTGGCTTCTTTACTATGAATTAATTGTCCCAATATGCATGGTCTTTTCTCTGGGTTTTCAATTT
Organism: Condylura cristata; assembly: GCF_000260355.1. NCBI lineage: Eukaryota > Metazoa > Chordata > Mammalia > Eulipotyphla > Talpidae > Condylura > Condylura cristata. The sequence continues at coordinate 9,908,814 of NW_004567118.1, read as the reverse complement.
TATCCCATTGATGTGTGTCTGTTTTTATGCCAATACCATGCTGTTTACTTACTAATGCTTGGTACCTTTATTTGAAGTCAGGGGACATAATGCCCACATTTTTTTCCCCCTCAGGATTGTTTGCACTATTGAGTGTCTTTTGTAGTTCCAAATAAATTTCATGATTTTTTTGTTCTATTCCTGTGAATAGTGCCATTGGGATTTTGACAGGGATTGCACTGAACATGTATATTGCTTTAGGAAACAGAGCCATTAAATGATGCTAATTCTTATCTTTTCGTCCTTTTGTGCTTTCTTCTATTCCTTTCAGAGAACGCTCATAGTTTGTGGTATAAAGATCTTTTTACTTACTTGCTTACATTTATTTCAGAGTATTTAATTTTTTGGGTACTTCAGTTTTTTTTTTTTTTGTTTGTTTGTTTTGTTTTTAAGGTTTATTTATTTATGCATAAAGAATTGGGGTAAAGTCCAGAGGTGCAGGGACAGTGAGAAGATTCACCAGAGACAGAGTGGGGAGCGGAACAGGCAGATCAATGAAGAACACTGCTGAGGGGAGCAGTGGGTGAGGCGAGAGGTCTGCTGCTCCATATGGATTAGCTCCCTATCTGGGGATTAAACTCCCACTAAAACTGCTGCAGGTAGCTTCATAGTGCTGTGCTTTAACCCACTGCACCACCAGGGAGGGCCCAGTATTGCAGTTCTTATGTACCTGATCAACATCAGTTATTTGTCTGTTTACCCTACTTTTCTTTATCCATAATTGCCACCACACATATTGGTGGTCTAACTCAGGAATTCTCAAGCCTGATGCTTACAGAATCAACTAGACAGTTGATAAAATAAGTTGTCCCTGAAACTCATCCTGCCCTTTTTTAACTAGGGTGGAACTTATGTTACAGTAAATGGTAAATACAAAAACTCTTTTATGTTGATGGATGGAGGTGGTGGTGAGGAGCAACTCTAATGCTGACTATGATGGGCCATCACTGCTCATGAATTGAATAATCCAACTCACTCTTATATTCATCACTCCAGATACATGGAAAATCTTAGCAAAAATAATAAAATGTCTGCTTTCACAAAATACACAGCACCATAAGATGAAGAATTGATTCATAATATACTCAAGGGATAAGGTTAAAAAGATGACTGTGTAAGATACCCCTGTATCTTAATAAATATCAATAAATAGTTTCCTTCCTCGTAAATATCAATAAATAGTTAGCTATACACAAATTAATACGTTTCAGACTGACATACAAAGTCACTGCATGGATAGTAGGATGAGGATTTGGGTCCCTGTGTCGGATGCAAGTATCATGAAATACCAAGCTCCAGTTCCCAGTTGTCTGAGAATCTAGACTCTTGTCCTGGCTTCCTCAGGATTCAGTGGGGCCTTTGTAAAGAGACAGCAGGCTAAAGAGAAAAGCTAGATCTCATCTCAGCTGGGAGACAGCTGACAACATCGAAGCAACACCATGAAGTTGACATCCCTCATTATAAGACTACACATCTGAGGAAAGAAATTGAGCTACAAAAGCAAATCAAGAAAATAAGACATGAGGATGATGCCTATAGTCACCCATTAAATGGTTACATACCATCACCCTCTTCTATGGACAAGTCTTGTTTAATTGATATTTATCTCTATGCTGCCAATGCTTTATAATAAATCTCTATAAATTGAAAAAGAATAAAAGGTGAATGAGTTAAATCATGGTGACTATAGTCAACAATCCTGTACCGTGAACTGTTGTAAATGTTTCACTGTATATATATATATATATAATATATGTATATATTATATATAATATATCATATATAATATATCATATATAATATATCATATATAATATATCACATATAATATATATATGATATATTATATATAATATATATGCATATATACATACACATGTATACATCTATGTATGTATATATGTATATGCATATGTATATACTATATGTGCATGTGCATATGTATGTGTGTGTATAACAAGTCATCACATTTTATAGCTTAAGCTATTATATGTCTCTTATGTCTCAAGAAATCTGGAGAAAAACAGAGAATTGCAATTCATAAGAGCGTTAAGGGTTTTCATCAAAATGGCAATGTAGTAATTGTGGAATATATGTCACATCTGTAAGTTCAGTATCTATGCTATATAAAGAGCTCATAAAAGATAGGCAAGGATATTTCCTCATTGTAGGGATTGCGTATCAAGGATCTTTAAATGACATTATAATAAAATATCTTATGTATTTACAAATTAAAATGGGATGAGAGTCTGGAATGGATGTCACAAAGTGGTGGGAATCAATTAAAGGTTAGTCAGTTTAATGTACCTTTCATCCCTCCTATTCTAAACCTAAAAGGAGTCTTCAATATCCTGAGTAGACATTCTGGAAAGTTCTTTTCCTGCGTTTACATTTTATTAAAAGAGATTGATAGGGCAAAGGTAAAAAGGGAGTGCATTTTAAAAATATTACATATCAGACAAATGCATTACTTTTTCTTAGGGATAATTCTGTTCTCTAGAAGAAAGCCGGTTGTAAAAGAAAATCAGAACTCACAAATGTTGGGATAGAAATTATTCAAAACCTTACCACTAATAAAGAGAAATAACATAAGCAACATCATTAATGGCTTTATTATAACAAGTATTATTATTTTTAGTGATCCAAACTAGGTTGTTCTCTGGGGTTTGCTAATGGTTCTGAACATGGGAACATTGACATCATGTTTCAATCACTGCCAGAGTTTGAATTTAATAAATCTGGGGTAGAGGTATTTTTTATAGACCTATTATAATATTCACCATTTTCCAAGTAGGTAACTTGCCGAAGGTCAATTAATTACTATGAACTGGAAGTCTGCTGATGCATACAACCAGAGTACAAAGGCTTAAGACTAGTTAAGGGATCATCTATACCTTATATCAGAAATCAACCTGTTGAACACTGTTAGATATCTGCATTTCATTTACCAACACTCTTCAAACTTCATCTATGAATTCATATCCTTTTTCCAGAATCCTGTTTTTCCTTCTGAATTCATCTTTACCATATTAAATCTTTGGATAACGATCTCTGTACCCACCAACACACTTAAGCTAACATTATTAGTGTTATCTTCAGTTCCCTATTCTTCACTACCTTTCTCCCAACACCAAGTAAAACATCAGAACCTGTCAGTCACAAGACAACAAATATATTTTGACTGTCGCTGACTCTGAAATTTCATTGTGTGTCTTCATTCCAGCCTTCAAACTTTAAAGCACAAGCTTTAAAAAAAAATCATACTACATCAAATTTTATATTATATCTTTGGTAAGATTCCTATTATTGACAACTAAAGTATTAATATGCATAATAGTTTTAGAATGATCCCTACTTATGTCTTATTAACTGTTAACTATTATTGTTCTCTGCTAAAGGAATTCACACATGAGCAGTTGAAAGATGTGTGAAGAGGCTAGTAAAGTTTCTCCTCATTACCTATGAGGGTACTTTCTACTGGGAAGCTGAACCTTATATGTTATTTTCTTCTTGTCCAGGACTCTAATTGCCTTCAACAGCTGGAGATGTTCTCTTATATTTGGAATTTTAAACATAGCGTCCCACAGAGGCTATTTCTGTGGGGCTTGTTTTCCTCTTTATGTCTCCAACTTTATTTCTCCATTCTTACCTCTGTTTACTTTTTATCAAACTTATTTCCTATTATTTTTACTCCATCTTGCACTGGGAATACTAGAACATTTACATGCTACCTGATTTTTTTTTTTTATATTTCAAGAGTAAGTTTATTAGAAAGAGACAGTAGAGGAAAAGACACTTGTATAGGTGCAAGTGGGCAGAAAGAGCTGCCCTGAAAATCACAGGTTAACAGAGAGAGAGAGAGAGAGAGAGAGAAGCCTGCATGGTTGCAGGCAGGTGGTCTTAGGAAACTGGGCTCCACTGAGGAAGGTCAGTGCAGAGAAGTCCTGGCATGGTATAGGTTATGGGCCGGCAGGAGGCTGCTGCCCTGCTGAGGGAGAGAGCAGGTGGAAAGAAGCACTTGCATAGTCACAGGTGGGCAGAGGAGCAGCTGCCACTAACTGATTTTTACTTGTGACTTTGAAACAAAGATTGCCATCATAATCATAGTCAAAGTTGAGATAACATACACAGAACACTTATTAAGGGTCCAATAAAGTCCTTAGCGTTTGATGGAGCACCTCACCTATCATCACAGAAATATCAGAAGGAAGATAAACTTTTTGGTTCATGTTACAGCTCAAGAAACTGAAGTTTACAACGTAATTGCCTAAAATAATAGTTTTAATTTATTGAAGGGATGTGTCATAAACAGAAATAGAAAGTAATACCAGGATTCACTGGAAATGGAAGAAGATAGCCTACTGACAACAGCAGTCACATACTCAAATGAGTGGGACTGGTGCAGAAAATATTTTATTATAGCTTGGTTACCTGATTATGAAATTAAGAACAGAGATGTGGGCCCTTCCTGGTGGTGCAATACTGTGAAGCTCCCTGCAGCTACTTTAGTGTAAGTTCGATTACTGGCCAAGGAGGTGACCCTTGGAGTGGCAGAACTCTCCTGCCTTGCCCGCTGCTTCCCTCAGCAGTGTACTTCATCAATGATCTGCCTGTTCTGTTCTATGGTCTGCCTCTGGTGAATCCTCTCACTGCACCGGCACCTCTGGCCTGTACCTTAGCTCTGTATACATAAGTAAAATAAATCTTTAAAAAAGAAATAGATGTGATTTTTGACCTCAGTGATATAAAGGCAAAGTGAGTAGTGGAAATAAGGAAGGATTGGAGAATGCACATTCCATATAGGTATGCCTGTAGCAACTCAGTTTTTTTTCGTAAAGGAGGATTCAGTGTAGGAACAGCTAAAACAGAGGTTCCTATGTTCTGTGAAATCTATACATTGTAAGATATAGGTAACTAACACAAACATTCAAAAACTAGAGGTGAAAACTGCAGGGAGGAGACAAAAGGAGTCCCATTTTGGTTGATGTAAATTCTTGAATAATAATTTGAAGCTCATGTTATTTATTTGTAGGAGCCACTTAAGTTCTTTGTTTCTATTTGCTCCTGGCTTTAGGTGAGTCTAAAAATGATAGAAAAGGAACATATTCAGAGAGTTCAAGAAGAGGACATTCAGGACTGTGTGCTAATTGCCTCTTCAAGGAGAACTGACAGGTGTAAAGAGTGACACTGAGGCTCTCCCTGGTGGTGCAACAGGTTAACGCACCACATTTTGAAGCTCTCAGAAGCCACTGCAGCAAGAGTTCGATCCCTTGGAAGTTGACCCACATGGCGCGGCAGACCTCTCCTGACCCGCCCGCTGTTTCCCTCAGCAGTGTACTTCTTCAATCTGCCTGTTCTGCTCCCCACTCTGTCTCTGGTGAATCCTCTCACCCTCCGCATCTCTGGCTTGTATCCCACTTCTGTACGAATAAATAAATCTTTAAAAAAAAAAGATTGACACTAAAATTTAACCTTCATTCATTTATATATTAATAAGTAAGCTTTTGTACCTAATCAATTTTGTAATTTTATAATTAATCAATTGCTTTTTTTATAGAGCACCTGCTAAAGTTCTATGCCAAAAAACATGTGTTTTAGACTTTAGCCTTTTCTTCATGGGGCTTCAAGTGTAGGAAGTGAACACTGATAATATAAATTATGTTTTCATGATGTGTGCTTTTCTTCCAAAAGCAAGAAAATCTTTTAACTCTTATATTTCATTAGTAGACTTTGTCAAGCTCAGCAAATTTTTAGGCATATCTGTTAGTATGGATTTTTGACTCTACTGCACACTGATATTCTACAATAAGCTGTCCATTAAATAGACCTCTGCTTGTTTTAAATCTTTGTGTAGTTAATAAAACTAATTACTTCCCAAAGTGCCTACTTTGGGACTTCAGTATAGAAGAATTATTGTGTTTGACTAAAGATGGGCTGGCTTTGTGAGATGGGGATGGGTGGTGTTTGATTTTGAGAATGTTTATTGAGGTAAAACCAGCTTTAATCTAGGATTGATTATGCACTATGCACTTTATGAATCCAGTGTGGAAATACCCTTTAGAAAATATTCTTTGTTTTTGGTGAAGGGAATTAACTTTAAAAAGAAACTTTTAAATAACATTTTTAATAGATCCTATTAAATAAAAGACAGGTTTAAAGTTGTGTGTAATCTGACACCTAAAATAGAAATGTTATACTCTTCTAGCAAGTATTTGTCAGGCATTCAGCTTTGGAAACATGATTGATATGCTAAAGAATGGAGGACTATATCTGTACAGATTAAAAACAAAAACAAAAACAAAAACCAGGTACAGTTTCTTATTCTTACCCAAAATCTGAGGCATCAGATCATTAAAAAAAAGAGAGAGAGAAAGAAATGATCCTACATTTTATTTTTTCTTAACAGTGGGCAGTAATTTGTCAAAGTTTGATGTGTGGATGGACCATGCTCAGCACATTGTTTTTATTTGCTATTTAATGCTTTTAAGAAGGGGGGTTGCTAGTCTGGACCCATTCTATTATAATAAATAAATGTATTTTTGAAGAATATTAAAATATAGTAATATACAAAAAGAAAAAATACTCTTAATTTTGCCTAATATTTGTTCCATTTATCAATGTATAAGAAGTTATAAAATCAATAGCAAGTGGTATACTCAGACGATTGTCTGTTTATTGATGAGGAAGTTTCACAAACTTTGACACACTTAGTCTTTTTTTACCTTTTAAAATTTAAAATTGCCATATAAGACTTTCATAAGTCAAGAACTTTCATAAAACATCATGTTGAAATCAGCTATTATGCACGTATTAAGTGAAATTTATAAGAAAGAAAACAGCTTTCAGAACTGTTAAGCTATGGTTTTATTAGAAAATGTCGTAGTATATATTTACCTTTTAACGTGGCTATTGTGTCACAGTGATGAAAAGAAACACGGCTCTATAAAAAGCATTAAGGGGGATCAATTCTCTGCCAGAACATCTTGGATGCTGGGTAGTTCACTATGTCAATAAAAATATAACCGCATCTCAAAGGATTTGCTTTTGTTATAGCGGTACACAAATCTATGTGAAAGGCTTACAATGGAGACAGAAAACATGCCTGCTGTGTTTCTGTATTACCAGTATCTGAGCTCTATAAACCATTTTTGCTCTAATTACTACAAAACAACAGGTAGTGTTGGGGTTCAGTTTAATTTCTGCAAGTGTGCTTTCCTTTGCTATTTTGACTCCAATATGTCCACCACACCATGTAGACACAGATTTCAGAAAATAAAGATTACAGTTCCAGGGTAGTAATCATTAAATCTTCTTTTATTTAAATATTTATACTTTTTATGACTGACTTTAGGCTCCTTGGCAATAAGTGATTTCATAGCATTTTAGTTTGATTCTCCCCTAATCTAAGTTGAGGAAAATTAGCCTTATTTAAATATATGTTAGAATACCCAAGAAATAAGCATGAGGTAGGGAAGAGACTGCTCTGAGTTTGTAATCTACGTTCCTTTCTGTTTCTCTACAACTTTATAATTTATTTATATAGTATATTTTAGCATGGGAAATGCTGACCTTTCTTTTGGTTTTCATGATTTCACCTTGACTTTTTTCCTTTGTCATTTAACTTTTCTGTACAAATTTTTAATATACTGGGGGTCATAAAGGTTTTATACTCATCTGCTAATTTTTATGGCTTTCATTCTTGTCATAATAAATGGACCCAGTGAAATTTTATTTATTTATTTTTAAAGATTTATTAATTTATGCATACAGAACTGGGGTAGAGGCCAGAGATGCCAGGGTGGTGAGAGGATTCAACAGAGACAGAGTGGGGGCAGCAGAATAGGCAGAATGCCAAATGGGATTGAACTTGCACTAAAGCCCTGTAA